>NW_027492308.1:0-559269 GCF_021521415.1 Bidens hawaiensis | reverse complement strand
TCTCCAGGAGGAAGCCTGACAGCTTCTCTCAAGTTTCCACTGCCCAAAGTGGCATCAATATGTTGCCTTAACTGTGCACCCTAGGAAATAAAAATTGGATCTTTATATATTATAACAACACAAAATATGGCAATTTTTGATTGAAACAATAATATATGTAAATAATAATAATAATAAAAGAATGTCACCTTAGTGCCTGAAGGTGCACTCTTTTTTGGACGAAAAGTCCTCTGATTCCTGCAAAACCCCAAATACAATAATAAATTAATGATAATAATAATAATAATAATAATAATAATATGAAAGAAACAAAGGCCCCCAATGTTCCTATAATAATAAATGAAGGCAATTGAGGATAGATACCCAGATGAAGATATGAAATGAAATTAAACCCTGAAAAATAAAAAGAAAAGAAAAAGAAAGAAATTGTTGTTGTTCTTGCCTGCCGAGACCGAAGAGGCTCATAATAATAATAAGAATGTGTTGATGAAATTTGATTGATATTTGGAGGAAAAGGGTTGTCGTCTTCTGTCACGCACTGTGATCGATCAATTGATCGCATCCAATGCCAGCTTCATGAATTGACGGATGTTTAATCATATGTTTTAGATATAATCTTTAAATACTATTAAAGCCCTGCAATGTGGACACATTGGCTTCTTCAAGGTTGTCTGCAATCCAGTCACTATATTTTCATTTTCATGTACTCTAATATTATGCCATGTGTCATGTTGACCAAACACCAAAAAACTTATTTAAACTTTAATATTTTTCATAAAAATCATTTTAATCTCTCTCGCTTTCTCTCTCCCTCGACTTACTAACTCCACCATCCTCTATACTCCGGTAATGTAGATCGAGATTAATCGTTTCCCGGTAAGGTTATATATTATACTTTAATGGCCAACAATGTTATATGATTTTCCGGCAAGGTTATATCTTTTTCCGGCAACATCATATTTTCTTCCGGTTATTGTAGATCTAAACTTTTTATCTTTATTTTCATTGTTAACTGATTTTTTTAAAATCAGTTTAAGTTCTAAATCAAAAACGGCGATTAAGCTAATATTTCTACGTTTTTACGTTTTTCCGGTAAGTTTTTCGGTTCATGTGTTATACCTATAACAGTGGTTGTTTTATATTTATTTGAAGTTTTATATTTTTCCTGTATTTTTCTTTTACGTGTTGTTCTTCTAGGTTCTACATAAAAAGTTTCATCCATGGACATTATCATTAGTCTTTTTTCAGTAAGGCCAATAATAAATTGTAAATCAGTGGTTTAACATTTCATAACATGTAGCATTACTGCGATTAATTTTTTTTATTTCTAAAACGATTACAATTTCGAATTTTAAATTCCAAATTTAAGTTAAATTTGAAATTTGTAATTGGTAAGTCAATATTCCATAACGTCTAAACTTACCATCATTACAATTTATTATTTTTTAAAACGATTTGATTTAAAAAGTTTAAATCTCCAAATTTAAATTAAAGTTGATTTTTTTATTTAATTTTTGGTCAAACGTTTAAGTTGGTAAGTTAAACGATTTGATTTAAAAAGTTTAAATTTCCAAATTTAAATTAAAGTTGATTTTTTATTTAATTGCTGGTCAAACTGTAACATCCTAAATTTCGTATTTAATAAAAGAAAGTCGCGTTTAGTTATTGGGCCTAAATAATTAGTTAGTATTAATAAAAATTATGGACTTGGACTAATTAAGATGGATTAAAGGGAATGGACCTTAGGTCCATGCTCTTTAAGGGATATAAATATCCCCTAAACCAACCTAAAACTTCATTCATTTCCATCTTATTCTCTACACACTCAAAACACACACACACCCTACACCACCATAAACCTTACGGCCGAGAGGGAAAGAGGGAACACGAGATCAAGCGAACATCCATTTGTGGTAGATCTTTGCTATACGAGCCATACACAAAGATCTAGAGTCCATAAGCAAGCTAACCGAGACCGAAAGGTAAGCCGTTTTACTTTAAAGTTTACGTTTTTAGTAACGTTTAACCTTGAAACTTAGAACGGGTATAGATCGGATACAAATGAAACGTAAAGTTGCGAACTTGATGCTAAAACGAACTCGTTAGACCTACAAACATGTGCGGCTCGTGTAAAATGAACCCTAGATCTAGTAGTAAACGTTTAAGCCTTAAAGATTCATGCTTTATGCTGTTACGTGTTAAGTTTTATCCGAAAATGAACATAAGAATGTTTACGGGTTTGGTTAAACTCGCATTCAAGGATTTCGTGATGAAATGATGATGATTATGGGGTTTGGGGACGAACAGTAGGCCGCAGCTGGATAACTTCGCCTAAGGCCAAGTTCGCTGCCAAGGTTAACTTCGCCTAAGGCCAAGTTCGCCAAGCCTAACTTCGCCAGCCAAGTTCGCCCCTGACAACTTCGCCGCAATAAGTTCGCAGCTAGTCAAGTTCGCCAAGTTAAATTCACCTGCTACCAAGTTCGCTTAAGGATTAAGTTCGCTAAATGCCAACTTCGCCTAATGATAAGTTCGATAAGTTAACTTCGCTAAATGTTAAGTTCGCTTAACTTAGGTTCACTTAAGTTAAGTTCACCTAACATGTAAGTTCGCTTGCATATAAGGTAACGAATCGGATAGCGAATCAGACTTAATACGTCATGAAGAATGAGTTAATGAATTAGAAAATAAATTAAAAACCTAATGGAAAATGTGTTAAGACAGTTAATGGAAATAAAATTTTTCTAAGCTGACCTGGCAGCTCGACCCCAGCCAGGGGCTCTGCCCCTTGGACCCTGCTAGGGGCTACCACCCCTAGACCCCGCTGCCAGGGGCAGTGCCCCCGGAACCCCGTTCGTTGTGGGTAGTAGCTAAGACTAGAAAGATTATATGAGTAGTGATAGTTAATTGATACGTGTACTTATTATACAGTCAGCCGTGCACAACTGAAGAAAGGGATTACGATTAACGGTGAACGTAACCGCATTCAGGTGAGTTTCTAGCCCCATTTCCTTGTTATGTTTTCGGGGTTGTGTGCATACTCAATGTGATAGTTAATACACTTACCTTAACTGGTAAGTGTATGTCTTATATGGTTTATATGTTATGTATGTATATCTTAAATGTGAATGAAAGCTTGTCGGCATGTGAACGATCTTCGGATATTGCACGTGCCAACAAGGGAGATATGTTTATGATAGATGAATGTGTATGATAGATATACGTACAATATATAATATGTATGAATGATTAAAGAAAGTATGTATGTTATGGGTATGTAAAGACGGTATGTGCGAAGATGAAGAAAGAGGGACCAGACCCTAATAATATCTGAGATAGAGAAGGAGGGACCAGACCCTTTATAATATCTGAGATAGAGAAGTAAAAAAGGGACCAGACCTTAATAATATCTGAGATAGACAAGAAAGGGACCAGACCCTAAAATATCTGAGATAGACAAAGGAAAGAGGGACCAGACCCTAATAATATCTGAGATAGAATGGACAGTAACTATATAGTATGAAAGTAATAAAGTATGAATATACGTATGAAATTATGTAATGAAAGTAAGTTAGCAAAGTAATTATTATGTATCTTCGGATGCATGATTGAAGGTAAGTGTATGTATTGTATTATGTTTGATTAACTAGAACTCACTCAGCGTAGCTGACTTTTAGTATGCACGCAGGTGAGTAGGATGAGGCAGCTCGCTTGAGGGGACGCGTGGCATTTAATAAGAAGTCGGCATCGGAAGACGTTTTTGTATAATGTCATGTTATTTTGAAAGACAAGAATGTTTATTTTAAGACAAGTTATGGATTAACGTGATGTTTTATGAAAGTTTTATATTCCGCGTAAAGTTTTAATTTACTCTGATATTTAGAACTGTGTTTATGAGTAAATCCAACGTCCAAAGTAAGGCTACCGGTAACGGGGCCTTACACAAACGTTTAAGTTGGTAAGTTAAAGGATTTGATTTAAAAAGTTTAAATTTCCAAACGATTTGATTTAAAAAGTTTAAATTTCCAAATTTAAATTAAAGTTGATTTTTTTATTTAATTGTTGGTCAAACGTTTAAGCTGGTAAGTTAAACGATTTGATTTAAAAAGTTTAAATTTCCAAATTTAAATTAAAGTTGATTTTTTTATTTAATTGCTGGTCAAACATCTTTAAATTGTCTAGTCAAACATTAAAGTTGAATTTAATTTTTAGTTGAACTTTTTAAATGGCTGATTAAACAAACATTCATAATGTCTAAAATTACCATCACTAAAATTTATTATTTCTAAAACGATGTAATTTAAAATTTATAAATTTCCAAATTTAAATTAAAGTTGAATTTTATGAATTACTAGGTAAATATTTCATAACATGTAACATTACCACGATTAAAATTTATTATTTGTAAAACGAATATTAATATTTAATTTTCTCATTTCACGTTATGTTCCCAACTTGATATAGCTAATTTCATCGGTTGAAGATTTGTTGATAAGATATCTTATTTTTTGTTTAATATTGATGTATATTTTTGTTATTATACATGTATTTATGTATTTTTCATAATTCATGTAATTTATTTGACTTTTATATAATCAATCATATATAGTTATTGGTTTTGTCTATTTAATATATTTTAATCAGAACCGATGTATTAAAGAAAAATTTTATTTTTGTATCTTATATTTATCTATTTATTAATGATAATCTCTATAATTTATAATAATTATTATAATTTTAGTAATTTTGTTATTATTAATTTATTACATTTTCTAATTAGTTGTTACATCTTATTTTGACAGAAATAATGACATTTACTCCTTATCATTTTTATATTTCAATACATTTGACTTAAAAAATTATTATTTTATTATATTGTAAGATACATTATATTTTCTATATATAACCAATTACATTATATATGGAAAACACAATAGATAAGTTATAAAGTTTTCATGAGTTTAATTACAATATATTTAAACTTCTTTTAAATTCGGAAA
Organism: Bidens hawaiensis; assembly: GCF_021521415.1. NCBI lineage: Eukaryota > Viridiplantae > Streptophyta > Magnoliopsida > Asterales > Asteraceae > Bidens > Bidens hawaiensis. The sequence goes on along the minus strand of NW_027492308.1, from coordinate 554,272 downwards.
TTGACCAACATTTTAATAAATTTTTAAAGGTTTTAATACTCTTCATAATTTTAAACTCATTTCAAAATCTTTCCATAATTTTTTGAGGTTTTCAAATTAACCGAATTAATTTGGCTTTTCTTATTTGTTAAAAAACCGAATTAATAAGTTATACTTTAAGTATCCCATTAATACAATTTATTGAGTTTGACTATCCTTATTTGTTTAAATAACTAATAAGGATAGTTAAACTCAATAAATTGTATTAATGGTTTTAATACAATTTAATTAATATATTTAAACTCCTTTTAAATTCGGAATTTGATCAATCTTTCAACAAAGTTTTAAAGGTTTTAATACTCTTCATAATTTTAAACTCATTTCAAAATCTTTTCATAATTTTTTGAAGTTTTCAAATTAACCGATTTGATTTGATTTTTCTTGGTGGTACAATTCCTTGCTTTGGTGGACTATCGGGAACATCTATCGGATAGTGTCGACTTCCGGGGTAGTATACGGGTTTGGACAATTCGTGTTTCACATCTTGGTTGAAGTATGCTTCATAGTAACCATCGCTCATGTTGTCTCCGGGGTAGGGTTCGGCTATTCCGGCCTCCTTTACCTTGCGTACAAATTCTTCGATATGAGCTTTGAACGACATCTAATATTAGGGGTGGTTTAGAATGTAGAGTGGGAAAGAAAGGTTACCAGCCTATCTTATCCCTAAAACACATAACCAATTATTTCCTAAACCTGGATCGAAGCTTGGGTATTGTTTTATGATACCCAATTCGCTAAGATCGATAGCTCTAATACCAACCTGTCACACACCTAACTAAGGCCTAGGAGTATGATCAATAGTTGGTACCACAAGTGTAAATAAATCAGAGTTGCAATTATTTAGCGGAAGACTTGTAAAACTTGTGGATTTAAGTTGTAAATATTTAAAATACAAAAGTCGGGATTAAAAGATTCCTGAACTATTTCAAAAGATTATTTGTTATACATTACAAAACCACCATTGTTTATATATTTAAGTTTTAACAAAAGATCCGAGCCATCGGATATTCAAAGCACTTCGTTACTCCAAGTGCTAAACTTGTTCACCTGCAAAATGTAAGAAAATACGTCAGCAACGAATGCTGGTGAACACGCTGACGCAAAATAACTTCTTTTACTTTATTACCCCTCGAGACTACGCCTGTCTCGGTCCAACGTGGCTTAGGAATAACAAAGTCAAATAACACATTATAAACTAGAGCCTCTACGCTAGGTCACCTCAGCAAACACCGCAGCGTTCGACTTAATTAAGTACCCGTAAATATACACATAAGGTCGTACTCCTTGCAGGAGAACGTCCTACGACCAAGGGTGGTGCGATCATGCCCATACATCGCATAGTACCACCTATGTAAGGATCCAGACATATGTATACCACAACCTGAGGGCTAGGTTCATACCCATAGTTATAACGGTTTTAGGAACACATAGTTCCTTGTAAATAATTTTATATAACAAGTTGACTCTTTTGAAAACAAGTTTATAAAAGTTTGAGGGCGTATTCACCTTGTCTCTTTAGGATCGGCTTCACTCACCGTCCAAGGGTCTTTCCCTTTCTTTATCTCGCACCTATAGTACGAGTATAAATATGTCGGATACACGATCCGGCTTAAGACCTTTAGTCTTATATCTCAATCCTCGATTGAACCTTTAGTTCAATTCTTTATTTACTTAAAAACCTCTAGTTTAAAAGTAAATTATAAACCTTTAGTTTATATTAAAAACCCGGCGTTTCTTCTTCTCCAAGAAACGTAATCTTTTCTTTTATTATTTAAGAATACTCTTTATTCATTAAATAATATTTTCATAACAAAGAATATATACATATATACTTACACACATATATATATATACGTTATCACACATTCAACATTCAATCTTTCATTCATTTCTTTGTTATGTTTTCTCTTCTTTTCTTTTATCGAGGTATCGAGTATAACCTCGACTTAAGGCTTAAGCCTTGAATATAATATTAGATTATATTGAATTCGATATTACGCCTAACCTTTAGTGGCGTACCGAAATCCTAGGGACTTGAGCAGCACTCCGACGCCGCTTTACTTCTCGATCGTCAAACGATTACGCCAAACTTCTGTACCCGTCGACACGTTTATCGAGATTCATTGCCATTTCAACAACATCTTTTCGGTATATGTGGGTGGAGGGTGTTACAAACTCTAAGGAAACGTTGGTTACACAAACGAAAGATTCAAGGCACGCTTATTGAGAAAACGAGGCACGAATATCGATGTATTCTAGAGAGAGAGTAGAGAGATGTGAGAGCAGGTTTTGGTTGTGAGAAATGAATATCCCATGGCTGCTATTTATAGGCGTTTTCTGGGCTCCCATCGCGCTACGCGATAGGTCCCTAGACAGGCCTATCACGTACCGCGATATAGACCTGATGATGCAGAGGTGTTATCCTGCCACGTGTCGACACGTGGCAGGCGCCGCTCCACGTGGCGACACGTGGCGGCAGTGTTGCCACGTGGTGACACGTGGCAGTAGACGATGCCACCGTGTGCCACGTGGCACACGTGTCACAATGTGTCAGGTACCCCATCGCGACACGCGATGGGGTTCTCTTCTGACTCATCGCGTAGCGCGATGGGTCAGGAAAACAGATTTTTCATTTTTTAACCCTCACGTTTGGATTTTGGCAATTTTAGTCCCTAGACTTTGGAAAGTTGATACTTTGAACTCGAAATTTTCATGTTGTTACATCCTCCCCACCTTGAAACAAATCTCGTCTTCGAGATTGTTTTACTCGAACAAGTGTGGGTATTTTCTTTTCATTTCCGATTCGAGTTCCCAAGTATATTCGGGCCCTCTACGCGAGTCCCATTTAATTTTCACAATTTTCAAAGTCTTTCTTTTTAATTTCTTTGTTTTCGAATCTTCAATTTTAATTGGACGTTCTACGAATTTTAAGTTTTCGTTTATTTCTACGTCTTTCAATGGCTTAGCCAGAGATTCATCAGTCAAACATTTACGCAGATTCGAAATATGGAACACATCATGTATTCATTGCATTTCCTCAGGCAATCGCAATTGGTATGCAACATTGCCAATAGGGGTGTTCAAGAAAATCCGAAATCCGAAAAAAACTGAAATCCGAACCGAAATCGAAACCCAAATAAACCGATCCCAATTATTATTCGGATATTCGGATCGGATCAATCCGAATAACTAATTCGGATTCGGATCGGATTTGGATATGGAAATTTAAAAAATTTGGATTGTTCGTATTGTTCAGATATCCGTTTAATCCGAATAAAAAACATGTTTTTAGTGTTATTTTCCGGTATGGTATATTTATTAGATTATTATTTGAAGTTTAAACTTAAAATTTGTGTTAAGAGTAATTCATATTTTCCGGTTTATATGTTTATTGTGATTTTAAACTATTAAATGTTAGGATAAATGTTTGGAACAAAAAAATAGGAAAAATTTTTAGGTTTATTTCGGATTATTCGGATATATCTGAATCCGATCCGACTTGAATTCGGATAGATTCGGATCGGATAGGAATATTCCTAATTCGGATAGGATCGGATTTCTGATAGGGTCCAAAAATTTTGAAATCTGAATAACCCGAACCGAATAACTCGAATAATCCGTTATCCAATCCAATGAACACCCCTAATTGCCAACTCGTTTGAGTACCTCAAAAGGTTCAATGAATCGATGACTCAATTTTCCTTTCTTACCGAAGCGAACAACGCCTTTCCAAGGCGATATTTTCAACAAAACCTTGTCACCGACGTTAAATTCTAATGGTTTATGCCGAACATTGGCGTAAATCTTTTGGCGGTCACGTGCCGTCTTAAGTCGTTCTCGGATTTGGAGAATCTTGTCGGTTGTTTCTTGGACAATCTCAGGTCCAGACAACTGATTGTCTCCGGTTTCAGACCAGCACACAGGCGTTCTACATTTTCGTCCATATAATGGCTCGAATGGTGCGGCTTGAATACTTGTGTGATAGCTATTATTGTACGAGAATTCCATTAGAGGTAAGTGGTCATCCCAACATGCACCTAAGTCGATCACACAAGCGCGGAGCATATCTTCCAATGTTTGAATTGTTCTTTCACGTTGCCCATCAGTTTGCGAATGATAGGCAGTGCTAAGGTTTAATTTCGTACCAAGAGCTTGTTGGAAGCTTTTCCATAAATGAGACGTAAAACGACTGTCTCGATCAGAAATGATAGATAGCGGTACTCCATGCAAAGCAACGATGTTGTTTACATAAATACGTGCTAGTCTATCCATTGAGTATGACTCATTAATGGGTATGAAGTGTGCGGACTTCGTTAAACAATTCACAATTACCCATATAGCATTGTGTTGTCGAGTCGTCTTCGGGAGTTTGGTAATGAAATCCATAGTGATTAACTCCCACTTTCAAACGGGAAGTTCGGGTTGCTGAAGCAATCCCGAAGGCTTTTGATGTTCAGCCTTGACTTTCAAACATGTCAAACATTTCTCAACATGCGAAGCGGCATCCCTTTTCATTCCATTCCACCAATAGTTTTCATTGAGATTGTGGTACATCTTATCACTTCCGAGATGCATCATGTATTTCGACTTATGAGCTTCGTTTAAAATTTTCTCACGTAACCCTCCAACGATTGGTACCCAAATTCTATTTCCGAGTCTAAAGATACCATCGTCACCTTTGACTAACGAGTCAATGGTGCCGTTTCGTTTTTCGTCGGAGATTTGGTTTTCATTGATTGCTTTAGTTTGAGCGGATTTGATTTGTTCAGAGAGGTCAATTTGGAGCTCTAGACGTAACGCTCGAACTCTTTTGGGCTTCTCGTGCTCCTTACGACTTAAGGCGTCAGCCACAACATTAGCTTTACCTTCATGATAAACGATCTCACAGTCGTAGTCGTTGAGCGTTTCCATCCATCGTCGTTGGCGCATGTTGAGCTCTTTTTGATCAAAGATATGTTTCAAACTCTTATTATGATCAGTGTACACGGTAAATCTTACTCCATAGAGATAGTGCCTCCATATCTTAAGTGCAAAGATTATGGCGCCTAACTCTAGATCGTGAGTCGTATAATTCTTTTCATGTACTTTGAGTTGACGAGAGGCGTAAGCGATTACTTTCTTGCGTTTTATTAGTACGCATCCCAAACCCGAGTGAGACGTGTCACTAAATAGCACAAAATCCTCAGTACCTTCTGGCAATGCCAAGATAGGTGCTTGAGTGAGCTTTTGTTTAAGTATATCGAATGCCTCTTGTTGCTTCGTTCCCCATTCATACTTGATGTTCTTACGAGTCAAAGAAGTTAGAGGAACGGCGATTCGAGAAAAGTTCTCAATGAACCTACGGTAGTAGCCAGCCAAACCTAGGAAACTTCGGATTTCGGTTGGCGACTTCGGGACTTCCCACTTAGAAACAGCTTCAATCTTAGTGGGGTCCACTTGAATACCGTTAACGTTAATGACATGACCAAGAAATTGCACCTCTTGCAACCAGAACTCGCATTTTGAGAACTTAGCGTACAACTTCTCGGTTCTAAGAATTTCAAGTAACGTTTGCAGATGAATTTCATGATCAGCCTTAGACTTAGAATAGATAAGTATGTCGTCGATGAAGAAGATAACAAATTTATCCAAGTACGGCTTGCAAATACGGTTCATCATATCCATGAACGCGGCTGGTGCATTAGTAAGTCCAAACGGCATAACCGTGAACTCATAATGTCCATACCTTGTTCGAAACGCGGTTTTTGAAATATCTTCAGATTGGACTTTAAGTTGGTGATAGCCGAAACGAAGATCGATTTAGAAAAGAAGCTAGCACCTTGAAGTTGGTCGAAAAGATCATCGATACGAGGGAGTGGATATCGGTTTTTGATTGTGACTTTGTTCAACGCACGATAATCGATACACATTCGCATGGAACCATCTTTCTTCTTGACGAATAGAATTGGCGCTCCCCAAGGTGACGAACTCGGTCGGATGAAACCTTTTTCCAAAAGCTCGTCAAGCTGTTTCTTTAACTTCTTCATCTCGGTCGGCGCTAAGCGATACGGAGCTTTGGCGATCGGAGCAGTACCAGGAATAAGATCAATCCTAAACTCTACTTCACGATCAGGAGAGATTCCAGGAAGTTCATCGGGAAAAACGTCATAAAAGTTTGAAACGATAGGGAAGTCTTTGATTTCTTTTGGCTTTGATTCTTCGGTGACGTAGGCCATGAATGCGAGGCATTCTTGATTCAAACACTTGTTAGCCATAATCATAGAAATTATGCTAACTTGGCCAGCGTCTTTGTCCCCTTCAATTCGAATCGTTCGTTTATCGGGGGCTTGAAGTTCAACAGTTTTGCTATTGCAAATGATACGAGCATGGTTATCGGATAACCAATCCATACCAAGTACAATATCAAAACCAACCAGACTCATGGGAAACAAACAAATAGACAAAATATAACCGGCTAGAAGGATTTTTCCGTTTTCAAGGGCTTCGGAGATCTTAACGATTTCGCCACTAGCAGTCTCGACGCTTAGAGTTTTATCTAATTTTGTTAATGGTTCGTTTAATAGACTACAGAAACTATAATCTATAAAACTTAAATTCGCACCTGAATCAAATAAAACTCTAGCATAGGTGTCGTTGATTAGAAACGTACCGGTTATGGTTTCCGTCATGTCAGCAGCCTTCTTTGTGTCGAGTACGAAGACTCGAGCGTTTCCTTTCTTGTTTTGGCCAATTCCACCCGCACCACCACCAGCAGGCTTGTTCTTTGGGCACTCAAAACTCAAATGGCCCATTTCCTTGCAATTGAAGCAAGTCATCTTTTTCTTCCAACAGTTGGCAGCATCATGTCCCGTACGATTACAGGACTCACAGACTTTAGGAGACGAGGCGAAGTTGCATCGGCCCTTGTGGTACCTCCTACAAGTCTTGCATGGCGTAGAGTTGCTTCGGTTTACGCCCTTACCTCTAAAGTTGGAACTTCCTCCAGTCTTTCCTTGAGCAGCCGTTGGTGTCACCTTCTTATCCTCTTCTTTGTTGCGGACCATGCCGCTCATCAAGTAACCGGCCAACTCCATAGCAGAGTCAGCGGTTTGAGGTAGGTGAGACCTTACCATGTCGCGGATTTCCCGCGGCAGTCCCCATATGTATCTTGTGACTTTGCTGGACTCAGGGTTAACCGGCTGGGGAACAAGGCGACAATACTCAAGGAACTTAGTATTGTATTCGCGGAGGTTTGTCCCTATGACCTTATGGTTAAGGAACTTTGTTTGGATCTGATCAGTCTCGTGCATGGGACAAAACTTTCCCATCACCATGGCCTTAAACTCTTCCCATGTTAGGTCGTACATCACATCTCTTCCTTTGCTCATCAATAATGCATTCCACCACTCATGCGCTTCTCCTTTGAACATAAGCGCTGAATATTGAATCTTTTCCTCCTCGGACCACTTGCTTGTGATAACAAGAGTTTCCATCTCCTCGAGCCACCTCACGTTTGTGATGGCTCCCTTGTCACCATGGAACTCTTTCGATCCATAGTACTTAAAATCTTTAAACGTACACCCACTAACTTTCATCCTTTTAAACTTTTGCCTAATACCTTCGTCGGCATCAGACCCATGATCGCTCTCTTCATTATGGAATGGTTTAGGACGAGATTTAATGGATTTTGATGGATGAACGGAAGAGTTAACAGTTCGGGAATGTCTAGTTTGTCGAGATTGAGATCTAAACGCGGATTCTTCCCTAACAGCATCTTTAATCATCTTTTGGATTCTATTCATGTATTTCTCGGGAATTTCTTCCTCTCGCTCGTTTTCGGGGCCTTTCCCCTTATCTTTTATCTCTCTCTCTTTCTGAGCATTCTCATTATTGTTACTTTGTTCAGACATTTTTCTTTCTTTTCAATTTAAGTCTGAAATTTTAACAATGTTTCTTTATTAAACACACATTTTATTTCATATATACATATCACAAACGGATATGTATATTATATATTACACACATATATATATTGTTTCAACGATATATATATAATTTGTCCTGTCATTACAAGAGAACGTTTCAAACGTTCTTTATTTATACACATATCATACAGGACTATTTTACACACAGTCTTCACTTGGCCACCATCTTCAATTCTTCAAGAACTTCTTCACAACCTTCGATATTTTGTTGCACTTTCGAAGGAGTGTTTCTCCAACTTTCTTCTTTTTCTTTTCTTCTTCATCTACCTTCTTCCTCCAATCGTAGGTTTCACGTAGAGCGCGGTCCAAATGCTCTTCATATGATTGAGGGATTACATTGGGGTATCCATACTGCGGAGGTGGGTCACGGTAACCCAGTGTCACCATTTCATAATGGTTTCTCGGTTCTGGATACGGAACATAATCCATGGTGGATGAAAGGTAGAGGTAGGTTTTGGCAGCTTGATTCTGTTCACGGATCTCGTCGGCTTGCTCTTGAATTGATGGAATTTCTCCTTGGAATGGTGGGAAGCTTGATGAAGCTTGATTCCTCAATTTTTCAAGTTGCTGGACATAAGGATCCACAGAACCATAGCTCGCGTTTTGGGAAGTGAGTGATCCTTCCATTGGGCTTACCATTTTGTTGGTATCCTCAGGATGCTCTTCTTCCGGTTCTTCTTCAGACTCTTCCTCAATTTCTTCTTCTTCGGAATCTTTCTCTTCTTCTGGTTCCTCTTCCTCTTCTGGTTCATCTTCCTCCATGGTTTGTGTGGTTTCATTGCTTATTGGGATCATCTGGAAAGTCTCAGTGGGCATCATAACCCTCATCTTGGGTCTACGAGACGGTCCTTCACCGTTGTTTGATTGAAAACTAGTTTCATTGAAGGTAGAACTTCCAGCATGCCACTCTTGTTGTTCAGAGAGATACTTTATCCACTCGGAGGATGGTTGAGAGTTTGGTAGGTATCCGGCTAGATAGCATTGTGGTATTTCCGTGGGTTGGTAAGTCGGTACTTCAGATGGTTGATATATTGGTAGGGTTGGTGGATAATGTTGGGTTTCTATGGAAATTACAAACTTAGTTAACCATTTAACTAGTCACATTAAAGGCGGAAGCGTGATATAAATAAACTAAACATATGTATCCATGTGTTTATATATGTATATCTTACAAGTTTATATAAGATATGTTCATGAACAACCTAGTTCATTCATGTCTTAAGATTACCAATAATCTATTTATTAGAAACCCGAAGCAAGGATCAAATGATACGGAAAAGCTAAACTATCAAAGCTATAAACACTTACATTCTTAACCCTTTAAGATTGTAGTTGATGTTGAAGAAGATGATGATGTTGATGCTAGACTTTCAAAAGGAAAATCCTCAAACGGAATGTACCCCGAGCCTCCAACACACACCGAGCTATGTTAGGAAGCTTGAACACGAAAAACCGAGACCCGAACCTCCTTTTTTTTTTCTTGGCCGTAAGTAAGTAGCAAGAAAGAAAGAAAGAGACTTGTCTATCTTTTGTTACTTGAAAGTTTATATGATGATTATCTTTTTCATCATTCAATCCATCCATCCATGATGTTAGGTATTAGGTCAAGTAAACAATACTCAATCTATACCAAATACATGACAAGATTTGACCAATACATTGGGGTGTGGGGCCCACCCAAAACCGGCCCCAAATATATTTATTTTTTTTTTTTTATTTTTTTTATACTTTATAAAATATATAAACACCCCATCTTTTATAAACCATTTTATAAAAGAACACATAGTTAAATAATCATTCCAATAATAATTATTTGAATAAATAAATTAACCAATTAATTTATTTAACACTTTCAAGTAAATATTCAGAAACCCGATTTTCTGAATGTGTCGTGTTCTGTATTTGTCTTATAGATCTTATCTCAACAAATACATAATTGGTGTGTGTCTAACTCGTTATTGGGTATGACCCGACTTGGATCAAACACGGCTAGCCACATTAACCTAATTATGTGTCTCGGGCATACGGTATTCCAACAATCTCCCACTTGCACGTGACTCATAAGAAGTTAATGCTAATGGTGAATACCGCCTAACAACAGGTCACCACCCCTAGTGTGTTTGACTAAGTGCCATTCAATAACATCATCCCCTTCAAGTCCATACTTGATATGATATAGGTAAGTCTTATCACTACATCCCTTTGTTACTAGATGTCCTGTCAAATCGAAGAGACACAGAGTAATCATTCTCTCAATGATTTAACTTAACAGGCCTTAGACATCTAAACTCTCAACACATAAGAGGAACAAATCCCATCTTGACTGCATACATCCTCGTTGACATCTCATATGATATCTGAGCTCTTTCTTACACGTCATCGTGTTACCGAAATAACAAAGAAAAGAGTCAAGTTATCAGACTTGATGAAAAACCAGATCCAATATGCGTCTCAGGTCAAAGGACACAATGATACTCGCCTTTACTCAAGGATTACTTATGATCAGTTGCACTAACTCCATGCAGTGATCCTTGAGAGCGGATCATGTCCAATATTTGTATCCCACAAATATCTATGAACCTTGGTGGCAAACCTATGCCCTATATTCATCACATGAATATTAACCAATCCGGGTTCATAATAGTCTTACCTTCATACTTGTTCCCACAAGCATGATCGACTACGAACGTTTAGAACAACATAAGTCATTCATGGATTAAACATGCAAATATAGAACATAACTCATTGAATAATTAAAACATAATTAATTTTCATGAGACACCCATTACATTCGTTCTTATACAAACACTAAACACAGATTAAATCCACTCACTAGAATACCGAAGTCCTAATGCACAAACATGACCCTCATGCTTTGGCCTATCGAGGAGCTTCGTGAGTGGGTCCGCAATATTTTGATCGGTATGAACTTTATGAATACATATCTTTTTCTTTTCAACTTCATCCCTTATGTAGTTGAATCTGCGCTCAATGTGCCTCGTTTTCTGATGAGCACGAGGCTCCTTGATCTGTGCAATAGCACCCTCATTGTCACAGAATATCTCTAGGGGCTCCTGAATGGTAGAGATAATCCCTAGATCCATGATGAACTTTTTCATCCATGCAGCTTCTTGGGCTGCCATTGAAGCGGCGATGTACTCAGATTCTGTAGTGGATAACGCGACAACATCCTGCTTCGAACTCTTCCAAGAGACAGCGCCTCCATTCAAGATGAAGACATATCCCGATTGTGATCGAGAATCATCTCGGTCAGTTTGGAAACTCGCATCCACGTAACCCTTTACGACGAGTTCCTCCTCACCAGACCCATATATTAAAAACATATCCTTAGTCCTTCTAAGGTATTTTAATATATTCTTGACAGCCATCCAATGACTGTCACCTGGGTTGTGCTGGTATCTACTCGTTATGCTTAAAGCATACGAGACGTCCGGTCTAGTGCACATCATTGCATACATAATAGATCCTATTGCCGAAGCATAAGGAACATGCTTCATCCTATCCTGCTCTTCCTTAGAGCTAGGACTTTGGGATGAGCTTAACACGGTTCCTCTAGGAATAGGTACCAAACCTTTCTTAGAGTTTTCCATCCTGAACCTTTTTAGGATTTTATCAATGTATGCACTTTGATTAAGTCCGATCAATTTCCTTTGTCTATCCCTATAGACCTTTATTCCCAAGATATATGTCGCTTCTCCAAGATCCTTAATTGAGAAACGACTACTTAACCACGTTTTAACGCTTTCCATACTTGGTATATCATTTCCAAATAAAAGTATATCATCGACATACAAAATAAGGAACATGATTATACTCCCACTAGCCCATTTATACACACACGCCTCATCACCGTTTTGGACGAAACCAAACGCTTTGATTTCTTCATTAAAACGATGATTCCACATCCGTGATGCTTGTTTCAACCCGTAGATTGATTTCTTTAACTTACATACTTTATCAGGATTAGATGGATCGACAAAACCTTCAGGCTGAACCATATGGACATCTTCCTCAAGATATCCATTTAGAAAAGCGGTCTTGACATCCATTTGCCATATCTCATAATCAAAATGAGCTGCAATGGCAAATAATATCCTGATCGACTTAAGCATCGCGACCGGCGAGAAGGTTTCATCATAATCAATCCCTTGAGTTTGCGTGAAACCTTTTGCGACAAGTCGGGCTTTGTAAGTATCTAAATTTCCATGCATATCGGTCTTCTTCTTGAAGACCCACTTACATCCAACCAGTTTGGAGTTAAGTGGACGATCAACCAATTCCCAAACTTGGTTATCCTGCATGGATTGCATCTCGGCGCTCATGGCTTCAAGCCACTTGTCACAATCAGGTTGTGACATAGCATCTTTGTAGGAGATCGGTTCATCCGAATCGACCAAGTAGCAATCATCCACAAGAAATCCATATTTCTTGGGAGGTCGACTAATCCTATTAGATCTGCGAGCAACGTGTGTATGATCAACCATTTGATCATCTTCAACATCCTCGTGTTGAACGCTAGTATCAACCAACTGTGTATCATCCAGTGATTCTTGAACCTCTTCAAGTTCCACTCTTTTTTCACTAGGTCCTTCCATAAGGAACCTAGTTTCTAAGAAGTATCCTTTGCGTGAAATAAACACTTTTTGTTCACTAGGATCATAGAATATATATCCTATATCATCCTTTGGGTATCCTATGAAGATACACCTGATGGATCGAGCCTCAAGCTTATTTGGGGTGTCACGTTTAACATAAACTATGCATCCCCATACCCTTAAATATGAAAAGGATGGAACCTTTCCATGCCACACTTCATAGGGTATTCGATCCACCTTTTTGGTCGGGGCCATATTCAAAATACGAGCCGCTGTGAGTAGCGCATATCCCCAAAATGATGGCGGTAGTGAGCTTCGTGCCATCATTGATCGAACCATGTCCAACAGTGTTCTATTCCTCCTTTCGGATACTCCGTTATGTTGAGGAGTTCCAGGAGGAGTGAGCTGTGAAATAATCCCACAATCTCTAAGATGACTTTGAAAAGCATCACTTAGGTATTCGCCTCCTCTATCGGAGCGGAGTACCTTGATTGTTCGGTCGAGCTGATTTTGTACTTCATTTTGAAATTCCTTGAACATTTCAAAGGCTTCATGTTTGTGTTTCATTAGATACACATACCCATATCGACTAAAATCGTCGGTAAAGGTAATGAAGTACCTTTCACTATTCCTACTAGTTGGCTTGAAAGGTCCGCATACATCCGTATGTATGATACCCAACAAGTCCTTAGCCCTTTCATTTGTACCTTTGAAAGGCTCTTTGGTCATCTTGCCTTGAATACAAGATTCACACTCATCAAACGAACCTAACTCGTTTGTTTTCAAAAGACCATTCTTTTGGAGAGTATTTATACGATTCTTGTTTATGTGTCCAAGGCGACAATGCCAAATGTAGGAATCACTCAAACCCTTTTTGAGTCTTTTAGTAGAAGTTTGATATAATGAGCTATTTGAGGTATTATCATGAACCAATTCATAAATACCGTTGTTTGGTACAGCTTTAAAATAAAAGATACCATTAGATGATACATGCATTTCTGATCTTACAAATTTAAAGTCAAAGTTACATTGTCTAAGAAGGTGCACAGAAATAATGTTCCTAGTCAAACTAGGAGCATACAAAACATTTTTTAAAACAACTTCCAAACCACTTGGAAGCGATAAAGTGAAGTCTCCTCTAGCGACCACGTGCACCCTTGCACCGTTGCCCATGAAAAGATTCACTTCGCCCTTCTTTAAGTCTTCATTCCTTTTGAACCCCTGCAACCAATTGCAAATATGAGTTCCACATCCGGTATCCAATACCCATGTGTTAGAAGAAATAAGATTTAGCTCAACATTAATCATAAAGACATTACCCGATGTATGCGCCGCATTCCTCTTGTCTCTTAGCTCTTTTAGGTAGACCGGGCAATTGCGTTTCCAATGTCCGGTCTCCCCACAACCAAAACAAGGATCATCCTTATGACCCCTCGGTTCCACAACCTTTTGTTTCTTTGCCATAACCGGTGATTTGCCCTTACCCTTAAGATGCATAGGAGGACCCTTTCTTTTTGCTACCTTAGCCTTAGAATTGGGTTGAGATCGATTCTTGGATCTACCCTCATTGATCGCAAACATGGGTAAAACCCTTTTACCCATGCTCGCCTCGGCTGTTTTAAGCATTGAGTGAAGTTCTCCAATGTTTTTGTCCCACCCGTTCATGTTATAATTTAACACGAAAGTGTCGAACCTTTTCGACAAAGAGTTAAGGATCAAATCCGTTGCTAACTCTTTTGAGATGGGACAATTGAGCTTGGCGAGGCGATCAATGTAACTTTTCATCTTAAGTACATAAGTTGAAACTGGTTGATTATCATCCATTCTACATGCATGCAAGGCTCGAACCGTTTCGAACCTTTCAACCCTCGATTGCTTAAGGAACATTTCCTTAAGTTGAGTAATCATGTCGTACGCATTATGGTTTTCGAAATCCTTTTGGATTTCGGGAACCATAGTCGCCAACATGAGGCATGATACTTGAATGGAATCTTCCGTGTGTTTGACCCAATTCATGTATTCGACCTCAGTTCCCTCTTCCGGTTCTTCGGGGATAGGTGTTTCCAAAACATGATATAATTTTTCTTGTTTTAGAACAATCCTTAAATTTCGGAACCAATCCGAAAAGTTATTGTGGTTAAGACGGTCTTTAGCGAGAATAGATCGGAGAGATACGTTTTGGACGTTAGGGATTATGTTGTCGTCGACGTGTGCGGCCATCTGCAGAATTTTAATTAAGTTCATTTTAGTGTTTTAGACTTTTAATTATAAATACCCTTTTATATATACCAAATATAATTAATAATTAAAATCTAGAATCCAACAATAAACCCGACTCCGGTTAGGTGACCTTTTTCCCATTGTCGGTTTATCAAGGTAGTTATTCATAACAATTGCAAACCATTTTGCAACTTCTAGAGTTTATGGGACCGGTTCGAAATCATATTTCGTGTCGGCATGTTTATCCCATCAACACCTATTAGACCCATGCTTGGGTGACCCTCTTCACATGGTTCTAATTTAAGTCGTCCTACTTGTATCAACTTGTAATATTAACATACAAACGGTTAGGTGACCTTTTTCCCATTTATATGCCAATATTACCTCAACATATTAATTTACTCTACGCGGTTAGGTGACCTTTTTCCCACTAAGAGCTTACTAATATGTTAAGCGTTATACAAAAGGATGGTGTTTAACTCGTTATCCTTAATTTAAAAGGGATTTTTAGTTTTAATAATTCTAGTTGTAAAACTTTAAATCATGTTCTAACATGCATTTAGTAACATGATATTTTGAAACCATTTTCAAAATTCTAATATATAATAAAACCATTTTATTATGGGCGTGAGACGGCTAGTTAATAAGTCCATTTTATTAAACTACGTGTCACGTAATTACCGATAATTATTAGAACCCGTTTTATGCTTTGTTAATTAATTCTATGTGACGAAGTTGATATCCTAATATCTAACAACCACATAATCAAACAATCAATTAACAAGCATACACAATTATACTAGACACGAGCCACTAAGTTAGACCACACTTGTTAGCCGAAACAAGTGTGTGTCTTAGGTCCAATCCTAAGGGACACATGACACATGGATGTTGTAGCTCCCACTCGATCCCGCATCCAAATGCTTCGAGCATCTTCTTCAACCCCGTTGTGATCCATTGGGCTTGAACTTGGGCCTTAGCTTCCATAAGCTTTCATTTGGCCCAAACTTCCAATTTTGCAATCTTCTTTAATTTTACAAAACAAATGTCCTAATACATTTTTCTATAAAATAAAGATATTACAAATAACCTATTTATTACATACCCATATGAATAAATAATTACAAAATTACAAAATTGCCCCTAATTAATTATTACAAACCGAAACTTGAATAATTAACTACAATCACAACATCAACCACAAACAAACATCCATTTTGGTCTACGGCTCGGTCTAGTTTTAACAAACATAACCCGTTATGTTTTAGGAACCCGTTCCAAAACCCCTTGACCTTATCGGGCCTAGCCCAACCCAATTTGGGCTTGACCCAATAACTTGATTATGGGCTTCGGCCCACATGTCCAAAACACATGGGCTTCGGCCCAATGAAAAGTCTAATGGGCTTCGGCCCATTTATCCAAAATGGGCTTCGGCCCATATAGCTTTTTCCCTTTTTTTTTCGGTTAGCCCAATAACCATTTTCAAGTGGGCTCCGGCCCAATTTCACCCGAATTGGGCTTCGGCCCATTTACTCGGTTTTTATTTTTATTTTATTTTTTTGAACAAAGCCCAAAACAATAACAAGATTAAATACAAAAAAAATCATGCATGTTAATTTTTGTATAAAATCTTTCAAGGGGAAAAATATAAAACCGAGAACCCGAAGCTTAGTTTCCCGTATCCCGGCTCTTGATGCCATTTGTTGGGTTTCTATGGAAATTACAAACTTAGTTAACCATTTAACTAGTCACATTAAAGGCGGAAGCGTGATATAAATAAACTAAACATATGTATCCATGTGTTTATATATGTATATCTTACAAGTTTATATAAGATATGTTCATGAACAACCTAGTTCATTCATGTCTTAAGATTACCAATAATCTATTTATTAGAAACCCGAAGCAAGGATCAAATGATACGGAAAAGCTAAACTATCAAAGCTATAAACACTTACATTCTTAACCCTTTAAGATTGTAGTTGATGTTGAAGAAGATGATGATGTTGATGCTAGACTTTCAAAAGGAAAATCCTCAAACGGAATGTACCCCGAGCCTCCAACACACACCGAGCTATGTTAGGAAGCTTGAACACGAAAAACCGAGACCCGAACCTCCTTTTTTTTTTCTTGGCCGTAAGTAAGTAGCAAGAAAGAAAGAAAGAGACTTGTCTATCTTTTGTTACTTGAAAGTTTATATGATGATTATCTTTTTCATCATTCAATCCATCCATCCATGATGTTAGGTATTAGGTCAAGTAAACAATACTCAATCTATACCAAATACATGACAAGATTTGACCAATACATTGGGGTGTGGGGCCCACCCAAAACCGGCCCCAAATATATTTATTTTATTTTTTTTTATTTTTTTTTTATTTATTTTATACTTTATAAAATATATAAACACCCCATCTTTTATAAACCATTTTATAAAAGAACACATAGTTAAATAATCATTCCAATAATAATTATTTGAATAAATAAATTAACCAATTAATTTATTTAACACTTTCAAGTAAATATTCAGAAACCCGATTTTCTGAATGTGTCGTGTTCTGTATTTGTCTTATAGATCTTATCTCAACAAATACATAATTGGTGTGTGTCTAACTCGTTATTGGGTATGACCCGACTTGGATCAAACACGGCTAGCCACATCAACCTAATTATGTGTCTCGGGCATACGGTATTCCAACAGATAATAGCTTGAGTGTCTTGGTGGTTCAATTCCTTGCTTTGGTGGACTATCGGGAACATCTATCGGATAGTGTCGACTTCCGGGGTAGTATACGGGTTTGGACAATTCGTGTTCCACATCTTGGCTGAAGTATGCTTCATAGTAACCATCGCTCATGTTGTCTCCGGGGTAGGGTTCGGCTATTCCGGCCTCCTTTACCTTGCGTACAAATTCTTCGATATCAGCTTTGAACGACATCTAATATTAGGGGTGGTTTAGAATGTAGAGTGGGAAAGAAAGGTTACCAGCCTATCTTATCCCTAAAACACATAACCAATTATTTCCTAAACCTGGATCGAAGCTTGGGTATTGTTTATGATACCCAATTCGCTAAGATCGATGGCTCTAATACCAACCTGTCACACCCCTAACTAAGGCCTAGGAGTATGATCAATAGTTGGTACCACAAGTGTAAATAAATCAGAGTTGCAATTATTTAGCGGAAGACTTGTAAAACTTGTGGATTTAAGTTGTAAATATTTAAAATACAAAAGTCGGGATTAAAAGATTCATGAACTATTTCAAAACATTATTTGTTATACATTACAAAACCACCATTGTTTATATATTTAAGTTTTAACAAAAGATCCGAGCCATCGGATATTCAAAGCACTTCGTTACTCCAAGTGCTAAATTTGTTCACCTGCAAAATGTAAGAAAATACGTCAGCAACGAATGCTGGTGAACACGCTGACGCAAAATAACTTCTTTTACTTTATTACCCCTCGAGACTACGCCTGTCTCTGTCCAACGTGGCTTAGGAATAACAAAGTCAAATAACACATTATAAACTAGAGCCTCTACGCTAGGTCACCTCAGCAAACACCGCAGCGTTCGACTTAATTAAGTACCCGTAAATATACACATAAGGTTGTACTCCCTGCAGGAGAACGTCCTACGACCAAGGGTGGTGCGATCATGCCCATACATCGCATAGTACCACCTATGTAAGGATCCAGACATATGTATACCACAACCTGAGGGCTAGGTTCATACCCATAGTTATAACGGTTTTAGGAACACATAGTTCCTTGTAAATAATTTTATATAACAAGTTGACTCTTTTGAAAACAAGTTTATAAAAGTTTGGGGGCGTATTCACCTTGTCTCTTTAGGATCGGCTTCACTCACCGTCCAAGGGTCTTTCCCTTTCTTTATCTCGCACCTATAGTACGAGTATAAATATGTCGGATACACGATCCGGCTTAAGACCTTTAGTCTTATATCTCAATCCTCGATTGAACCTTTAGTTCAATTCTTTATTTACTTAAAAACCTCTAGTTTAAAAGTAAATTATAAACCTTTAGTTTATATTAAAAACCCGGCGTTTCTTCTTCTCCAAGAAACGTAATCTTTTCTTTTATTATTTAAGAATACTCTTTATTCATTAAATAATATTTTCATAACAAAGAATATATACATATATACTTACACACACATATATATATACGTTATCACACATTCAACATTCAATCTTTCATTCATTTCTTTGTTATGTTTTCTCTTCTTTTCTTTTATCGAGGTATCGAGTATAACCTCGACTTAAGGCTTAAGCCTTGAATATAATATTAGATTATATTGAATTCGATATTACGCCTAACCTTTAGTGGCGTACCGAAATCCTAGGGACTTGAGCAGCATTCCGACGCCGCTTTACTTCTCGATCGTCAAACGATTACGCCAAACTTCCGTACCCGTCGACACATTTATCGAGATTCATTGCCATTTCAACAACATCTTTTCGGTATATGTGGGTGGAGGGTGTTACAAACTCTAAGGAAACGTTGGTTACACAAACGAAAGATTCAAGGCACGCTTATCGAGAAAACGAGGCACAAATATCGATGTATTCTAGAGAGAGAGTAGAGAGATGTGAGAACAGGTTTTGGTTGTGAGAAATGAATATCCCATGGCTGCTATTTATAGGCGTTTTCTGGGCTCCCATCGCGCTACGCGATAGGTCCCTGGGCAGGCCTATCGCGTACCGCGATATAGACCTGATGACGCAGAGGTGTTATTCTGCCACGTGTCGACACGTGGCAGGCGCCGCTCCACGTGGCGACACGTGGCGGCAGTGTTGCCACGTGGTGACACGTGGCAGTAGACGATGCCACCGTGTGCCACGTGGCACACGTGTCACAATGTGTCAGGTACCCCATCGCGCATCGCGATGGGGTTCTCTTCTGACTCATCGCGTAGAGCGATGGGTCAGGAAAACAGATTTTTCATTTTTAACCCTCAAATTTGGATTTTGGCAATTTTAGTCCCTAGACTTTGGAAAGTTGATACTTTGAACTCGAAATTTTCATGTTGTTACAATAACACTCCCAACTTTCGATTTGTCACCCACCACTCCCAACTTTCACCCTATTTTCCTGTACCACTCCCCGTCTAAATGAACACTAACCTCGTTAATGTTTTGGACTAAAAATGCCATTCAAATTAGTTGAGGGGGTAAAACAAAAATTTTATTTTTAACACACAACCTCCATTTCTTGTGACCTCGTTTTTCCGGCGACCTCTTTTTTCCGGCGAATTTGAGTTTTTCGGTTATCTCGTCTTTCAGAACACCATATCCATCATTTCACCGAGCTTCACATATGATATGATGAAGATGGTGCTCGCCGGAAACCTGCAACTCGATTTTTCGGCACGCAGGCGATCCCGGGAGGTGGCTGGGTGAGACACTGGTGGTGACGGGGGCAGGAGTTGCAGTTTTGGGGCGGTGGGCGGTAAAATGATGGATATGGTGTTCGCCGGAAACCTGCAACTCGCTGGAAAACTCAAATTCATATGTGAAGCTCGGTGAAATGATGGATATGGTGTTCTGAAAGACGAGATAGCCGGAAAACTCAAATTCTCCGGAAAAACGAGGTCGCCAGAAAAACGATGTCACCGGAAATGGAGGTTGTGTGTTAAAAATAAAATTTCTGTTTTACCCCCTCAACTAATTTGAATGACATTTTTAGTCCAAAACATTAACGAGGTTAGTGTTCATTTAGACGGGGAGTGGTACAGGAAAATATGGTAAAAATTGGGAGTGGTGGGTGACAATTAAAAGTTGGGAGTGTTATCTACTAATAAGGGAAAACTGCGAGTATTAAAAACCAATATCCCAAACTTAATGAGGGTTAAACTGTCTTATCATATATTCTTGAACTTAAAATCGAATATAAGTTCAAGAATAGATAAAAGATGAGTTATTTCTATAACTTTCGGTCAATTTTCTCAAAATTGTTTTGAATAGGATTCGAGATGACTAATATTTTAAGAATGCTACTTTTTTAAAAGAGATGGTAGAAAAAAAAAGTAAAAGTCAAAGGATGAGAGAGTGTTTGGGTGATTGCCTTGTTGTACATACAAACAAAATGACATTTATACACTTCTAAATATAATAGCATAAACAATGAAACACAATTATGCGACACATCTAGAACCACTAATTTGACTTTCCATGGTTTTCAAGACTCAAAAAGGTTTTCACTCTATACTTTCCCTCCCATTATATTACTTATTATACATAAAAATTTAAAAATACAAATGTTATATGTCAAGCCTCGACCTTAATTCAAAATTGAATAAAAACGGGGTTCTAACTGTATATTTAACAGATAACCAAGTCATATGTCCTTGGTCATATGGATCTCTTGCCTTATCACTGGTCAAGTGAACCTTATTTCGTATGTCGCTTCTTGGTGTAATTATGTGAAACTGAGCTCTTGACCGTTAACCACAATGGTAACACCGTGTGGTACAGAAAAATCACTAATTGTGTAATTCGAGTTTGCCAAAACAACATTTGTAACCGCTCTTTAATATGTTTTGCTATCATCTCTTTTTAGTGATACCGGAAACAAAGGATAGTTGAATTGGGCCTCTGGTATGGTTTTTGAGCAATTAACAGTCTTTTTAACAATTGTTTGAATTTGCCTGGGAGTATAGCCTAATCCACAAAGATAGCAAACAATCTCCTTTAGCGTTGCATACTTTATACATGGCTAAGTGTGTGAGTGGTGCCATACCTCTCGTCATGCCATGCCATGCCATGCCATTTTCCATATCAAACACGCTTGCGTTGTTGACTGAGTTTCCAGCCATGGTACTTGAAGTGTGTGTCCCATGTCCCGCTTCATCTATGGGAGAACTTCCGTAAACAAAACTTCTCATTCGATCAGTTTGTCATTGAACCCTGCCACCTCACATTTGCCTTCCCATCTTGAAGGTGGAGGAGGGACGCCAATGTCATTAAACGAAGGATGTTTATTGGTTTGGCAAATCTCTCTTACTTCAAGTCTTGGAGAACTACATGATGACAAACTAGATTTCATTGCACTGAAACGATAACTATTCGTATTTGAAACGTGTGAGCTAGAAAACAACTCAACTTAACAACACGCATAACTTGAAGAAGAAAAGCCTCAAAACATAAATCTTTATGCAAAATGCTCATTATGCTCAAATTCACTGCAAAAGGTTACAACTTTATGTTAAAAAAGCCAAACTTTCCCTAACCAAAATTGGGTGTTCGGTCAGTTAACTAACCAACGTGCGGTTGACGATTCTATACATGCATATGACCTGCAACTCTATATTACCAACTGGATTCAGGCTGTTTTTCTTAACAATCCATCAATCACATGCTTAAAACTCAAACTATTTGCAGTGTATCCAACTCTTTGCATTCTCTTCTGAAACTCCATTGACTTATTAATATCACCTTCCTCACATACCACTTTCAAAACCTCATTATACCATTCATTGTCCAATAACCGAAACTCCTCAGCAAATAAGCTCAGTAACAATTCCGCTTGATTAATATTCTTCTCTTTACAATAGCCCGATATCAACGATCTGCAAACTGTTGCATCAGGACAGATCCCAAATTCAGCCATATCCCTCATGATAACTTCACCCTCCGTTGTTCTATTTAGTCGACACAAACACTCGATAATTGCTCTAAAACTGGTCAAACTCGGATTAATATTCTTGAAAAACATCTCATCTTTTAACTCTATAGCCTCATTCACATGACTTAATTTGCAAAATGAAACTATCAATTCATCATAAATTTGTAAACTTGTTTCTTCCTCGGTTTTCTCTACACGTTCCAATAAACTCTTGGCTGCAAACGGTTTATCCACTTGACACAGAGCAACAACAAGATCAAGTTGGAGACTTTTTGAGACCAAGATTCCAAATCTTTGAAGCTCTATAATAAGATTCACAGCTGAAATTAACTTGCTTTCCTTTTTATACCCTTCTATAAGTACCGAACAAGTGAAACTATTAGGGGACACTTTTTCTTTAATCATTTCATGCAGCAAAGCACGCGCTTCTTGCATCATCCCTTTGTTAACGTACCCGCATATCAAAGTATTATAACAAAACACATCCGGGTTCACCCCGATCTGAACCATACGGTGGAATAACTTATGAGCTTCCCTCACACTGCCTTCTTTACAAAGCCCGTTAATCAAAGACGTATGCGTGATCAAATCAGGCGTCACACGTCTAACACACATAATATTATAAAGATAATGCGCATCTTTTAACCGCCCTCTTCTCACATAACTATCGATGAGCGTGTTATACGTGACAATATCGGGATCAAACCCTTCCTCTTCCATTTCCTCCAAAAACTTATTCACCTTACCAACATCCTCCTCACTCTCGCATACAGCACGCGTTAATATATTAAAAGTAAACGTGTTCCCACGCACACCGATCTTCCCCATCTCCCCATAAACCCGCCAACACTCGTCAACCCGACCCAACTTCAAAAGCCCATCCAAAAGAAAATTAACCGAAACAATTTTCGGAACGAAACCAAGCTTAACCATCTTCCGAAACGTAATAAACCCGTCACGAACCAAACCCGCTTTCAGATACGCCTTAAGAAGCATATCGAACACAACGGGGTCCCAACAACAATCTTTACTACACACAACCAAATTCTCAAAAATACTAACTTTTTTAACTTTACACTTATTAAGCTCAATTAACTCTGAAAAAAGACTCATTGTGTGTGAGAACTTGTGAGAGAAAGCCAGTATATGCAAGATTATGCAGTAGTGATGAACAGATGGGATAAAGGGTGAATCTTTTTTGACCCAGTTGAAGAAATGAAGGGCTGATGATGAGTCTGATTGGCATCTGAGAAGGGTTGTTGTGATATGTTTGGTGGTTAAATGTGGGATGAGTTGGTGGTGAAGAAGTGGGGTTTTGGTTTGTTTGAGATTGGTGCAGAGGATGGTTACTATTTTGTTGGGGTTTTGGGTGTGTGGGAGGAGATTGTAAAGTGGGTTTGGTAAAGTTTGTTGTATCTTGGAAGTTGATTTGAGAAGGGTTTGGTTTATTATTGTGTTTGGAGTCATGGTTGGTGATTAGGGTTAATGATGTGAAGAAGATGAGGAGTGAATTAAATTAAGGTTAGGTTTTGGGGGTGGTGATGTCTGGTTGAGTATGGTGACAGGCCGCCTCAATATTCCGACGGGTTTCATATTTTCATGACTTCATCCTTTATTTTGTCAAATTAAAAATAAATAATCATATTTTTGTATGTTATCATTTTTAACAATCTCTATCAACGGTGAGCAAAAAAAAAAACCGAATTAACAAAATCGAAACATAATAATTGAAAAAATCAAAATGAAAAAAATTGAACTGAAACATTAACCGACGGTTATTTTTTAGTTTTTTGAAAAACCGATGGATTTTGGACACTGTTTCGGAATAAGTTTTACATCAGTCTACTCTTATCATTCTTCGGATTAAAAGCCCTAAAACATTGGTTTGAAATTTGAAAAAAAAAAACTTAACGACATGAAGTGTTTTTTAACGGATGTCCATTGAAAGGAAAAAAGTTATAAGGTTGGACCATCAACAGGGATTTTTAAATGTGAGATTAATATCGGTTAATACATAAAATGTAGGATTATTTATTTTCAGTTTGCTTTTTATTTTTTTTAAGTCACTAGTTTGGTTTTACTATTCAAAACAACTATCCGTTTGCCTTTTATTTTATTGGCAAATTGGATTTTGGTAATATAAATTTAATGTTATTGGCCGATAATAATTTCAGCTAAACATATTTTTGGTGGTGGTATGAATTTGTAGAAAATTTACTATCATCATACATTGTTAAAAAAACTTAACGGCGTGAAGATTTATCCGAACTTCAAACTAATGTTTTAGGGTGTTGATTCAAGGAGGATACGAGTCGATTAATACAAAACTTATTTATAAAAGATGCTCTAAACGACTTAATTTTTGTTGACTGGAAGTTCAAACACCCAAATTCAAGCATCGTTTCGTCTTTTAGAGCACTGTTTCGAAGTAAATTTAGCTAACTAATGATAGATTGTAATAACCAACTGCCATCACCTTACAATAGGTTGATAGCGTCGATATTGTTCCACTTTATTGGTTTACCATTAATTTTAGCTAACTAACTAGCACAACATGACTTGAATGTATTTCATTTTTATTAAAATTTCTATGAGGGAATCCACATAAAGGAAGATAGACAGTGTGTGACGGTGAAAAAGAATTTACATATTACCTGATTGGGCGAGCCGTGTTGGAGGCGAGATAGCTCTCTGTACTTCTGATCGTGATGTCGAAGTGAGAAAGTGTTTGTGATGTCAAGGAGAGAAAGATGATATGAAAAAGGTGATAATGTTTGGCTACTTATATGTTATGTTATGGATAAAAGTTGTTTGTAACGTAGGAAAACATTACACGTGTGTGGCTGTAAGATAAAGATTTCATGAATAGTTGATGGTGTGAGTATGTAAAAATATGCTTTCTAATATATATATATATATATAATACGGAGTAAAAAGGTTTGAAGTAAACACTTTCATAGGTTTTAGACACTTTCATAAGTTGGACCACGACTCCACCCTCAAATCATGAGACATGTTGCACTAGTCTTGTGACAAGTTTATAAGGTTTTGACCACCAAGAATGGTGCAAATTCAAAGCATCCATTTTAGCAATAAATTAATCATGCTACATACCCTTTCTTGTCACATGTCATGACTAGTTGTGTCTATCACTTTTTATAAATTGAGAACGTTACATAACAACACTTTTATATGGACTCGGTATCGTGTTTGTATAATATCTTTCTTTACTTCTTGTATTTTTCCGACGACTTATAATTTGATGAGCTAATTTAATGTTTAAAATAGGCGTTCTACATAAACCAAAACCCGCTTTACTCATGAAGTTAGTTAGTAAAATGTTCGACCTGTTGATAATACACGACTAAAATGTGATATTGGCTTACATTCATAATGATATTCAAGCCGTTGATTTTATACTTATTCCGTCATACTAAATACTAAAATACGTCATGTAATATTTCATTATTATGGACTTCAAATAATCTAGTATTATAGACAAATTAATAAATCAAAAACTTATTTAAAAAAAGATATTTTGGTTTTTGTTAATCACAACTACCATCTTTTGATCTCCGCCAGTTTTAGTTAATGGTGTATTAGCTACTGACGGTCTCATCTTTAACTCATAGTTCCTGAAGGCCGTAACTAACAGAATTCCAATGTCGTTACTTGCAGGTCGCCAAAAAAATGTTTTTGACAAGGAAAAAATCACAATTTTTTTGTCGGAAACATCAACCTAAACATCGCCACCACCAACCAACCATCACCACTTGAGCACCACCAACTGATTCCGGTGATAGTTCTAGGGTCTCGGTGACCTTAATAATTGGGGCTTTTATTATAGATAAAATTCTAAAGATCCGATCTAAGGTTACAAAGATGTTTAAGACGAATATATTGAGTTTTTAGGAAAAAAATATTCATTTTTCGGGCAAAAAACGTTTTTCCGGCTACCTGCAACTAACGACGTTAAGATTCTATTAGTCGTGTACCGTTGAAAATAATAAATAAGTTAAAAAATTAGATTGTCAGCAATCATTTCGTTAGTTGAGACTGACTTCAACAAAATGATTATAATAATAATAATAATAATAATAATAATAAAAAACCAAAATTATGTGTATCTAACTTTCTAGCATCAGCCAAAAATGAAGCAGCAATGAACACCACCAATCCCGACGGCAGCCCCCACCGCCGCCCACGCGGCTTCGCGGCGGCAGCCACCACCAACACCAACCCAAGAGTCAGCAGCAGTAGAAAGGAAAGAGAAAAGGAAAAAGAACGAACCAAACTCCGAGAACGCCACCGCCGAGCCATCACCAGCCGTATCCTCGCCGGCCTACGCCAGTACGGCAACTTCCCTCTTCCTGCACGCGCCGACATCAACGACGTCTTAGCCGCCCTCGCCCGAAACGCCGGCTGGACCGTCCACGCCGATGGCTCCACTTTCCGACACTCCACGTCATGTTCCAAATTAGTAAGATGGATTTTAATTATCCAAATTTTGACTTATTGACCAATAATAATAATAATTATTATTATTATTATTATTATTATTATTATTATTATAATCCATATTTACTGTTTGACCGGTAACAATTATAACTTTCAACGAACATTCTCCATTAGCCAAATCAAATAAAACAAGTTCATTTCTGTAATGAACGAACACGAACTAAAATTTCCATTTGGTTAGCTATTCGCTTGCCTGGTAAATGCATAACGGATGAACATGAACAAGGCCTTGTTCAGTTCAGTACGGTTTGTTTGCAGCCTTAGTTAGGATTGTAATTGGTTAAACTATAAGTATAGATAATTATAGGCAATGGGTAAAAGTTTGAATTATTAAAATCCAATTTGCCTTACATTATATTCACCCCAATTCTATCTCAAGTTTCATGATCAACAACAAAACATCATTTGATTTCTCAACAGGCCGTCTATCCAGGAAGATCAGTAGAAATTGCATCACCTGCTTCTCTTGATCGTATCGATTCACACGATTGTCTGGAGACTGATCAGGTTTATATTGTTCATTTTGCTCATCAAAATTAGTACTGTTCATATAAAACTATCTTTGACCCTTGACCCATTGCAGCTTATACAAGAAGAACATAATGTTGATCATGGATTGAACTTCACAGAGACTGCATATGTACCTGTTTACATAGTGCTTGGAGTAAGTGATCCATTATTATTATATGTTTATATATATATATATATATAGGATCAGGATCATGAGAGAACTTTTTTGAAATTGAGAGCTATGAGAACCATTTTGGACCATAAAAAACCCTAAAATAAAATAAAAAACACAAAAATCAAAAAAGTAAAAAAAACCAAAATTCTTATTTTATCATCCCGGTTTCATAAAAAAAACTCGGTTTAGCTAAATTATATACACATATGTATAATATATACATATATGTACATTTACATGTTTTTTTGTACACATATGTATAATTTAAGATAAATGATACTGTACATATATGTATATTACGTAACTAAAGATTAAATAAAATTATACATACGTGTATAATACGACGTTTTTTTTATTTATTTTATTTATTTTTTTAATGAAACCGGAAGGAAATATAAGAATTTTGGTTTTTTTACTTTTTTAAAATTTTTATTATTTTTTTAAATATTTTTTTAAATGTGTTTTTAGTGGTCCAAAATGGTTCTCAAAGTTCTCAATTTGCAAATGGTTCTCTTAGGATCCTTACCCTATATATATATATATATATATATATATTATAAGTATGCACGCTTCATGCCATTTTATAATGTAAGTTATTGAATATGCAGACTGGCTTGATCAACAAATTCTGCCAGTTAATGGACCGGGATGCTGTTAGAAAAGAGCTAAGGCTTCTTAAATCTCTACATGTAGACGGTGTATTTGTCGACTGTTGGTGGGGCATTGTTGAATCCTCGGGCCCGCAACAATATTGTTGGTCTGGATACCGGGAATTGTTCAACATCATTCTTGAATTTGAGCTCAAATTACAGGTATCAAAGTTTTAAACAGTCGAATACAGTTTTAAAACATATGTAACAAAAATGTTATTTTTGTAATTATTAAGGTTGGCATAGCATTTCACGAGTATGTCGGGAATGATTCCGGGGGGATACCGATTCCCCTCCCGCAATGGGTTCTTGACATCGGTAATGAAAATAAAGATATTTTCTTTACCGACCGTGAAGGAAGAAGAAACACCGAGTGCTTATCGTGGGGTATTGATAAAGAGCGAGTACTAAAAGGAAGAACCGGTGCTGAGGTAGTATTATTATTACCTTCTAATTATTTACCCTTGTTATCTTAATATCTTCATTTAACAGGTATATTATGATGTTATGAGAAGCTTCAGAACCGAGTTTGACGATATGTTTATCGAAGGTCTTATTACTAGTGTCGAAATAGGATTAGGACCGTCAGGGGAGCTGAAATATCCGTCTTTTCCCGAAAAAATGGGATGGATTTATCCTGGTATTGGTGAGTTCCAGGTATTATGATTTTAATTATTATCCATAATTCCATATTAGTTCCTCTAGTCTCAACTTAATATTTATATAACATGATGGGATTTTTTTTTCTTTTTGCAGTGTTATGATAAATACATGCAACAGAATTTACATAAAACTTCAAATCAATGCGGCTACACCCTTTGGGCGCGAGGACCCGAAAATGCTGGTAATTATAATTCCCAACCACACGAAACCGGATTCTTTTGTGAACAAGGTGATTATGACAGTTATTATGGCCGGTTTTTCCTAAACTGGTATACTCGGTTTTTAATAACTCATGCCGATACTATTCTCTCTCTTGCAACGCTAGTGTTCGAGGAAATACAAATAGTTGTTAAGGTAATTTCTTTTATAGTTTTATATTTGGTATAATATGTTGAAGAGTTTAAACTTTTCTTTAGGCAGATTCCATCTGTTTATTGGTGGTATAAATCCGCAAGCCACGCAGCCGAGCTGACAGCTGGATATTATAACCCGGGTAACCGAGACGGGTACTCTGCACTCTTTGAGGTTTTGAAGAAATACTCAGTCACGGTTAAGTTTATCTGCTCAGGGGTTCATCTTTCTAGTGACGGAAATGAAGCACTTGCTGACCCGGAAGGGTTGACTTGGCAGGTTACATTGCATAACCTTTTTTTAATAAACTCGGTTTAAGTATAACTTTTAGATCTTATTAGTCATCATGTTACAGGTACTGAATTCAGCTTGGGATAACGGTTTGACTTTAGCCGGTCAAAATGCATTATTATATAACGATAAAGAAGCGTTTATGAGATTAACCGAGACTGCAAAGCCAGTCAACGATCCAGATCATCGTCACTTTGCATTTTTCACTTTTCAACCGTCACCCGAACGAACAATATGTTTCTCGGAACTCGACTGCTTCATTGGATGCATGCACGGTAATGTCGACATATCCTCAAACCCGTGTGTAAATTCGTTTTCTCTTTCACATATTGTGATCTAGGATTTATGAACTGTAGTATTTCTTAATGTTTCCAGGAGAAAATGTGGGAAAAGACATGTGATCAAATGGAAAGTGGTTTTGTTAGAGAATATATAATTATATAACTTTATATTATTGATTTTATAAGCTTCCGTTATTTCAGAGGTTATGTAATCGTTACATACTTGTATTTTGTTATATACGAGCGAGTATTGTCCGCATGCCACAACAATTTGGTTTTGAATAGAATTTATATCGACATGCATATAACTTATGATAACAATTTTGAATAGAATTGTTATTGTAATATATAATATTATTATTAGTTGATTCAAAAGTGAGCCTGACATTTGTTCGTTGATCAATGAATATTTGACGGATTCATAGGCCATTTCCTAATTTACTTCACCAAACATAAGACTTTACTAAATTTGATGGATTGAGTTTGAGTTGTGTTTTGCAATGATTAATTCCATGTTAATTTCATCAAATAATCCAAACTAGGATTTCAAATCATTTCTTTGTTACAGACCAAACAATGTCAAAGAAATCAACCTCCGGTTATGGCACGCTCCCGACCAGCACCAACACTGCCGACATGCTGCCACCGTCAACCCCGAATAATCTGATCGCACGTGCCCGGTACCACACCGAGGACTTTATCTCGAGGCGTCGATCGTGGCGGGAATGTTTCGATTACACCGCAGCTAGTTGGCCACAAAGCTCCAGTGACGCTACGCGTCGGATCAAA
The DNA here is from genome assembly GCF_021521415.1 of Bidens hawaiensis. Lineage (NCBI taxonomy): Eukaryota > Viridiplantae > Streptophyta > Magnoliopsida > Asterales > Asteraceae > Bidens > Bidens hawaiensis. Next base: position 523,558 of record NW_027492308.1, on the reverse strand, counting down.
CAGAATCTTAACTACTTTCGGGTGAATTACGCGATGGTGATCCTTTTAATACTGTTTCTGAGTCTTATTTATCAACCAGTTTCGATGATCACGTTTTTGATCGTGTTCGTTGGTTGGTTTTTCCTTTATTTTTTCCGTGATCCACGTTCCCCGGTTGTGATTTTAAACTATGTGTTTGATGACCGGGTTGTGCTAATGGCTTTGAGTTTGTTGACGGTGTTTGCATTGGCGTGTACTGATGTGGGAGTGATATTGCTGGCGGCTATTAGTATCGGGGCGGGTGTGGTGGTGGTCCATGCGGCACTAAGGAGTACGGACGACTTGTATTTGGATGAACAAGATGTTGGTGATGGTGGTTTGGTTTCGGTTGTCGGTGACAAGTAGTTTATATGAGCAGATGAGAATCAAATGTCACAAGGGGTGTTAGTGTTGTTATTTTCATAAGGTTTGAATTTTGTTGTATAGGTTGGTAAGGATCTCAATTTCTCATTTGGTTCATTTGATATTGTTATGTTGGGTTTATTGCAATTTATTGAAACTTGAAGGTCCAAGTTCAAGTGTAAATCCTCTTAATTTTCTATTATTGATGATTGCAATTGGAAACACATTGTGATTCAAATAAGTGCAATTCAAGGATTTGACTTTAACAATGTGATAAGCATGGTAGCTAGAACATTTGAGGGGATGGTGTAGTGGTAAGTCTCTTATTGCTCTTTAGTAGAGATTTCGAATGTTCAAATTCAACTTATACTGGTTTCTTGTCTTGACCAAGTGAAGACCACTTACCTAACATAACTTGTACTTTTGGGTCCCACTAGTTAGCAGTTATATGGTCAAATGCTATATCGCAACATGAAAATAGTTAAGATTTAGGTTGGATCTAAGACTACTCCCATTCAGGATCTTGGATTGCAATCTTAGAAAAAAAGAAAAATGGCATTAAAGGGGGCAATCCGATCGATTTTGTGATTGGGATTGCAATCCCTATTTTTCTCAATCATGGACACTTGTCAACATATTAGTGGATGTATTTTTATTTTATTTTTTTTTTAATTCTCACCAATTAATTATATATACTTTTTGGTTTTTGTTTTATAACTTATTATTTTTGACTTTTTAAAAAAATCCAAAAACACAGTCTTACTTAGTTTTTTTTGTGAGCATTCCGGTATAAATTTCGTTAAAAATAGAGTTTGTTTAAAAAATCGATTTTTTATATAAAATTTTATTTTTTCCCATTATTGAATTATTTAAAGTTTTTTATATTTAAAAAAAATATAATTACTTAATTATATTTATATAGTTAATCAAAACTAATTATAAATTGAATTTATTTAATAAAAAAAAGATGAGATTGGGTTGTTAATGGGAGTAAAAGATTGGAGTGGGTTAAATTTTATGGATTGAAGAGAGAGAAATTAATTTTATAATGTAAGATTGAGATTGTGAGATTGTTGATGGGGATAGTCTAAACGGATAAGTTCGTAACAAATTTAACGACGTTCAAGTTAGGTTTTAAATGAAATGGTTAACTACTTCTAAAGTAAACTTTAAGAAGTAATAAAAATATATAAATTTTAAGTTTAACCCGTCAACTTGTTTACCGGTTGTGCGGCTTCTCTGAGTTATTTAATTTGAAGCGTATCACTCTTTTACTGATATCTTTAACACAAATAAACATATGGGTTAAGCCCAACAAATTGGGTGGGTCGGGTGATTTCGGTACATGGAACAAAATGGATTTTGCTAGAACGAATTCTGATCAAAATAAGTTTGGAATCAATACTGGTAGTTTGAAAACCGAAAACAAAAGTTGGGACTAAAACATGCTCCGGATAAAACGAAGTCAGATTGAAATGGGACGGTTTAGAAAAAGGTAACGAAACCGGTTCACCCTTCTATATCTTCTTGTGGTGGCTTGTGGCGGCAATGTGACAACTATGAGGTGGGACAGGAGGCATAGGCGGTGGCTGGGCAGGGCAGCGGTGCCGGTGGCGGCTATGGTGTCGATGACAGCAGGTAGAAGGTGCATAGAGACAATGGTCACAGTGATGCCACACCCATTTGGATCCTTTTAAGTCAACATAACTTACTATACTTTTTCGTTTTGACTAATTTAAGTTGACCTAAATGAACCAATTAACTAATTTGAGCTAAACCAATTGAACTCATGCAAATTATTTTTCCTCAAATCAACTCATTCTTTAAAGTTTAAACTATGAGAGGGGTTCATGATATTTAATTTCAACCTGTTCATCCAAATCCACAAATCCAAATATAATGACTAATATAGAACACAGAGATAATGTTCTTTTTTGCTTAGTTATATTAATCCATCATATGTTACAATAAGTAAAAGGTTGTTTTGCAACAAAATAAGAAATAAAATGGTCTGCATCACAAATCTTATTGACCAAAATTAGTGAGATAACAATAAAATGGCATTAGCCATGCTGCTTGTTAAACTTAAAGATGAAGACACTTCACCATGCAGGTTCACACATACATAATATTTGCAGCTGACAGCTCTGCAAAATCAAGGATCATACTGGATGCCAGCAAATCAATAGAAGGCAAATTATATATGTAACAGCAATTAACTAAGTATCATAAGAGCATGAATGAACAAATAATCATAGGACAACAATCATATGACTTGACTACACAAGTACATTATTTATACTAACATCAAAGTTTAAATCACTAGTAGAGCATGCTTACACACTAAATACAAGATTCTCACTTTCCAAATAAACTAACTTTTGGATCTTTTAGTTACATCAAAGGCATACATATTATATATATATATATATATATATATAACTTATTTTGGGAACATTGGTTGAAGAATCCAATTCCAATTGCTGTCATTTCAAGCTATCAATAGTGCACAGATTCTTGCAAGTTTTCCTTACAAAAAAAGGTCATCTCATTCAACTGTCTTTCAAGAGGCACTGAAAACCCTAAATCCCGTCACCCCCTTCCCCCCCCACCGCCTCCTCCGACCGCCGCCCGTCCACCTCCACCTAGACCAGCCATCCAGCATCTCCGTCACCCGTCACCCGCCACCCAGCACCTCCGTCACCCGTCAACCCACCCAGCACCTCCGTCACCCAGCACCTTCGTCACCCGTCACCTCCGTCACCTAGACCAGAGTACTAAAACCCTAGCCCCCTCTCTTCAACCCACCCTTCCCGTCACCCCCCTTCCCCCCCCCCCCCACCGCCACCTCCGACCGCCGCCCGTCCACCTCCACCTCCGGCAGCCACCCAGCACCTTCGGCCCTGACCCTCCATCTCCGGCTGCAAGTCTCATGATTTCTTATTTTTCAGGCGCTCGGAAGATGTAGCACAGACTAAGCAGCTTGTCAAACGATCTGATCGAAATATTAATCTCCGAAAATCTCGGGCGATCCACGGCGGCATGGATTCAGAAGAATGGGAACAACCACGTAATCGGAAAGGGAAACGGAATGATCATCAGGCTCAAGGTAATAACAAGGTTTTATCGAAGCTTTTTGTCTCAAATCTTCCCCCAAAGTGTTCTTCGCAAGAATTAAAAGATGTTATGGGTAGCTTTGGCCGTTACGAAGGTTCCTATATAGCTAGGAAGCTGGATAAATGGGGCAAGAGGTTTGCTTTCGTATCGTTTTCCGAGGTGAAAGATGTCAAACGGTTGGGAGATGAGTTATCAGATGTATGGATCGGTTCGTATAAGTTGTTTATTGCGATTGCTCGGTTTGTGGATGGTGAGAATCTAGATAGACCCGATTCTGGTAATAGGAGGAAGACGGCTTCGGTTCCTGTTAATAGCCATGCAAAACCTAGTGGTCAAGCAAACCCTAGTTCCGAAGGATCCGATAGGAATGGGGTTCCTTATGCATCAGTTGGTAATGGGCGTTCTTTTGTTGATTCTTTGTTAAATCGGAACAAAGTAGATGAGATTAAGGTGGATGATTCGGTGGAACGGTTTTCTCATTGGAATGGATGTGCTCTTACGGGGAGGGTGGTGAATCTTCACACGTTAACTTCTTTGAAAAAGTTGGTTCGGAAGCATGGTTGGAGATCATTAGATATTAAGTATCTGGGAGGGCTTTCAGTGGTGTTGGTATTCTACGTTAGTGGGGATAGGGATGCCTTCCTGAATGACAAAGGCAAATGGTCAGACTGGTTTGAGTTTTTAGAACCTTGGTCTGATAGAACTAGTGTGGAGGAGGGTCGGATCGCCTGGCTCCAAGTTCATGGGGTTCCGGCTCAGTTGGTGTTAGACGAGGTATGCGATTTGATTGGAAGCAGATTTGGCAAGGTGGTTCAATCGGCTTCATTATCAGGTGAAGAGAACAACTTATCGTATATTCTCATCGGTGTGTTGAGTAAAGGGTGCAAACGGATTGTGGATCGGGTGGACATTAATTGGAGGGGAAAAATTTTTAAAGTGTGGGTGGATGAAGATGTTGGGGAATGGATACCGGAATGTGTAGTAGAGTATGAAGAGGATGTTGGTTCCGTTTTATCGGAGGAGGATAAGTGTGATGATAATATTGTGCAGGATGAGTTTCATAATGTGCATCGTGAAGAGGGCGAATGTTCTCAAGCTAATGAGTTTTCTGTCAGGGAACATGTTGTTAATGGTTTGGATGGTTGTGTGAACGATAATTCTAACGTGATGGTCGGTGAGTGTTCGAACTCTTATGATCATTCTAATGAGGAGGTGGTCGACAATGGTAACGTTGATAGTACAAATGTTTCTGTGTTGAAAGGCAAGGGACATAAGAAGTTCAGACGGAAGACTTTATTTTCTAATCGGAGTGGGGGTAATGGTTCTAGGGAGCGTCCTAAGAAGAGACCAAGGGAGGATAAAGATATGTTTGATCTTGATAGGTTTATCGGTATTATGCACGTGCCTTCGGATGTTACTAGGGGTATCGAGACAGGTGTTGAAAGAGTGTTCTTAACACCGGATCTTAACAAAGGGATGTCTACTAATACGGAGGTGGTTCGAGACATCGAGGGAGGGACTGCGGAGCCCTCGATGATTGGTAGAGGTATTGATCCGGTGCAACACCAAGGTCCGATTGAGGTGGAGTTGGAGAAGACCATTGAGTTGAGTAAGGCGTTAGGTGTTGAGAATTTGCAAGATTTTGTTTCTAATGTTAAAGAGGTTCTTGTTTCCGAAGGCTATCAAGAAGGTGTTCAATAAATGTTTTTTCTCTGAACATTCGTGGGTTAGGGAGTTCTAGCAAAGCCGATTGGATTCGAGGTCTTCGAGTCCATCATGAGGTTAGTTTTATTGTTTTACAAGAGTCGCAATTTGTTTCCTTGGATTCTGTGGATGTGGGACGGTTTTGGGGTTATGGTGAGTATTCATTTGATTGGGTTCCTTCGTCTGGAAGGTCGGGTGGGTTATTATCGATCTGGGATTCCTAAGTCTTTCGTATGGAAAGGGTGGTCAAGAATAATAATTGGCTTTTAGTTTCGGGCACTGTGAAAGGAAAGAGTAGCTTGTTTCATATTCTCAATGTTTATTCTCCTCAAAATCTAGTTACTAAACGAGCACTTTGGGGGGAAATTCGTGATTTGATCGGGGAGGGTAATGGGAGGTGGATTGTGGCAGGAGATTTTAATTCGGTTCGGTGTGCCGAGGATAGGCGGAATTCTTTGTTTAATGTGGGTGAAGCCAATGAGTTTAACGATTTCATTGATGATTCGAATCTTCACGAGTACTCCTTGAAAGGGAGGCGTTTTACTTTTGTTGCAGGAAATAAATTAAGCCGTATTGACAGAATCTTCGTTAATTGGGATTTCTTTATGGAATGGCCGTGTGCAGAGTATATTGCTCTCGAAAGGAATAAGCCGGATCATAGTCCGTTGGTTTTGAAAATTGGTTCTTCCAAGAACTATGGTCCCAAACCGTTTAGGTTTTTCAATTCTTGGCTTGGTAGAGAGGATTTTGGGACGTTGGTTAAGAAGACGCTTGTTGATGGCTCGTTTCATGGTTCTCCGGACGCGAGATTGTTGTATAAATTTAAAGCTTTGCGTGATGCTATCTCTAGATGGGCGATCGATTGTAAAGCCAAAGAAAAGGAGGAAAGGGTTTTATTGGAGCAAGAGTTGCGTGATTTGGACCAAACCATGGAGGTTCGGGATTTGTTGGAAGAAGAGACATGGTCTTTAAGCGAAATTAAAAGACGGCTAGGCGAGTTGGATAATCATTATTACCGGGATTTGAAGCAAAAGGCTCGGTGTAATTGGGCGATTCATGGAGACGAAAATTCTCGATTTTTTCACGGTTTTATTAATAAACGTAAAGCTTCAAATTATTTTCCGGGTTTGGAAGTGAATGGGGCGTGGGAAACAAACCCGGTTCTCATTAAAAAGGAAGTTTTGCGTTTCTTTGCTGGGAAGTTTAAAGAATCTATTACACATCGGCCTCGGTTGATTGGGTATGGTTATTCGGTCTTGTCTTCGGTGGAGGCGGATTTTTTGATAAGTGATTTTTTCGTGCATGAGATCAAGAAGGCGGTTTTTGAATGCGGTGGTGAAAAAGCTCCTGGGCCGGATGGTTTTAATTTTAGGTTCATTCGTTTTTTTTGGGAGTTGTTCGAGAAGGATTTTGCGGATATTCTTGATCATTTTCATAGTGTTAAAAGTTTTTGCTCGGGGGTTGGTTCGTCTTTTATCACCTTAATTCCTAAGGTAAACAATCCGTCATCTTTGGGGGATTTTAGACCGATAAGTCTCATTGGTTGTATTTTAAAGACTGTGTCGAAGGTGTTAGTGAATCGACTCAAAACGGTTATGAATAAGATTGTCTCAGAGCATCAGTCGGCTTTCTTATCCGGGAGATATATTCTTGATGGCCCTTTGGTGGCTAATGAGGTTATTGCTTGGGCTAAGAAGAGGGAGAGAAGAATTTTTATGTTCAAGATTGACTTCGAGAAAGCCTATGATAATGTGAATTGGGAGTTCTTGTTGTCGGTTCTTTCTCAGATGGGTTTTCCTTCGGTCTGGTGCGATTGGATTAGTGGTATTTTGTTGGCGACCAGATCATCTGTTCTTGTTAATGGATCTCCTACATTCGAATTTGGGTGTCATAAAGGCATTCGTCAAGGTGACCCGCTATCGCCTTTTCTTTTTATTATTCTGATGGAGGCTTTTTCAGGTATGTTGAAACAAGCCTGTGATATAGGTGGGTTTCATGGTATTACTCTTCCTAATGAAGGTCCTACTTTATCCCATCTTTTTTATGCGGATGATGCTATGATTATGGGAGAGTAGTCTTCTTTTAATTTTGATAACTTGAAACGTATTCTTCGCATATTTTACTTGTGTTCGGGGCTAAAGATTAATCTCCATAAATCAGTGTTATTTGGAGTAGGTGTAGAAGATGGTGAGATCGATATCCAAGCTGGTTTCATGGGTTGTAAGCCGGGTAGAATCCCGTTTTCTTTTCTAGGGATTATGGTTGGCGCTAACATGAATAGGGTGGTTAATTGGGAACCGGTTGTGTCCAAGTTCAAGAAGAGGCTTTCTAAATGGAAAGTTAATTCGTTATCTATTGCCGGTCGGTTAACCCTTATTAAATCGGTGCTGGATAGTCTTCCCACTTATTATTTTTCGCTTTTTAAGGCACCCAAGAAGGTTACCAATGATTTAGAAGCTTTGATGAGAAGGTTCTTATGGGGTGGTTCGGATGAAGTGAGGAAGATGTCATGGGTGGCTTGGGAGGTAGTCACCAAACCTATAAAAGAAGGGGGTTTAGGGATCGCTCGTTTAGAGGTTAATAATCAAGCGCTGATTACTAAATGGCTTGGGAGATTTCTTAATGATCATCACGCGATGTGGAGAAGAGTAGTGTTGTCTATTCACGGGTCCTCGCGCTGTTGGGGGCTTGCTCCGGTTAATAATGGGGTTTCTGGGGTTTGGAAGAATTGTGTTATGTTTTGGAACAAATTTAAGGTTGATGGTGTGGGTTTTAATAGAGTGATCCGGGCCACAGTTGGGAATGGTCGCCAAGTTCGGTTTTGGATGGATTTGTGGTTGGGTTCGGCGCCGATTATGGACAAGTATCCGTCCTTATATGCAGTAGAAAAACATAAAAATGTCTTGTTAGCAGATCGGTTGGTGGTCACTGGATCCTCTCGTCGCATTGTGTGGGATTGGCTTAGAGCTCCTTGCTCCCAACAGGAGGTGATCGAGAAGCAAGAGTTGGAAGATCTCCTTCAAGGGGTGGTGATGGTTGACCGTGAAGATTCATGGTCTTGGGCGGTTGGTAGCTGCAAAGAGTTCGAGGTTTCATCGACTAAAGATGGATGGTGCGGTCCGTTGTGGATGCTGGGAGTTTCGGTTTTCAATGGAGCGATTGGGTTCCGAAAAAATGTAATATTCTTATGTGGAGGTCCGTTCTGGATAGTCTTCCAACCAAGGAGGCTTTAGCTAGACGTCATTTGCATTGTGATGATCATAGTTGCGCTTTATGTGAGAGTAATGAGGAATCGCTCGAGCACTTGTTAACCGGGTGTTTCATTTCTATGGCCGTTTGGAATGCGATTGGTTCATGGTGCAACATCCCTAGATCTTTTGTTTTCCATGTCAATGATTTGGCGGAAGTGCATAAGGTTTGTGGTGCGACGGGGAACAAGAGATTGATTATTCATGGCATTGTCATCATTACTTGTTGGAGGATTTGGCGGGCTAGGAATGAAAAGATTTTTTCGGGCAAGAACACTAAGGTGGTAGAAATGGTTGCGGATATAAAATCTTTGGGTTTTCTTTGGTACAAAAATAGATCTAAGATAGGGGTAGTGGATTGGAAAAGATGGTGTTTATTTGATATAACGTGATTGTTGTTTTTGGTTTTTGGATTTCGGCGTCTTTCTCCGTCTTGGGGAGAGTCGTTGGTTGTGTTTGTTTTTAATGAAAGTCAATTTTCAAAAAAAAATTCAACTGTCTTTCAACACAACACCAATAATAGAAACATAATCTAAATCAACAAAAAACAACTTTCAGCTCTAATATTATAGCAAGCCAATACTCTTTATATCAAATAAACCAAATAATATACATGTACTCACATGAATGCACATAGTTAGCTAAGGTTAATGCAAAACTAAGAAGAAAGAAACCAAGAAACAAGACCAATCTTTATATAGATTGTCACTTTCATCCAAATAAAGTTTTTCAAAACTCAAAACCTATATAGATTATTATTTTATACACATATTATTCCCTAGTAATCTATATTGGTAATCCTATTGGATATCCCAAGTCAAATTCTTACTTCTTAATTCAACACCTAAAAAGCTAATTTCTTATTGACACATAATAATTAATAATAATAATTGTAACAAACAAACAAACAAATCTCCCTCATGGCAAAAGCTAAGCTACTTGCATATCTTTCTAAGGATAAACAGACTGCTTCCGGTAAGACCGACTCTAAAAACACAATACGTAATAACAAAAGCAATATTTTTTCTTTACAAATTTACTTAAGTTACAACATATTAAAATTTAACTAACAAAATGCAATATATTTAACAAATGATGAATAAAATAAACCTTATGGTGAAGCCAGGTCATAGATCTCGCTTTACGAACATTCACAGCAGCTTCCGATTCACTTGATGCAAGGCGGGATCGGCGTTCACCGTGAGGTGCAAAACAGACCACGCCGGGGATACCGTTCCCGACCTGCACCAAGCGAATTAGAACCAGCCGTAACAAAACCCAACTTGACACAACAGCATCTGTGTTATGTGTATATAATATATATATATATAATGAGTAGATCTGCATGTCATATAGAGAGAGAAGATGAAGAATAGAAACCCTATCTTTCAGTGAAGAGGTGTGAGGGGTGTAGGTTATTAGAGGGTGAACAGACCAATGAGGTGGTGACACGTGGAAGGTCCGGTGGAACCCTGGCTGGTGAATTTATGAGGCGGCGTCTGGTAGTTGAAGTTAAGGTGGAGATATAACGGGATTCCGTTTGGATGGATTGACGAGATTGCCCATGGTATAAGGCGGTGTTGGAGGTTTGAAAAGGGTACGACGGTAAAAACGACTTAGGGTTTGACCTGGGTATCGAAGTCAAACTTGGCTGCTGCTGTCTACTTTGGAACCCTTTTTATGTAACTTACCTCGTGTATGTATCCTTTTATTGACACTTTGAAGCTGCTTAACATAGTTTAACAGGGGATACATATCAAAGATCTAACAATATAAGTTTTTAAAAGATTTAAGTTTATTTAAAAAAGAATAATGACGTAACTTGTTGTCTGTTTGACTTTTATTTCAATGTAAACACAGTCATTTTAACGTTGATAGAAGTTAGTGACTGAAATACATTATGAAGGTATATGATTAAACATTGAAATCACCAGATTTACTCTATAACACGTGATTACCTTTTAATTTAGTTTTAAAAAAAGTTGAATGGATTAAGTGAAAGATTAGTTTATCCACGGGTATTTTAAATGTTAGAGTTATCATGTTTGATTTAATTGTAGATGTAATATTTAGTGTTAGTATTAGATTATAATTTTAAAACGTATTTGAGTATGATCTGTTTGGTTTTTCTAGTATAAATAGGGGGTCTATGGGTAATTGTAATGTGTGGTTTGGATTTTTAATAATAAAAAAAGAGTCGTGACTCGTGAATGTATATCTCACACAAATAAATTGTTCGTTTTGTATCATGTTGGGCATTCGACTGATATTTGGGGATGTCTGATGGTTGCTTGCACAACTTTTAAAATAGAGCGTCAACAATATCTCTAGTATGAACAATTAAATCATTAAATCAAACAAAGTATCACAAAACTTTTCAAAATCTGATCGGAAAGGCAAACCAGGACCTGCAGATTGTTACTTTGGCTTGATTTTTGTGTGTTTATCATATCAGACTAAAACTTAAATATTCAAATCTATATTTTTATATGGGGTGTTGAGTTTGAATCAACGATCTCGTCTTTAATCAATTGGTATACCAATTTGGTTGTTTTAAATACGTGTAACAAAAACATTATTATCGTTCATGTTTTATGAAGTTTATGCTTATTATTGAATTTATTTTTGTAACTCTGAAATAAGTTTTTTTACTAATTCATTTACTAATAATTGCTATATAAGATTTCTTAGTAATTATTTAAAAAATATATTAAAATAGGTATCCCACATGGTTTTAAATACCGTCCAAATTCAAGAACAATAAAAAAGTGTTAATGAGATATTCAAATTGAACGACACGTTACAAACATCAAAACCCCTCGTCAAAAGATGTGAAATTCTTTTTGAAAATAATAAAATATGATATTAATCAATCTTTGATTCTAAAAGCATCATTGAAACTTTTTCAAAAGTTATTATCATGTATTTTCTATTAAATGTTATATTACCCTGAAAGTTGAAAATTCATAGAAAGTTGTTAATTCATCAAAGCACTACCAAAAGTAGGAAAGAGGAGTACATTCGATCCTTTTTTTAGATGGAAGACTGTTTACTATAACTTGAAGAGAAGATTTAAACAATAATAATAAAAGTGTCTCAAAAATTCAAAAGTTTTTTTTGTCTTCAAAGATACCTAATTTTTCCATTAAAATGAAACATATATCAAATGTTTGTTACTCTCGTGATCATAGCACCAAGTGCCACCAAAGCAGAATACAAGAAACATCACCCACTTATTAACCCACACAAAAAACCCTGTTACAACCGAAAAAAACACCAATCTTCCTATGTAATACTCCATTGACGCCTTTTATTTCTTATTCATATTTTAATTAACCTGACAAACTTTAAAAATTATTTTTCTTCAAAGTTATTTAATTCCTGTCATGTGTTTCATTCTTATGTTATTTGTAAAATTCATTAACACAAATAAATGACATATCAATCTTCATTACTCTCTAGTCATCATTTATTTTTAAACCTTTCAATTAACTTGAAGTATGAGGTACTAGTGGACAAAACGAATTCACTAATAACCAATTTCATAACTGTTTAACATAAGTCAATTTTGTTATAAATAAGATAATCACTAAAAAGTAATCAAGCTGCATCTCATTTGTATCACTTAAATAAACATTAATAAAAAGAAAATTACACAAGATTGGTACGCCTAATGAAAGTTCAATAATTTTCCTAAAAGAAACAAGGTTTAGTAATTTTTAACTTGACACTTGAGAAATTGGTTACCATGTTGCAAAGTTATCTCTAAATTGAACAGGTGTTACTTTTTATATAATTTAATGTTTTTATTTTTATATAAACAAAATAATTTGCTGAACCCAAACAACATATACATGTGACTGAAATGGATTGAGTTTTTTTTTAAATAATAATAAAGTAGGAAGAATAAAATCTACTTTTTGGAAAATGAGATTTGTGGTTCAAGATGGATTCTTTTTGGGAAAATATCAATAGTGAGATTTTTAAGTTAATGCTCTATTAATAGTGAAAATATAACTATTAAGAATGATAAAAGATAATAATAAAATCTTATTGGTTACCTTTAATGCTCTATTTTTGAAAATAACTATTCATCATCATCATACTCACTATATCCCAGCAATAGCAAAGTTATGATAGGGTCTGAGAAGGATAAAATGTAGACAGCCTTACCTCTACCCCACATGAATAGAGATGCTGCTTCCGGTGAGACCCCCGGCGCGATAGTAGTTTTGCATCAAGCCTTTGACATAAGGCACATAACACTCAACCATCCGGACACCGGCTGATTGGTGCATGTACCCTTGTCTTTCGGCTATCAGCGCCACCACATGATGCCTGATTAACCTTCCGTCACTTTTAACATTATTTTCACGAGATTAGTAAAATAACGTCAAAATTACTGAAAATAACTATTGATAATATGAAATAGACAACATACTAACTAAAATGATGAAGCTTTTACAAGAATGCTTCTAATACAAACTTATACAAGGGTGTTGTATCAAAGTAGAAAATAAATAACATTATATTTCTTAAAAACATTTTTTTACAACTCGAGATCACCCTTCCTTTTGAATAATAGAACGTGGTGACTCAGCCCACTAATCTAGGAGGAAACCCACAACTGGAAAAACCCCTGACTTAACCGAAACAGAGTGCTCTAGACGAGACTCGAACTCACGACCTCACATAAGAAAAGGCATAGGACTACCGCTGGATCAACTGGGAAAACCCTTGGCTCAACTCGTAGCATGTACTTTCTTTCATGATACTTCCTTACCGAAACAGAGTGTTTCAGACGAGACTCAAACTCGCAATCTCTCATAAGCTATGTTGTCTCATTAGGCATTGTACAGAAAACTGGGACAAAACATATATAGTGAAAGAAATCACAGTGTATATAACATTATCCTTTATTTAATATATACTGTATAATATATTCTTAAGGATGTTGGTCTTTTATGAATGGTTCTCAATATTTTTGTTAATGATTTTATGAAGAGAAAATTGCCAATTGAGTCCATGTGGTCTTTAGATGGAGTCACAATTAGTCCCTGCAGAAAAATATAAACTTCTTACATCCTCATAGTTTACAAACTAAACCTTATGTGTCCCTCCTTCTAACAACTCGTTAAGTTAACATTAAAATTAAGGGTATTTATGTAATATTGTATCTAAAACCATTTACCCTAAACAATATAAACCATTTAAATTCTATCATTCAATATTACATCCTCATACTTACAGCAGTCGTTCAAAATAATCCGGCAACCATTAAATTTCAGTCGTGTTTCGATGGATTTTACATACCCGCTCGTAGATGTGACGGATTTTGCAAGTGTCCTTCAAAGGTGTGACAGAAATTATAGTCGTCGAGTATGGAGGCTGCACCTTACTGATGAGGATTTTGATATAGAAAATTACAGTAAGTTCTTATTAGTTTTTTTTATTTGGTTGTAAAAGATTGATTAATGTTTTTGTTTGAAAATTACAATTAGGTCTTATTCAAACTATTATAAAAGATTGATTCTTTTTTTTTAATTACAGGTGATAATAACTTATTTACATTTAATATTTTTCATGGTGGTGAGTTTTCTCAATTTCCCGGTAGAGCTTACGGGGGAGGCCGATCGGTTTTCATCGACAATGTCGAGGTTGGAAAAATTGTTAAGGATGATTTGGTGGATATGACAAGGAATCTAGGATATCCTTCTAACGAGGTACTTTACTTTCATTTTAGAGAACCAAATAAGTGTATGGATTGGGGTATGCATCCACTGTGTGACAATCTTGATTTTAAGAAAATATTTGATATTGTAAGAGGTGGAATTAAGGTGATTGAGATATTTGTTGAACATGAACAATTCACGTTTGATAAACAATGTGTCGTCCTCTTCCCATTTTAACTTTGCAAAAGAAGTAGAAGAAGTTGATGTTGATATAGAATACACATCGAATAGGTTAAATGAGCAAGATTCTGATGAAACCGATCCACATGAATCAGATTCATATGAAACAGAGGATGATCCAGATTACGTTGTTGAAGAAAATGGTTCTAATTATTTGGAAGATGTACAAGTTGACATGAGTGTCGTCAAGTGTAATGTTGATGCTTATGTGGTTGAAGTTTATAATGCCACATATAATGCCCTAGATGGTTATGAAGGTGATGAACAAGAGAAGAGTATTGACGTTGAGCTTGTTTATAATGATGAAGATAATTCCACTGTGTTGAATACTGTGAAGCATAGGATAAGAAGGAAAGCAATTTGTTTCGGGCCTGGGAGTGATGTATGCCCATTCGATGTTGGTCAGTTAATTGAAGATAGGATATGTTGAATGAAATGGTTAGAACATATGCAGTGGCATCAAGAAGAGATCTTTACATTAAGAAAAATGACAATATAAGATATAGAGTTGTATGCTTGGGTCAAAATCCTACTTTGATTAGTGGTGAGGGATCAAACTTGCTAACCAGGGAAAACCCTAAGGCTCAAATTGTCAAAAAAAGGAACATTAAACCCACTTGCCCTTGGGCAATTCAGATCTCAAGACCATCCATTACAGATTAGTGGTGTGTAAAAACAATATCCCCCAACATCAATGTCTCCAAACTAGGGTTGTTAGTCTATACACTATGGCACCATAGCGCGGGAGATTGAGTCAGAAATTGAAACCAATCCTACAATTCCCATGAAATCTCTTCAAGACAAAATTCAAAAGAAGCACAAATCCACGTTTCCGAATTAAAAGTTAGAAGAGCAAAAAATGTTGATAATGATAAAAAGGATGGTGATTTTATATAACAATACGGTATGCTAAGAGATTTCATAGTGATTTTAAAGATACCCTTGATTTGCCCACTGATGCTAACTTCACTTTTATTAGTGACCGTCAAAAGGTAATTCTATGCTGTAAATGTGGTTTGTATGCTCTTTTTATGCTGTAAATGATGTTTTTTATGCTGTATTTGTTGTTGTTAATGTTGTAATAGATTAGAAAAGTATTAATTATACATGTTATTACGTCTTTTGCATAGATTGGTAAGCCAAAGAAAAATAGAAATAAGGCATGGGATGAGAGGACAAATAGAGTTGTTGAGGAGAAGAGGACAATAAGAGTTGATGAGGTAGAGAAAGTGTTTTCTAAGGGAGGAAGAATGACAAGAAAAGGAGGCACGGTAAAATGCAGAAAGTGTGGTGGTTTTGGCCATAATCGTAAAACCTGCACCGGTGCACCACTTGGGTGATGTTCTTGACTTTTTATAGTTTTGGGATGGTTATATGGTATTGACTTTGTTTTAGACTTGGTTATGTGTAATGATATTGACTTTGTTTTAAACTTGGTTATGTGTGATGGTATTGACTTTGTTTTGAACTTGGTTATGTGTAATGGTATTGACTTTTTTTTGAACTTGGTTATGCTTGATGGTATTGACTTTTTTTTGGACTTGGCTATTTTTGATGGTATTGATACTAGTTATACAAACAGTTTGTATGTATACATCAAATCTGGTTCACTCCTTTATAATATGTTAGTTTGTATGAATGCTATAAAACAATGTGTTATTGTTAGTTTGTAACAATACAAACTATAAATTTGGTTCATTCCATACAAACTGTTATTCAATGAAACATTAAACATGGTCTACTTTATAATGTTTTAATTTGTAACAATGATGCGTAGTATAAAATACAACATGTAAATAGAGTGAAAATAAACAACTACAACTAAAATTCAACCATTAAATGTTTACAAAGTATAAATAAAAACAACACAAGAACACAAAACGTACAAACGTAAAAAAGGAAAAACATCTAACAAATTCCTAAAACAATCTTTAACTTGGTGACTTCCTTGGCTTTGGTTCTTGCATACTCGTCTTTCTTGTTCATACTCTTCACCAATGCAGGGATCCTTTCACACCCTAGACAAGTAGGCGTATCCGCCCACCTTAGCCATCCACAAGAACCCTTCTGTAATGAACAACAACAATCAACCATCTTAACCCTAATCAACTAATTTCTTTTGGAATTAACCAAAATATCAACTGATATCATTCAAAATTAAGTTAAAAATCAACTGAATACATTCACAAATTAAGGTCAATAAGCTAATTTCTTTCACAATTAACCTCAATAACAACTGAATTCAATGTTTTTCTTTAGTTGAAATACTTACACAACACAAAAAGCGTCGGCCGGGGTTAGCATCCGTCCGGGATATACGATAGCACGCACCTGCATCACATGAGAAAAACAAATCTGATGCACCGACACCTTGTGACCTCGATTTCGCTGACGAAGATGAAGAGAATTGTGACATTTTGGCAAAAAAATTGATCGTGGCACCTTGTGATATACTCACGATCAATCAACACTATAAACACACATTCAATCAATAAATAGCAACCAAAATATCAAAGTAAGAAAAACTGAAATGAAATCTCAAACCAGAAATAAACATACATAAGTGATGAACTGATTATGTAAACACTTAAGGGGTTACCTGAAATCGATAGAAATAACAACGAAACCTCTGACTCTAAAACCTTCAGCCAAATAAAAACCTAGCCATTGTTAGGGTAAGGGTTTGAGGGTGAGAGAAGACGAATTAGGGAAGATGACTGCTGATGCGTGCTGCGTGTCTTATATAATTGTGATAGGTGGTATAAAATATAAAAGGATGGAATGATTTAGCTTTTGCACAAGATCGTGTTTTAAATTTATAAAAGTGATTTTTACAAAGACTAAACACACACAAAATAGGCAAGTGTACCTATCGTATATGTAGAATAGTATTGGTAAGAACCAAGTATCGATCCGTGGACACAAATGTTTCTAATAATAAATCGTTGTTTTACTTCAATCGGAGGTTTTAATCATTTTGGGGTTAATTTTTGAACTTTTTATAAAATATAAATACTTATATATAATATATAGGTGACCAAGATAATAAATTCTAAACTAGTCGTTCAATTATGCGAAGGTTACCATCTAAGATCAAGAATCCACTCCATTTTAGAATTGATAATTAATATTTAAACATGTGGTAGACTTGACGTAGAAATATGTGACAACCGGTAAATTCCCAATCCCTTAAACTAAGTAATCAACCTAATAATTAGGTGATTGTGAACATTGAGCGCGCCATGTTAGTCAGCGCGTGCATTTGTTATGTGCGCCCTGCGCGAGCGCGCCATGTTAGTCAGCGCGTGCATTTGTTATGTGCGCCATGCGCGAGCGCACCATGTTAAGAACCAGCGTGGGCATATGTTATATGCGCCATGCGCGAATGTTTTGGCTTTATGTTTTCATGTACCTTAACGTTATGATGTCTAATGGGTTGACCGTCACGCATGATGCTAAGGCGGGTGCACCCTAAATCGTTTATGCGCGTGCGGAAGGGAACTAACCTCCCCGCATGGCGGGAACATTGAGAGCTAGTTTGTCTGAAGCTCCAAGATGGAATTGACTTCAAACATAACTGATCACTATGTTGAAATACCAAGACCACTTGGAGGATCTACAAATGAAACTCAATGTCCCTGACTGCGAGAAGGTTACGTACCTACCCGCAGCAAAGAAACATTCTACACGCAGAATCCTACACGCATAAGGCTGTACGCGCAAGGTTACACGCACAAAACACAGTATTCTTCAGAATAAAGGGGATTATTCCCGCCCAAAAGAAAACAGTAACGTGTTTCAGAAAATTTCTACTTTTTACTGTGCACTGGCAAAAGCACACTGTAGCATGAACAGTCAACTATCAGCCACCCTACTCTCACCAACCACAGACCTGCATGTCCTGCGAAAATCAGAATCTTTTACCTACTCCTCCACTTTTGAATAAATAATAATACTTTCCATACTTTATCATCATCACACCTAGATATGAAAAGATTACAATCCCCTAAATCAAGGGATTGTGTTCCAATGAGTTTGCCTATAAATATGTAACCTAAAATTATCACTCAACACACTTCAAACTTCTCTCTTAAAACTGCAAATCTGCTCTGAATCATCTCCCAAGCATCTATTTGATTTTTAATTCCGTTCCTGTTACTAAGTAAGCCGAGATTATAACCTTGAGATCTACTTTCCAACCCTTATATCTTGATCTTAATATAGATTTCTTGTTATTTAATCGTATTCTAGACCTTCGATTCCGAGGCCAACACCAAGAAAACCCGAATCTCGATTAATCCCTTAACAAGAACCACAGGTGAGTCTCACAGCCCCCATTTCACTAATTTCACTGTTTTTAACCTGTTTTCGGGGCGAGGGACACGTGTTTAAATTACATTTTATCATGGTATATTTACGAACAATGCAAGCGATTATGTGTTTAACTTATAATTCATTATGGTGAGTTTTCGAGCAATGCAAACAGTTATCTATGGTTTTCGATATGAGTGCGCAAGAACGAGTAAGTGATCACTTTACCATTGGAACTCTAAGGGTAGGGACTGCTGGTTTGATCCGCCCACTCGTAGGGGTCGCACCTCTTACACAGACGAGTGCCTAGCACGGGGCAGTACTATGGGTTTGAGCCCGTTCGTAGAGGTCGCTCCTCTTACGCAGACGAGCGCCTTGTTTTCCGGCACAACGTCCGCGCGTAACCCGCGGGACGGTATTACAGTATTATTCGCTCGTAGTGGCAGCGCCACTCACACAGACGAGCACAGTTTTCCAGAAGTGTCCGCGCGTAACCCGCGAGACGGTATTACATTATTTTAGCTCGTAGTGGCAGCGCCACTTACACAGACGAGCACAGTTCCCAGAAATGTTCGCGCGTAACCCGCGGAACGATTTTATCAGACTATGTTGATAGATCTATGTTTTACCAAGCATGTGTTTAATAATGCTATCAGAATTATGTTTCAGAATGATTTGTATCAAGATTATGATGCAATACGATTTATCAAGTTACTAAAACTTGTGAACTCACTCAGTTTATACTGATTCAAATATTTTTACGTGTCTTTCAGGAGATAACTAGGTAGCGCATGGAGTCCCACTTAGAGCACCTCACGCTGAACATCTAAACTAGCTTTTTGGAAGATTTTAGTTCTATCCCTTCGATGCGCGTGGTTGTTCCCGCCGCGCATGGGGATATGGCGTGGAAATCTTCAATAATTTGTATACTTGGATGTTTTTATAATTTTTAAACAATGTAATGTATTTGTATTAAACTTTTCATGCGCAATGAAAATCTTTGAATGTTTGCAATGGCCCGTGCTTAATTATCAATCCCCACTCGCGCGCGCCCGGCTGTTTCCGCCGCTCAGGGCCGGGTGTGACAGATTGGTATCAGAGCACTGGTTATAGCGAACTAGGAAAAGAAGTTTTAACCTAGACTATAACCGTTGGGGAATCGCATGAAATATTTTTCAAAGAAAATATTTTCAAAAGAAACTACACACACTTAGGAACACGGGTCACACGGTGTCTAGTAAATAATGATAACATTATGTGCTCAGAGTACATGCGCTAAGTTTGATATATTTCCATTCTCTTTTAAAGCAAGAATGCCTCCAACTAAAGCCAAAGGAATTTCCATGACACCCGAGGAACTCGCGGAAATAATCGCGCAGGCGATTGCGACACATGAGGCCAGCAAGGCCGAATCTAGTCAGGGTCGTCAGAATGAGACCCCAGAACCCGAATCAGGAGCCTTGGACAAAGGATGCTCCTATAAGACATTCATGGCCTGTAAGCCTTGGCCATTCAAGGGAACCGAAGGGGCCATTGGGCTCTACAACTGGATTGACAAGATGGAGACAGTTCTCTCCATTAGCGGATGTAGTGAGAACCAGAAGGTCCTTTACGCGACCTGCATGTTCCAAGAAGCAGCTTCGTCTTGGTGGAAGCTTCAAACGAAAACATTGGGGCGAGAAGTTGCTCTCCACAAGACCTGGGAGGAACTGAAGGAAATGTTGATGAGAAAGTTCTGCTCACGCGCAGAGATCAGAGTCTGCAACAAGAATTCTGGAACCACACTATGGTAGGAACGGATATCGACGCCTACAACAACCGGTTCAACGAGCTTTGTCAGTTAGTGCCAGATATGGCAAACACAGAGGAAAAGAAGGTCGAGAGGTATATCTTTGGGTTGCCTCCTGTTGTTAGGGTTCCGCTCAACGCCGCAGCGCCTCCAAGCTTTGATGAGGCGGTAGCGCGGGCCATCACCCTTACAAGGGATACGGTCCGTGCGGGTTTGTTAACTACGCGCGGAACCGAGCAGCGAACCTCTGATCCCAAGAGGAAGTGGAACTCTCACCACCGAGGGTCCGACTCCAAGCAGCCACCGTTTAAGAAGCAGGAAAGCGCAAGGGTTTACGCTATTCAAGCCGCGGAGCCACCACGAAAAGGATACAGTGGCCCTTACCCATGGTGCAACAAATGCAAGTACCACCACGAGGGTGAATGCGCGAGCGTCACGTGCGCCAAATGTAACAGGCCAGGACACAAGACGGTGAATTGCCGTGCTAAAGAAGCTGGAGCCAATGACAACTGCTACGCATGCGGAAAGCCAGGGCATTTCAGTCGGGATTGCCCGCAAAAGGGGAACCAAGCTCGCGGGAGAGCTTTTGTGATCGGCGCAGGCGAAGCTAAAGAAGAGCCGAATGTGGTAACTGGTACGTTTTTACTTAACGGCCATTTTGCATCTGTCTTATTTGATACTGGCGCTGATCTAAGTTTTATATCTGCTGAGTTTAAAAACTCCTTAGGTCTAGCAACCAGTAGGCTAGACATACCTTATACTATAGAACTGGCCAATGGTAGGCAGTTGTGCGCGAGCGAAAGGGCTGAGCAATGTGTTTTATTCATGGGAGGTCACGAGTTCAATATTAACTTGTTGCCTATAGATTTGGGAAGTTTTGACATTGTGGTAGGTATGGATTGGTTAGTCGAGAACCACGCGGAAGTTATTTGCCATGAGAAGCAGGTTCGGATCCCACTGTTGAACGGAGAAACCTTGGTAATTCAAGGGGAAAGAAGGGGAGTTGCGACGAAACTGATTTCGTGCCTAAAGGCGCGTAAGTGCCTAAGGAAAGGGTGCTACGCCTTCCTGGCGCATGTAGTAGAGAAGAAAGGAGATGAGCGAAGAATTGAAGACTTACCAGTAGTGCGCGAATTTCCAGAAGTTTTTCCTGAAGATCTGCCCGGATTACCGCCGCCGCGACAAGTCGAATTTCGCATCGATTTGGTCCCAGGAGCTGCGCCAGTAGCACGAGCGCCTTATCGATTAGCTCCATCTGAGATGCAAGAACTATCCAATCAGTTACAGGAACTATTGGATAAGGGTTTCATTCGCCCAAGTTTCTCACCTTGGGGAGCTCCAGTACTGTTTGTAAAGAAGAAGGATGGTTCCTTCCGGATGTGTATTGACTACAGGGAGCTGAACAAGCTGACAGTCAAAAATCGGTACCCTTTACCGAGGATTGACGACTTATTTGACCAGTTGCAGGGATCCAGTTATTATTCGAAGATAGATCTACGGTCAGGATACCACCAACTTAGGGTCCATGAGGAAGACGCGCCAAAGACAGCCTTCCGAACTAGATATGGCCATTATGAGTTCTTAGTGATGCCTTTCGGGCTAACTAATGCGCCGGCTATATTCATGGATCTGATGAACCGTGTGTGCAAACCATACTTGGACAAGTTTGTGATTGTGTTTATAGATGATATTCTGATTTACTCTCGGACCAAGGCCGAGCATGAGCAACACCTGAGATTGATTTTGGAATTGTTAAGGAAAGAAAAGTTGTATGCGAAGTTTTCCAAGTGCGAGTTTTGGCTTAGAGAAGTTCACTTTCTCGGTCACGTTGTAAACAAGAAAGGAATTCACGTTGATCCTTCCAAAGTCAAGGCCATCGAAAACTGGGAAGCGCCAAAAACCCCAACTGAGGTGAGGCAATTCCTAGGACTAGCTGGCTACTATCGACGCTTCATTAAGAACTTCTCCAAGATAGCTCTACCTCTGACCGCGCTAACTCAGAAAGACAGGATGTTTGTTTGGGGCGAAAACCAGGAAGCAGCGTTTCAAATATTGAAGCAGAAGTTATGTAGTGCGCCAATTCTATCTCTGCCCGAGGGGACGGATGACATCGTCGTTTACTGCGACGCTTCACATCAAGGACTCGGATGTGTCCTTATGCAGCGAGACAAAGTCATAGCGTATGCCTCGCGCCAACTTAAGACCAATGAGAAGAACTACACAACGCATGATCTGGAACTTGGAGCGGTTGTCTTCGCGCTAAAGATTTGGCGCCATTACCTCTATGGTACAAAGTGTGTAATCTTTACGGATCACAAGAGCCTTCAACATATATTTGATCAAAAGGATTTAAACATGAGGCAACGAAGATGGGTGGAGTTGTTGAATGATTATGATTGTGAAATTAAGTACCACCCTGGAAAGGCGAATGTGGTGGCAGACGCGCTAAGTAGGAAGGAACGAATAAAAACGCTACGAGTCAAGGCTCTAAGGTTGACCATTCACGCAGATCTCTCTACCCGCATCCGAGACGCTCAGCAAGAAGCCTTGAAACCAGAGTTTGTTAAAAACGAATGCCTTGGGGGTATGGTTAAAAGTTTGGAACTGAAAGAGAACGGCAATCTATATTTCGCTAACCGCATATGGGTCCCTCTCAAGGGAGGATTGCGCGAGCAAGTATTGAACGAAGCTCACAAGACGCGGTATTCCGTACATCCTGGCGCAGACAAGATGTACCAAGATGTTAAAACACTGTATTGGTGGCCCAATCTTAAAGGCGCCATCGCGACGTATGTCAGTAAGTGCCTGACGTGTTCAAAAGTAAAGGCTGAATATCAGAAACCATCAGGGTTGCTTCAACAGCCAGAAATTCCCATGTGGAAGTGGGAACAAATCTCTATGGACTTCATCACCAAACTGCCAAGGACACCTGGGGGTTATGACACAATATGGGTTATTGTGGATCGGCTAACTAAGTCAGCGCACTTCCTGCCGATCAAGGAAACCGATAAGATGGAAAAGTTAGCCCGATTGTATATTCGAGAAGTAGTTTCAAAACATGGAGTCCCAGTGTCCATCATTTCTGATCGAGATAGTCGGTTCACATCAAGGTTTTGGAGATCGTTACAAGGAGCTCTAGGTACTCGCCTTGATATGAGTACAGCTTATCATCCTCAAACGGATGGGCAAAGCGAGCGAACGATCCAGACATTGGAAGATATGCTGCGCGCGTGCGCAATCGATTTCGAAGGTAGCTGGGATACCCATCTCCCATTGGTTGAATTTTCTTACAACAATAGCTATCACACAAGTATCAAGGCTGCGCCGTTCGAAGCTTTGTATGGGCGCAAGTGTAGATCCCCACTGTGCTGGGCTGAAGTGGGTGACAAGCAAATGACTGGTCCAGAATTGATCCAAGAAACAACAGACAAGATTTTTCAGATAAGGGATCGCCTTAAGACAGCGCGCGACAGACAGAAGAGCTACGCAGATGTGCGAAGGAAACCATTGGAGTTTCAAGTAGGGGATAAAGTACTTTTGAAAGTCTCTCCATGGAAAGGAGTCCCCCGTTTCGGCAAGCGAGGAAAGTTGAATCCGCGCTACATTGGACCATTCGAGATCCTGGAAAGGATCGGTCCGGTTGCTTATAAACTCCGTTTACCCGCCGAACTCAGTGGAGTTCATGATACGTTTCATGTGTCCAACCTCAAAAAGTGTTTATCTGACGAAACGTTAATTTTGCCGATGGAAGAGATTCACATCGACAAACAGCTGCACTTCGTAGAAGAACCTATAGCAGTAACCGATTGGAAAGAACAAAAGTTACGCAGGAGCAAAATCAAGTTAGTAAAGGTTCAATGGAACTCGAGGCGTGGGCCTGAATTTACTTGGGAAAGAGAAGACCAGATGCGCAAGAAATACCCACACCTCTTTCAGAACATGGCTTCTGCCAGCAACGTCTCCTAAATTTCGGGACGAAATTCGTTTAACGAGGGGAGAATGTGACAACCGGTAAATTCCCAATCCCTTAAACTAAGTAATCAACCTAATAATTAGGTGATTGTGAACATTGAGCGCGCCATGTTAGTCAGCGCGTGCATTTGTTATGTGCGCCCTGCGCGAGCGCGCCATGTTAGTCAGCGCGTGCATTTGTTATGTGCGCCATGCGCGAGCGCACCATGTTAAGAACCAGCGTGGGCATATGTTATATGCGCCATGCGCGAATGTTTTGGCTTTATGTTTTCATGTACCTTAACGTTATGATGTCTAATGGGTTGACCGTCACGCATGATGCTAAGGCGGGTGCACCCTAAATCGTTTATGCGCGTGCGGAAGGGAACTAACCTCCCCGCATGGCGGGAACATTGAGAGCTAGTTTGTCTGAAGCTCCAAGATGGAATTGACTTCAAACATAACTGATCACTATGTTGAAATACCAAGACCACTTGGAGGATCTACAAATGAAACTCAATGTCCCTGACTGCGAGAAGGTTACGTACCTACCCGCAGCAAAGAAACATTCTACACGCAGAATCCTACACGCATAAGGCTGTACGCGCAAGGTTACACGCACAAAACACAGTATTCTTCAGAATAAAGGGGATTATTCCCGCCCAAAAGAAAACAGTAACGTGTTTCAGAAAATTTCTACTTTTTACTGTGCACTGGCAAAAGCACACTGTAGCATGAACAGTCAACTATCAGCCACCCTACTCTCACCAACCACAGACCTGCATGTCCTGCGAAAATCAGAATCTTTTACCTACTCCTCCACTTTTGAATAAATAATAATACTTTCCATACTTTATCATCATCACACCTAGATATGAAAAGATTACAATCCCCTAAATCAAGGGATTGTGTTCCAATGAGTTTGCCTATAAATATGTAACCTAAAATTATCACTCAACACACTTCAAACTTCTCTCTTAAAACTGCAAATCTGCTCTGAATCATCTCCCAAGCATCTATTTGATTTTTAATTCCGTTCCTGTTACTAGGTAAGCCGAGATTATAACCTTGAGATCTACTTTCCAACCCTTATATCTTGATCTTAATATAGATTTCTTGTTATTTAATCGTATTCTAGACCTTCGATTCCGAGGCCAACACCAAGAAAACCCGAATCTCGATTAATCCCTTAACAAGAACCACAGGTGAGTCTCACAGCCCCCATTTCACTAATTTCACTGTTTTTAACCTGTTTTCGGGGCGAGGGACACGTGTTTAAATTACATTTTATCATGGTATATTTACGAACAATGCAAGCGATTATGTGTTTAACTTATAATTCATTATGGTGAGTTTTCGAGCAATGCAAACAGTTATCTATGGTTTTCGATATGAGTGCGCAAGAACGAGTAAGTGATCACTTTACCATTGGAACTCTAAGGGTAGGGACTGCTGGTTTGATCCGCCCACTCGTAGGGGTCGCACCTCTTACACAGACGAGTGCCTAGCACGGGGCAGTACTATGGGTTTGAGCCCGTTCGTAGAGGTCGCTCCTCTTACGCAGACGAGCGCCTTGTTTTCCGGCACAACGTCCGCGCGTAACCCGCGGGACGGTATTACAGTATTATTCGCTCGTAGTGGCAGCGCCACTCACACAGACGAGCACAGTTTTCCAGAAGTGTCCGCGCGTAACCCGCGAGACGGTATTACATTATTTTAGCTCGTAGTGGCAGCGCCACTTACACAGACGAGCACAGTTCCCAGAAATGTTCGCGCGTAACCCGCGGAACGATTTTATCAGACTATGTTGATAGATCTATGTTTTACCAAGCATGTGTTTAATAATGCTATCAGAATTATGTTTCAGAATGATTTGTATCAAGATTATGATGCAATACGATTTATCAAGTTACTAAAACTTGTGAACTCACTCAGTTTATACTGATTCAAATATTTTTACGTGTCTTTCAGGAGATAACTAGGTAGCGCATGGAGTCCCACTTAGAGCACCTCACGCTGAACATCTAAACTAGCTTTTTGGAAGATTTTAGTTCTATCCCTTCGATGCGCGTGGTTGTTCCCGCCGCGCATGGGGATATGGCGTGGAAATCTTCAATAATTTGTATACTTGGATGTTTTTATAATTTTTAAACAATGTAATGTATTTGTATTAAACTTTTCATGCGCAATGAAAATCTTTGAATGTTTGCAATGGCCCGTGCTTAATTATCAATCCCCACTCGCGCGCGCCCGGTTGTTTCCGCCGCTCAGGGCCGGGTGTGACAAAATATATGATAGATAGCTCCTTAAGCCTTAAGTGAGCATCTTTGGCACTAAGGAGGTAACATGCGCATTTTAAAGTTCATCATTTCCTAATGTCATGCCACCTCAATGATGTCAATTTAAGTTGGCAAGTAGTTTCGTAAAGTAGAAAGACTAGGATTGACTTCGATTTTTCAAATACCAATTCTAACAACTTCGGGTGGTTGTAGTTAACTCACACAACCTCCCCTTGGTTGATTTATGTAGGTTATAATTACACATTCTGTTAACGTATGACTTCTTTAACTAGCATGATATCCTAAGCAAAGCCATTTTCGGATTACCAAGACTTAGAGTGGATGTAGTTAACTCACACAACCTCTCATTGGTTGATTTATGTAGGTTATAATTACACATTCTGATAACATGTGACTTATTTAACTAGCATGATATCCTAAGCAAAGCCATTCGGATTACCAAGACTTAGAAAAATACATCATAACTTATATCTCATCATTTCTTAGTACAATATAAGGATTCATGTTTCGATAATGTATCAAAGTATTTCTATCTTTCAAGAACATGAATCGATCATGAACGATTGCCAATGGAATTGACAACCACCAACTTTGAATTAGTGATTTAAGATGGTGAAACATTTCTCATCAAAAGATAATTGTAATATAACCATGTACTTTACTAGACCACACCACATGTTTTGTATAATTATCAAGTAAAACAAAGCTTCGTCATAGATTTTAGATGGTAAATGGAGTTTAGCTTATAATGAGCATGATGATAAACATTAAGATGAATGATGATAACAAATACATGATTAAACTTAGAACAATCTAACCAAATGTAGATGATTCTTCCTTCTTAATGATGGTGATGATAGATGATGATGATGGTTGATGGTGATGACCTCCAAGCCTTCAAACTCTTCACTAAAACTTCTATGTGAGTGTTAGTGTGTGTTTTTATAAGAGAGAATCAGATAGAAATCTTTTCAAGGCACACCAAATGAGTGCAACATGAGCCACTATTTATAGGCAATCTGGAGAGTGAGGCACGGCCCCGTGCTTGATGAGCACGCCCCCGTGCATTTTTATGACATGTGCCAGATTTGTTTTGTCGTTTCTGGAAGGTAAGCACGGCCCGTGCTTACGTAGGTACGCCCCCGTGCTTTTTAGTGACATGTGCTAATTCTTTTTGTCGTTTCTGGAAGGTAAGCACGGCCCCGTGCTTCCTGAGGCACGCCCCCCGTGCTTTTTAGTGACATGTGCTAATTCTTTTTTTGTAGATTATTTTGTCTTTTCTGAAAAGTGACCAGAAGCACGGCCCCGTGCTTCCAAAAGCACAGCCCCGTGTTTCCTGAAAGCACAGCCTCATGTTTCCTGAAGCACAGCCCCATGTCTCATGAAGCACAACCCCATGTTTTGCTGTTTACTTTGGTTTTTCTTTGGCTTTTCATTTGTTTCTTCGTTTGAGGCTTGGATTCACCTGAAAATACATTTTAACATGATAAGTAGCTATTTTAACTATATTATACTATAGAAGTTGCAGTTTTTAGAGATTATTTGATGCTAAAAAGATGTATATTTTTATATACATCAACTGCTGGAGTGGAGCAGGAAGAAAAGGAGCAAGAAGAGGACAACTGTGAACTGATCGTGGCTGTTAAGGTTCCATATTAGAACAAGAAAGGGGTTATGAACAACCAAATTGATCGTTGATGTGAACAAGAAAGGGGCATGCTTTATTTCTTATAATCAATCAAGGGTAAGGGTGTCACACCCCGACTTAGGGCCTAGGCGTGTGACCAACAGTTGGTACCTGTTTTGTAAATATACCAGAGTTATAGCAGAAGTCTATAAAAAGTATTAATAGATTTTGAAATATTTATTTATTTATTTTATAAACCTTTGTTTATAATTAATAAACATTTTTTTTAAACTTTTATTTTATAATAAAATATTGATTTAAATTGAAAAGCTTATCGGATAATAAATATCCGAGTGATTGATTTATAAACCTTTGTTTGATTTTATAAAACTTTGTTTAAATATTGTTTGCAATATTTTAATAATTTAAAACTAAGTCATCTCTACCTTGCGAGCGTCTATCTTCATGGATAGCTTTAATTTCTTGCTACCTGTACTATCTTTATTTCCTGAAATGTTGAGGGGGAAAATACGTCAGCGATATGCTGGTGAATCGTTGACTCTAAAAACATTTATAAAAATCTTTCTTTGACTGATAAGATAGTTTTCGTGAAACAATCTCAGCAGAAACGTCTATTATTTCTGCGCCGGTGTCGGGATTGTCGGTACGAAATTTGAGGTGTCGTCGGTATATGGTACGGATTACGAAATTATAATTTGTCGGGTCAGTGGCACGAAAACCGAGGTAGAGAGAGAAAGTTTCTAGAGAGAGAGGATTTTTGGTGTGAAAATGAAAGACCCATGAATGCCTATTTATAGCTTAAAAAATGGTCCCATCGCGATACGCAATGGCACCTTTCTATTGGTCATCGCGTATCGCGATGACACGTGTTTCTCAGAGAGTGCCACGTGTCGCAACGTGGCAGACACGTGTCAATTTCTTAAACACCCTCTGCCACGTGGCGTACACGTGTCGTTTTCTAAGACACCTTATGCCACGTGTTGACGCGTGGCGTACACGTGTCACTTTCCTATTATCCTAGTCATCGTGTATTGCAATGGCTTAATGTCTTGGATCATAGCGTATCGCGACACCGTCCTTTTTGGATTTCTGTAACGTTCCCATCGTGTATCGCGATGTCTTCTTGGCTATGCCCATCGCGTATCGTGATGGGTTAATAAATTAGAATGTTTATTAATAATCCCTTTACTTCTATTAGCTTGTCATATTTGTATCCAAATTTTTGGGATGTTACAAAGGGAGTAATTTCACGCCTTTTTGGACGGATAACTTAACGCATGTTAGAAGGAGGGACGCATAAAGTTCAGTTTGTAAACTATGGGGATGTAAAAAGTTCATATTTTTTTTGTAGGGACTAATTTTGACCCCGTCTGAAGACCACAGGGACTCAATCAACAATTTTCTCTTTTATGAATAAACATGACAATTGCCGTTTGATCTTTTGGTCTGCATGCTTGTTTTTAATCATGGAGTGTAAGTTTTTTGGTGCCTCTTCTCACAAACTAATACCAAAATATTCGCGACCATGTCGTGTTATCATTAGGACTTCATTCATATCACACCCCCATCTAAGGCCTAGGAGTGTGATCCAATAGTTGGTACCATAATTGTAAATAAATCAGAGTTGCGTTAATTTGCGGAAGACTTACAAAACTTTTAAGGATCAAAAGTGTAACATTTATATATACATTCAAAAGACGGGACTATAAAATATCCGTCGGAGTTAACAAAACGTTTGCTTGTTTATAATTACAAACCACCATATTAAGTTTACAAAAGAAATCCGAGCCATCGGATATATATAAGTAGCATTTCGTTACTCCAAGCGCTAAATTTGTTCACCTACAAAATGTAAGAAAATACGTCAGCAACGAATGCTGGTGAACACGCTGACGCTAAAAATATTTTCATTTTCTTTATTACCCCTCGAGACTACACCTGCCTCGGCCCAACGTGGCTTAGGAATAAAGTTAAATAACACATTATAAACTCGAGCCTCTACTCTAGGTCACCTCAGCAAACACCGCAGCGTTCGACTTAGTTAAGTACCCGTAAATATACACAACGGTCGTACTCCCTGCAGGAGAGCGTTCTACGACCAAGGGTGGTGCGATGTGCCCATTCATCGCGTAGTACCACCTATGTAAGGATCCAGACATACGTATACCACAGCCTGAGGGCTAGGTTTATACTCTTATCTATAACGATTTAGGAACACATAGTTCCGTGTAAACAATTTCATATAACATGTTTGACTTATTTGAAAACAAGTTTATAAAAGTTTCGAGGCGTATTCACCTTATCACTTTAGGATCGGCTTCACTCACCGTCCAAGGGTCTTTCCCTTCTTTATCTCGCACCTATAGTACGAGTATAAACATTTGTTAGTCGGATACACGATCCGGCTTAAGACCTTTAGTCTTATTTTATAACTCAACCTCGATGAACCTTTAGTTCATTTTCTTTTATTTAAAAACCTTTAGTTTAAAAGTAATTATAAACCTTTAGTTTATAGTAAAAACCCGACGTTTCTTCTTCTCCAAGAAACGTAATCACTTTCTTTTATTATTTAAGAATACTCATTATTCATTAAATAGTATTCTCATAACAAAGAACATACATATATACTTACACACATATGTACGTATCAATTATTCAATATCTTTATCTTTTATTCATTTCTTTGTTATGTTTTCTTTTCTTTTCTTTTATCGAGGTATCGAGTATAACCTCGACTTAAGGTTTAAGCCTTGAATATAATATTGTATTATATTTAATTGTCGTTACGGCTAACCTTATTGGCGTAATGGAAACCCTACGAAATCGAGCAGCACTCCGACGCCGCTTTACTTCTTGATATGCAAATCAACGAACGCCAAATCTTCAATAATTGTTGGCACGTGTCCCGAGACTCATCGCCATGACAACAACGCTTTCTTGATTGAGTGAGGGTGGAGGGTGGCACGTACTTCGAGGAAACGTCAACACGGAAATCGAGGAATCGAACACACAAATCGAGGGATTTAAGTACGCTAATCGAGGTGGATCGTTAATATGATTGTTGGGTTCTAGTGAGATGTTAGAGAGGGAGTTGGGAACTCAGTTTGGTGTGTGAAAAATGAGAACCCGGACTTTTCTATTTATAGACGAAAAATCGGATCCCATCGCGGTACGCGATGGGTCCTTAAGCTGGCCTATCTAGCGTGATATAGGCCTGTTGAGTCACAGTGTAGGTCTGCCACGTGGCGACACGTGGCAGCAGTGTTGCCACGTGGCAGCACATAATGCCACCGTGTGCCACGTGGCACACGTGTCACTCTGTGTCAGAAGCTCCATCGCGTAGCGCGATGGGTCAGAAAATCAGAATTTTCATTTTAAACCCTAAGGTTTGGAATTTGGCATTTTCAGTCCATTGACTTTGGAAAGTTGATATTTTGAACTCGAAATTTTCATAATGTTACAATTCATCATTATCGAGAGTACAAGTTTGATTTGTTGAGTCATCATCGTCTTCGCCATCATCATCGTACTCGTCTTTGTTGTCCTATTCGTTGTCGTCCTCTTCAACACCGTCGTTATCTTCATCGTCGTCGTCTTCCTCCTCCTCCTTATCATCTTTGTTTTGGTCAAAAATCGGTTTCAAGGATAATTTAACCAAATCAGTTTTGTGAGGTAGGGTGCTTGAATGTCAATGGTTATCATACGAGTAAAAATGGAAAGGAACACAAATATTTTGTTACAAGGAAAAGCCCTTGATCAATGTGAGATCTCCGGCATGAAAACCCCGGGTGATGACAATCGTCTATCACCAATATTATTAGTAAACAAAGAAGTGCAGTACAAAGCGAGAGCTGAGGCAGCGATTATAAGAGAGAAAGCTAAGTGTGTGTACATCATATCTATTCTACTGTCATAGCCTCTTTATATAGATAAAATATCACAAACTAATAACCAACACCCCTATTTTCTCTCCCCTAATCAAGTCCATTACTTCGCATAGCCGTTACATGCTTGACCACGTCTTTTTAATGACTTTGATGGCGAAATAATAGGCTAGGCTCGGTTATTAGCATTTTACATACGTTAATATTAATAACATAAAGAGAACAATCATTAGTAATCAATAATAAATACTGATAATCCATGTTCCTGACATGTTCTGGAACACATGCTAAGGATAAGTGATCCAGAACATATGCCATGATAATATGTCTACAACATCAAATTTCCGAGCCCTAACAATCATCATAATCTTTTATTTATATATTGGATGTATCATGCAACTTAGAGTAATATGTATTTGTCAAAAATTGTTAGTTATTACTGATTAGTTATTACTGATATTTTATGCAAATGGTTCTTTTATAATTAAATTAGTAGTTACTACTCAATGTACTCAATACTTATATTTTGTTAAAACATGATACAAATCCTGCAGGTTTTGGACTGGCTATCCCCGACGAGTATTTTTTAACTAACTAAAGGATATACCTAAAGCCCGCGGGTTGCCCGATACCCGACGAGTTTGAACCGGATTTTAATAACGGGGTATAGATTTGAATATACTTATTGTCACACCCTGACCAAATGCGGCGGAACACGCTGGGGCACAACGAATTGCTTAAGAACACAATGACATTATTAAAGTGACAATATTTACTCAACTCATTTATTTCATTCAATAACTCAAATACAACTTGTTCAAAGATTAAATACAAACAATTACAACAATAGTTAATTCATTAAAGTATCCTAAATGTATAATCTATGTGATAAGTCTTCAATCTTCATAAGCATCCTAAAAGTAAACATGTAGCATGCATAAAAATAGATTTGATCAAGACGAATGTTGGTGAACAATACACTAGTTTTGAGTATATATAATATAATGAGGCAAAATCACAATTCATATGTGTGAATAGACTATAACTACAACCATTGTAAATGTAAATAACTGAGGATCCTTTCTATTTGGTAACAACCAAAATACTCGAAAAATGAAGCCTTATTCTACTAGCACAAGGCTAAAGTAGTTAGGGGTGCGTATGATCACACTTATTGAGGCTCAACAACAACATTAAAATAAACACTCGTGCACATAATCAACTTGAAGCATAAACAAAAGATCGAGAAAATATTCGTATGTTGAATTGTGGATTTAGTAATGAGGTCATTAAAACATGTAAGTTTGAATATGGTACGCATGCCACCCCTAAAAGTATAGAAGCGTAAAAAGGGGGAGTGTGATTACTCACTTGGAAATTAAGCGAGTGATGAAATAGACGAGCCGGTCCTTAAGAGAGCGAACCGTAAGGTTCGGTTTTTAACAAGTGTTTCCGAGAAGTAAGTGAGTTTAGGATTGGGCATGTGTCCAGAAGTATATATTAAATAAAAATAAAATAAACTAAACTTGAATTTAAATTGGAGTTTTATTTGTAAAATCTTGAGTTTAAGCGAAAGTTCGGTTTTGGTTCGGTCCATGACTCGGTATGAGACCGATGTTGGTTGCAACAAATCCAAAACATGAGAACTAACAACAAACTAATATACAACAGAAACGTGAAAGAAATTACAAGAATCAGTCGCTTGAAACACAACTTGTGTTTTTAAACGAGTGATTCGGATTAAGGCGGGTTGCTTGGTTTATTTAATCCGGGGCTTGGTTTGAGACCAAGTCCAGTACCAATCTCCTTTAAAATGAAAAATAACTACAAAACATTAGTCAAGAATGATTAAGCAAAAATATATCACATCTAAGGTATGAAAACAACCAAAAGGATTTTGATCAGTTTTGGACATAATCTGTCATTGGTAGAATAATACTTAAAAATATCAATAAATTTTTAAACATTATAAAAAACTCCATTCAACTTAATTAGGGATTTATGGACATCTTTCATTTATAAAATTTCCCCAAATTATGACTCGAGATAGGCTGAAACAACCGGTTTTCTCAATTGGTAAAGATCTGCATACTAAAACACTAATTGTGAAGCCATACAAATGAATTAAAATTAAGTTAAATAACAATTGAAACCACAACTAAATGAAGTTAATCATAGGCTTTGGTCTTGCACTAATCCAGTTCTTTATGACTAAGTTATGGTCGAATCTTTGATGACCAAATTCTGTCTAGAATTGAAACACCATTAGAACCTATGTTCTTGATGTTTTGAAATGGTTTTTGATGAAAAACAATTATGCCACTCATTGTGTGATGTTAGTACATGTTTACATCATATTACACAAATCCTCATGGTCAAATAATCAACAAACAAATTCAAATAAAAATCAGAAACTTTAAACGAGTAAAAATCCCAAATCGGGTCAAACTAGCCTTTAATAAGCAAAGACGTGCCTTAGGATGTCATAAACACCTTAATCAACCAAGGTTTAAAAAGGAAAACCATGAAACATATATAGAAGACTAATACAAACTAAAAACATCCCAAAACATTACTCAAATTGGAATGAAAAACAAGCAATTGTTCTGTTTGAATTTTAAAGTAAACTTAGGCAAGAACATTTTAATTTGCTTTCACAAATCCAAAAATTAGAGAGAAAGGAAGAGATAAGCAATTGGAAAATGTTAAGAAGTGTTATTATTTATAGGCAAGAATGAGTGGACAAGTTTGCATGGTTGGTTGAACATTAAACCATCTTACAACCACTTTTGAATTCAATGTGGTTGGTTGGTCTTTAAAATAAATTAAATAAAATAGTTAACTAAATAAAATAATTAGTTAAATAAAATCTAATTTAGATGTTGGGGAAAAGTTTGGTTTTTGGCAAAAATGGTCATTGTACTTTGGTTTGGGTTGGTTTCGAGCATAAAATAAACGAATTAAACAAAGTTAAAATTTTTTTAAAACAACATAACAAGTATGGGACATGATTTTAACATGAAGAACATTCTTTTAAAGGATCCGAAGTATAAAAAAGTTTAAAACAAGTCGGGTTATGAAAATGACGAATGTCACACTTATAATCATCTCAAATCAACCCATTGTGATCCCTAGACATGCTTCCGATTGCAACAAATAAGTTTGAATTTTTTAAATATTTTGATTTGTTAGAAATCTACTTCAGTTTCTTCTATGTTTAATTATTAAAGAGTGAACTATGGTTTTCGTCCCCGTGGTTTGTCCAAATATGTGGTATTAGTCTAATAGTTTCAAATTTGAGATTTCCGTCCCTATGATCTCATTTCATTTGCAATTAAACCCGAATTCACTAATCTCGTTAAGTCTGGTCGTTAAACTCATCAGCGTACTCTTCCACGTGAGGGACCTTTTTGTCATTTTTTTCCTCAAATACACTCGACCCATCACGTGAGGGGCTTGCGATTTATGACTGTGGTTTATTTGGGGAGAAAAATGACAAAACTGGCCCTCACGTATGGCGCATGCTGATGGGTTTAACGACCAGACTTAACGGAGTTAATAAAATTTGGGTTTAATTGCAAGTAAAATGAGACTACCGGGACGAAAATCATAAATTTGAAATTATTGAACTAAAACCATATATTTAGACAAATTACATGGATAAAAAATGCAGTTTACTTTAAAGATATATATAAATCTACAATTTTAAATATCAAATTAGCATGCATTGAATGAATTTTAAAATATTATATGAATGCATATGTTATATTTTTTTCTTTGAAACGGCGACTTTTTTTATAATGGGATGCCACATTTCCTTCAAGAGGAGCATCTTCACCCCACTCAAGCCAGACTATGTTGTCTTAACCGGATCCACGCTGGCGTTCAAGTTTGGCTTGAGCGTTTCCCAGGAAAATCCGATAGCCTCAACCCACCCGAAGATACGACGTTCAAGTTAATCAGACAGAAATGAATACTATGATAAAACCGGGAGAAATCAGGATTCGAACCCAGGTGCGCTTCGGGTCATCCGTCACTTTCCGGATGAGAATGACCACCCCACTGGAATGGAAATCTCTGCATATGTTATACAATTAACAAAGTTATCTTATAATTCATGATTTTGTAACTTTTTTATATCCTCAGTCTGCCCAACTCGAATAACTAATTTGAGTAATATGGCGAAAGCTCTGGAGTTTGGAAGTAGCTAGCCAAGAAAGAAACTCAGCTAAAACCAAAAGCAAAAACCATACTCAAACCGCCTTACATATATTAAAAAGTATTGGCATAGAATGTTAGCATAAGAATAGAAAAATATGTTAAATTATAAATTATGTCATATTTTTTTTTTCAAATTTAACACGCAGAGAGACTTTAATATATGGATGAGATTGATATTGTGCCGGTATCTAAAAATTGCCCGGTACCAAAAATCGTAAATTTTTGGCACCGATACCTATACGATATTGGTATTGAAGGTAAAATTTGAGAAATATCGGTACCGTACCGTAACTAAAAACTTGGTACCGATTTAGTGCCGGTATCGAATATGTTTATCCATACTTTAACATGTAAAAAAATGTTGAATGACTTTTGTAATTAAAAAAAGAAATTATATTGGTTTTTATGGTATTTTCAATCTAACTAATCTATTAAAATAACACAACTTTGTCCACATAACATTTAACTAGGTCTTCCACATAAAATGCTAAGTAGATGTCATGTCACTATTTCCTATTATATTATGATCAACTACCTGTTTTCCTATTATAACACATGACCCATAAGACTTCATAAAATTTTGAAAACTAAATTATTGTGTGATACATGTTTCGAACCTAAGACCTTATATTTCAAACCAAATATGTTGCCAACTCAACTAAGGTGGTAATTGTGTTTCTCGACTTAACATATATAAATGCGATTTCTCGACTTAACATATATAAATGCGATTTCTCTTTAGGTATAAAACCAAAATTATATTACTAGTGTCCGTGTTTTACACAGGTAAAAAATATAATAAAAATAACAAATTATTATATTTAAAATGTAATTAAATTATTTTATATAATAATTTTTTATTTATGATTTTTTTATTAAGTTTTTGTTATATTATGTATTGTAATTTTAAATTAAAAACCAAATACCCTAACTTTATCAACCTAGCAAAACACGAGAAGCACGAATACCAGTCACCAAAAACATGTTTAACATAACATGTTGAAAATGTAAAACTGTTAGAAATGAGTGTTGTTTGGAATGAATTGTTAGGCAATTTAAGACAAAGTTTGACCAACATTTCCAATCTTCTTTATTATCATTTTGTAACACAGTTGGGGCATTCAGAAGAGCGTTTTAAATTTACTATTGACTTCAACCATGTTAGTATGAAATTCAATGAATGATGTCACCCGGTAACCACTATTTATGTTGTTGTTATTAAACTAACGGGCTGTTTGATAACCTATTAAATTAATGATTCAACTAAGAAATCATCTTTAAATCAGTTAGCATTAAGGGGCTATTTGATACATCTAAATTCATTAAGAGGCTACATCTAAATCATTCAGAGGTAGAACTTATTTGGTTACACTGGCTCCTGGTCTTGAGTCTCTTATAGTTAAATTTCAAAGACATGTTAGATGATTTAGAGTCTACATCTTAATCAAGAACTCTAATTGATTCAACACAAGATTGGTTCACAGAATATAACATGGTCAACAAATCTCTTACCATTAAGCTTTAAAATGATGTTGAATAAAAATTTTACCCGTTTACCCTTTCACATGTGTTTATAACCCTTAGTTTGCCACTCAAACACCACATTCTCCACCACCACATCGCCATACTTAGTACTTAGTGGCTCATAGTCTCTTATGCCATTCAAACTTTTAATTGATTCAACACTTATTGGTATAACTATTGCCGAACGAAACCATAACCATAAGTGTTGGGGAACAGTGGCCCATGCCACATCATTTGGTTAGGCGTTTAACACCGTTACATGTGTGGGATGGAAGGCGCCAAAGGACAGAGGCGGGACGCTGACGGGC
Organism: Bidens hawaiensis; assembly: GCF_021521415.1. Lineage (NCBI taxonomy): Eukaryota > Viridiplantae > Streptophyta > Magnoliopsida > Asterales > Asteraceae > Bidens > Bidens hawaiensis. The sequence goes on along the minus strand of NW_027492308.1, from coordinate 485,260 downwards.
GTGAGGGCTCGGGTGTTGACCAACCAATCAAGCCACTCTTTCACATTTTTATAATAAAAAGGCTAAAGTAAATGTTTTTTTAGTTAAACCTTTACTCGTTTTTAAAAGAAAAAAGTTACTGAGAACCTCTATGTTCATATGGCAGTGTTTGACATGACGTTTTTCAATTTTTCCATATTGTTACTATTTAGTAACTTTTAGTATTAGTACATGGATGAACTTTAGGAAGAACAAATTGCATTGCAACACAATTAATCATTTTAGCATTACGATTCAACAAACAACAATGACTGATTTTAACAATCGGCAATGCCATAATTACTGGCTAAAGAATGCTGCATGAATTCGCCCTCGACTCATCACGAGTACTCGTAATATTATTAGTACCATGGGAACCAGAAGCTTGATACCTTGGTCGAAACGAACGCCACATTGATGCTAACCTTCTCCATCTCCAGCACCGCCGTCTTCTACCCCTACTATCAGCCGACGAATCCATCCCACCATCGGAAGAATCACTGCCATCGGTGGTGATGCTTGGCATGGGCAGCTCGTTACGGCAAATGGGACAAGAGTTATGGAGTCTTAACCATGGCACAATACAATTGGAGTGAAAAATATGTTTACATGGTAACTCCTTTGCTTCTCCACCTACTTTAAAATCCTCCATGCAAACCGCACAAGATTCGGAGTCGTTTAGGATATGTGTTTGCGTGATTTTAACGTTCGGTAATGCGTTGATAACCGAGTATGGGGCGGGTAGTGGGCCCGGCCGGTCATTTTGAGTTAACTCCTCTATTAATTGGTTTAATTCATTTCCCGCATAATAATTTTGGGGGTCAACCCCTCGTGGGACCACATCTTCTGATCCATTATCATTATCATTATCATTATTATTATGGTGTGGATGACTTCCGACCCTTGGGAGGTTATTCGGTGTAAGAATAACCCAAGAGCGTGATCTTGGGCGGGCTAGAATTCCGGTATCCGGGCCCCACCCATCCATGTCATCAAACCGCGGGCCTGGACCCCTACCCACCCTACGCCTCCACGGTGGTTGGATTCCTACATCCGTAACCCTTTCAGGGTGTCGATTACTAACATGAGGATCGAGCATAAGCGAGAGTGCTTCTAGTAAGCAGGCTTCTGGCGAGGGGTCGAATTCAGTGAATTCGACCACCAGCCGTGGTCTATTCACGTTGATTTCATAGACAAACTGGCCAAAACACCTCGGACACATGATTGGAGAGCTATCGGTTGCGATCCTCACGGTTCGATGGCATTGGTAACACCAGTGTAGTTGATAGGTTCTGCCGCCGATGTCGATGGATCGGTTATCGGAGGCAGATGGTTGGTCTGATTGCATGATCAGGGGGACTTAAATTCTATGTTATGTATATTGTCGTGTCACATGTTGTTTGTGTATATATATGTATGTACTTTTGAACAAGTTTGACGTCTCCTTCATCTTATAAGATATACAATTATAAATGTATGTGACGTACGTGTAGAGAAAGAAAAAGATGGTGTGCGGCTTTCAAACATCTTGTTAAACTATGTAGGTTTGAACATGAGTTTTTGGGAAAAGAATTGTATTCTTTACTTGATGATCATGTTTCATTCTTAATTGTAAGTTGTAACTAGTTTTTGTTGTTTTTTTTTTCCTATTAGGTTCTTATGTAACACATAATCTAAAATACACGTTACATTAAACATTGGCATAGTTAGTATAAAGATTTCTATTAATTACTTAATGTGTAGAGGAGTTAAAATTAGGGGAGAATCACACAAAACAACTATGTTAACCAACAATATTAACATTATAGTTATTGAAGTTGATTTTGGTTCATAAAAAGTTTATCTAATTATGGCATTACAAGTATCCCATGCCACTGCCACGTTAATGCATGATGTGTGTGAATCTTACACCAATGTATTAAATAAAAATGACGTTGCTTTAGCACAATCTTACACCAATTTATTTAAAGAATATAAAAATAAATAAATAAATAAATAAATAAAAACTTAGAAGCTTAAAAATATAACTTATGATTAAAAACTGCAATGAATATTATAAAAACCTAGTTGACAGACTTTTTTTTATGTTGAAAACACTAAAAAAATTTCGACAGTATGTTAAAAATTAAAATAAAACCCAGGTGACAAATTTAAAGATTAAAATATTTTCAAAAAATAGAAAATAAAAATTAAAACTAAAACCTTGGTCCTAAAAATTTGGAAATGAGGTATTCTCATGTGGGCTAGTCCTTGGGTCACACTGTTTTGCCATTTCTCGGTTTCAATCCTGGGCCGGTCGTTTGATGACTCACGTACACCAAGGCCCAAGGGTCAAACCTATACTTTCTTGAGTTCTTCAACTCTTCAAGTGACTAACACCAAGACACCAAGTATTTCGATTTGTAATTGTAAGAAAAAACAATCAACAACAAATATTTTTTAAAACCATAATTCCAAAGTATTTCGATTAAAACAAAACACAATACCACCACTATATCAAGGTTGAGTATTTCAATTAAAACAAAATTTTGGAATTGGTTTTTTTATTATGTTTTTGAAGATTCTAAATATATTTATTTTATTTTTTTTGCTTAAAGTATGGTTTTTAATTTCATATTCTTGTATTACATGTTTAATCTTAGAAACTGTAAACTTTATAAATTTAGTTATCAAGTTTTTATTCATACTTTTTAATTTTAGAAATTTCTATTTTATGTTTGTTAAATTTTATATACATTTCAATGTTTTTGTTCATTAAACTTCTATGTTAATTCATTTGAGTTATTAATGTATATGTTAATGATCCTTAGCCCAAATGGTTGATGTGAAACATTTGAAGACTTCAATTCAAAAAGAGGAAGATCTTGGGTTAAAAAAAAAATTTATCCATATGACCGTTAAAAAATTAACAACACTAGGGCTTTCATTTTAGTTATCAACAAAATCTTAAATTCTTTTAGACTTAAGTTAAATGTTTTTTTTTTCAAGTTTTCTGAGTTGATCAATTTAATTAAATCAAACTTCATGTGTGTTTTTAAGTCACTTTTTTTAGAAGTTTTATACAATGACTTTTATTTTGTACATATTTCGGGTAGGTTCTTTGTACGCTAAAATTGACCGTTAATCATGAATCAAACTGTAACGACAATTCGACAAGTGGTTGTAGATATTTTTAACAGAGAGAGACAGAATCTCTATGTGGTGGCTCGTGAGTCGTTAATTCATATTGTCTTTCCTCTGAATCATCACCTAAGTCATCAACATTATTATTACGTATTTCACTTCAAACATTCTTCTTCTTCTTCTTCTTCTTCTTCTTCTTATTATTCACTTCACTTTATTACTTCCATTCTTTATTCAATTTCTCAACCATGAGACTGACCACCAATCCTTCAAGACCAATCTTGTTCACTCCTACAAAGTCCGGTTCCAAGGTTAACTGGTTCTATGGCCGTTACCGCCCACCTGGTGTTAGACAGCCGATGCTGTGTATGGCCACAAGCTCTACACAAGATACCCATTTGGCCGCCAATATAGCCGAGGTTGGTTCTTCAAGCAAGCGTCGTAACTCGCCCTTTATGGGGAAATCGCAACGTTGGGAGGAAACAATTGAGAAGGTCATAAACTCGTATTCGATTCAGTTATAATTTGTTTGGATAACATGATGATTGTGTTAAGATTATATGTAATTGGTGTAGGTTATTTATAATTGCCGGTTCTTGGCTCTTTTTGCGGTTATGGGATCGTTAATCGGGTCGTTTCTATGTTTCATAAAGGTATGATATTATAACAATTCGGTACTACCATGATCATCATTCCTCATCGGACTTGAAGAATTTGAAATTCTATTTTAATCAAATTCGAATTTGAAAGTTGGAATTCGGTTTTCAGTTATTCGAATTTGATTTAGTAATCGAATTTTGAATCGAATACAAAATTATGATTTTAAATTTTATTAGATTCGAAATTAGAATTCAGATTAATACATGTTCTAAAAGTTGAAAGTTCAACATTTTGGCTATTAATTCATAATACTTTTGTCAATTGCTATTTACAAATAATTGGACGTTGCCACTTTGAATAATTAGAGGATGTTTTGGATGTTGCAACTTTGAATAGTTTATTTGTTTATATATGTTTTTTTGGATTAAAAAATCCAAGTTTGTAGCGGTTTTGAAACAAGTACTTTTTCCCCCTAAATTTGAATTGAATTTGTCGAATCTATTTCGAATTTGAATCCAGCTTCAAAATTTCAAATTTGAATAGTTTAATTCAAATATTCAAAATTCAATTCGCTAAACACCCCCTAATTATCATATATTTGACTGAACAATATTTTGTGTTGTTTATGATGGTTTAGCTAGCGCATCATACACACTTTAGACACCACTTACATGTCATATGACTTGATATGAACCATATGGCATGCAAATCATTAACACATATAACCTACTTGACCATTATTAGCCCATATCATATAGCTTGTATGACGTCATATGACCCGTATGATGTGACAGTATGTCTAGTGTACCCTTTTGGCGGTGTTCGTATAACATCAACCTTTTTATGATTTTGTATTGTATATGCTATCCAGGGTTGTGCATACGTTGTGGCATCATTTCAAGAATACTTTGTGAGACATAAGCCAGGGATCTTCCAGCTAGTGGAAGCCATTGGTAATATTTTCAAGCATATCAAAACCAGCCTTAAAGGCCTAACTGACCTTTTGAGTTTTTGCATAATATGTATTAATGTGTTATTTATAAATCTATGGCTTTTTCTTAACCAGATGTGTATCTATTGGGAACTGTGATGTTGGTTTTTGGCATGGGTTTGTATGAGCTTTTCATCAGCAATCTTGATACTGCAAAGTCGGGATCAGATAGAGCAACTACTCGCAGATCTAATTTATTCGGCTTATTTGTTCTAAAGGTTTGCTCGAGGCAATTTAATATATATCCCTATAAACTTAGGACATATCATATATGCCCACACAAAACTTAAAATATCATACATTCCCTTAAAAAGTAGTTAAAAAATCAATTATACCTGATTCATTGAAGTATTTTATCAAATGACCATTTTACCCTTATTTTTCTAAATTTTATAATTTTTATGTGTCCATCTTTAACTTTAATTAATTTTATTTACCAATTTTTAGCTTAAATTATTTTTTTTTACCCAGTTGTAACTTGACATTTTTTACCCATAAACAATTTTCATTTATAGCAAAAACGAAAAGAATTCGGTAAATAGATATGATAAACCGATGCAATGATATGTTATATGCCCTACTGTCCTAATACGATACTATAATGCAATAACAAGATGGATACGGATGTGATATACTTGGTTTGACTATCTGATTCGAGTTAGATTGCTTATCATTATATTATAATGCAACTATACCGGGTTTGGTTATCTAATTCGAGTTTGGTTATCTATTTCAAACATACAGATTTGATTGTTTAATCATCTGCCGTCGAGAGAACATGTGAGGAGAGACGTTGGTTTGGCTCGTTTGCTTAGCGTTGATGTTGATCTAAATCCAAATAAAAAAAATACAGTCTAAACAAGTATAATGGAAAAGGGTAGAATGGTCATTAAGTATAAATACATTGAAGTTGGGGTATATATGAACTTTTTAGTTTTGGTCGAGTATATATGAGATTGATCCTTGTTCTACTGAACAAAATTTTAAAACGCAAATCCAAACACTGTTACGCGTTATATGTTTAGATCTTTCCGTGTGTCATCTGTTGACTGGCTTTGTACTTGCTGACAATATTGTTTCAGGAAAGACCAAAATGGTTGGAGATAAAATCCGTTAACGAGCTGAAAACAAAGCTTGGTCATGTGATAGTGATGCTTTTGTTAATCGGACTATTTGAAAAGAGTAAGAAGGCAGCCATTCTAACCCCTACAGATTTACTATGTTTCTCAGGCTCAGTGTTACTATCTTCATGTTGCTTGTATCTGCTGTCAAAGCTTCACTAGACGCAACTTGATCTCATGGGTCAGCCGCGTGCACTAAGGCAGACTAGTTCTCTTGTTTATGCAAAATGTATTCCATTATGTATAGTATATACAATATGTTTTACTTATTAGTGTCCTTAAATAATTAAGTTGATGTTCTGTGTCCTAAAAACTATGTTGGATGTTGCCAATACAACAGAACCAACATATTTATCCCTGGATCCGTAGGAACGTGTAGACCGAAAAGAGTAGCATGCCTTTGAGGTGAGAGGATTGGCCTTGTAGTAATGGGAAGTTGTTCTCTTGTAGTCTTGTAGAGATGACAATGAGGCGGATTTGGGATAGATATTTGATTATCACAGTTTCATATCTTATTCTAAAGTCGTACTCTATATACGAACGCAATACACGTCAGGTGTAGGGTATACACATTAAAGTGTTAAAAACTACATGATGTTTCCAAGAACTTTTTTAATTTTGATATAACTTTATTATTGAAGAAAATTACAATTTTAAAAACTAAAAATTAATGAAATACTTGAGTATACTATCATCCAATAACAGAGAAGAATAAAAAAAAATATAAGATGCTTACGGGTATCGTTCATGAAAACGGGTATGCATGTTTTGGGTTATCGGGTTAGGTATCACTTGATACGATACCCGTCTCATATACGTAAACTTTTTTAAAAGAAATTCCATATCCATACCTAGGCATGCCACACCCCACCTTCGGCGGGTCATAAAGTGACTGATGAATTCAGGAAATTACACGACGGGATTTATAACTTTGTGTAACATTAGTTGTCCTCTAAACACAAGACATCAGCATCTGAACCCAAGTCCGAATACATTGTTCAACAATCATCAAAACAAGTCAACATAACTCATAGTTTGGTCTGACAACATAGGTTAGCTCTCCTTGTGATCTGATTGTGACGTGAGAGTAGCTAGTAGCTATATTATAATAAAGTTATTTTTCATTACCTGTCATTCTTACTCTATATTATTATTGTATGTTAAAGATCAAAGAACATTATATAACTAACATGACTAATGTTTCATCTAACGGGCAATACCTTTGATCCGCAAGTTCTATTATTGAGATCTAGGGTCGGTGTCAAAGGCATTAAATGCTTGCCAAACATTTTTTTTGAACAACTAAAGTTTTTTTCCACCTATTTTTTCAAATGTCTCAAACGAGATTAGTACATACAATTTTTAGATTGTAAGCCACACACGTATGCTACTAGACTAAGCTAGTGGTTGTAAATGCTTGACAAACTACAATTAGAAGTCAAAATGATTTGTATTTCTTTTAGTGAAATATGTAACATAAACCTTTATTTATAATTGGGAAAATTCCCAAAATAGCCCATTTATATAATGTAGTTCCAAGTTTGTCCCTTAAAATCCAAGTTTCCAACTTTGTCCCTTTAGTATCTCGTCGCCGGTGACATGTTAGCGAACACCGTTGATATGTTAACATAGCATAGGGTTGACGATGTGTTATGTTGCTAGCATAGGGTAACAACGATGCGTTAATGTTTAAAGCAGGGGTTCCACAATGCGTTAGTTGATAACGCATCGCTGCTACCCTATGTTAGCAACATAAACGCATCGCCAACTCTATGTTATGTTAGCAACATAAACGCATCGTCGGCGACTTGTTGACATAACATAGGGTTGACGATGCGTTTATGTTGTTAACATAGGGTAGCAGCGATGCGTTATCAACTAACGCATCGTGGAACCCCTGCTTTAAACCTTAACGCATCGCTGTTACCCTATGTTAGCAACATAACGCATCGTCAACCCTATGTTATGTTAACACATCGTCTGTGTTCGCTATCATGTCGCCGGCGACGAGATACCGAAGGGACAAAGTTGGAAACTTGAATTTGGGGGGACAAACTTGGAACTACATTATATAAATGGGCTATTTTGGGGATTTTTCCCTTATAATTTTATATACAGGTGTTATAAAGTGAATAACCATCATCTAACACATAGCTAACTAACTAGATGCATTTAGTAATATTTGTTCAATAGACTAAGGAAAAGCAAGTGAGAATCCTATGAAAAATCTTATTTTCATTGTACCCGTGAATTATTTGTTGGCAATAAAGCTCACGCTGAAACCCAGCTAATACTCTTTTGTTTAACGGTGTTACTTAACAAGTATTTTGTTATAGAAATATATACTTTTCATTAACCAATGATGGCTCGTAAACAACTGGCGGCGACTAAGCACTCCCCACATAAATTATTAGTGTATGTATTATATTAAATTTATCAAGTTGTATGATATAAGTTGAAAGAAAAGAATGAAGTGGTTTTAGTTTGGTGCCATCGGACGATCGAACCAATGATTATAAAGTGGCTTGGTAAAGTTGAAATGCACCACTATAAAACTAGATCGAATATAACCATTTATATATAGCTAGTTTTTGAGGCATGTGTAGTATACGGTAATATATAAAAATATAATATTTAACAAATAATCGATATACAATAAGCCATTTGTTACACTATTCTTTTTTTACTTATTCTTTTACAGAATAATAAGTAAAATTTTTATGGATGTTTTTACCTAACATTTTTATTTTATAAACATTAAACTTTTGAATGTTTATATCATTAAAAATGATGTGTTATATAATATTATTGGGCGAACGTTTTAAATAATATTGAATTAAAACTTTATATCATATTGAATTTAATTAGTTGTCATCTCTTTAATTAAGCATGCTTTCAAGCTTTTAATACGTTCATTAAGCAACTAGAGAGGGACAATTAAACAGATGAAATATATATTTCCTAAATTATATCTTTCACGTAAATTTTTTAACATTGACATGATTCATTTTAATTAGTTTGGTTGATTAAATATTTTGAAACATCAGTTCGTCACTGGTCTATCTTTTTTAAAGCAAAAAATGATAAATTAGGCACACTTGTGTAATATAAAAGTTTTAGATATAAAAAAGAATAATAAAAGCAATCGAATATCTAACAAAAACCTACTTACTTTTCAGCTGATAATATCTAAGAATTTAAGTGCGAGGCTGAGTCCATTTTTTTAAGAGGGAGTCAAGCAATATAGTCTTTCCCAAATATAGATAATATTCTCATGAGTCGTAAACAACTTTTTCCCTAAATATAATTTTCTAGTTGCTGTTTCAAATATAATATTCCTTTTGCTTTTCCATTCATGGATTTACTAGTCCGAACACTGCCAGGTATATCCGTTTATAATATAAGCTAATTAACACATGACTAATTGATTGTTTCTTTTTAACAGTGACGATTTGACGAATCTAGAAATTATTTTAAGGAATGTATTGTTTTTAGATGCTAAAATTTCATAAAATTCGGATATAAAAAAACTCAGGTCAGTTTGACGGTGCAGTTCAGATAAGGTTAATCACGTAATAAAAATACGACACAATAATAAAAAAGGCATTGTCATTAGATATTAAAAAACACATAATATAAATACAATGTGTTTCTTTACACTCGCGTTGCTGCATGCGGGTGATATAGTTATATGCAGTAGGTGGCATAGGATGCTCTTCTTCGATTGAAAATACGGTTTAACGAAACTAACAAAATTTATCATGGTAAAGATTTGATTTGGACCCGTGGATGAGGTTAGGGTTTTATTTTTCTTGTCATATCAATGTGTGATTCAACTGTATATTACTAAAACATTGTTGTTTGGCTTTTTAAGTCAAAGGCACTAACACTTAGCTTAAAATTGCTATGAATTATTATAATTTTCAATAATTCTTGTTATATGGTCACCATGGATTAAATATTCTTGCGTTTCTGAAAAATAAGCATAAAAATGAATTTCATATAAAAAGTTTTATTTCAACTGTGATATGCACATCTGTTTGTTAATTTTTTCTTGTCTTTATATTAATTGAATACATACATTAATACAGTATTAATGTTAACAAAAAAACATTCTTAATTAAAACAGTCTCCTCAGCAGCATTGAATTCATGATTGGAGCCTCGGTTCACTAATAGTTTGTATATTCACAAATCAATGCATGAACCATAATACAAATATTAATACCCTTGGCGTCAACTACCTGATACAAGAAAATAAGTACCGTCAAAACATGAAACATGGCAGTAAAATGATATGCACAGTAGTTATAAACTACAACGATCGACATAAATAAGGGTATGATCACAGGTTGTCCAACTATAAGTGGAAACATAAACTCAACTAATTAACTTGTATGACTCCAGAGTAAAGATAAAAAGATCAATAGTAAAAAACCCATTGAAATAGAACAACAGATGGTTCAATTCCATGCAACATACCATAACTTTGCACATTAATGTAGCAACATAAAAAAAAAGAATAAGAAGAACATGCCTTAATCTGGAAGGAGAGGATGGCTTAGAGCCATAGACCATGTTATAAAAAAGGGACATTTCCCAAAATAACCATTTTTGACTACGGTTTTCAACAAATAGTCCAAGACCAAACAAAATACCCAAACTAACCAAAAAAATTCCGGTCGATCCTGCTAAAACAATTTATGATCTTCGACTGAATTTTTGGACCTTTAAAACCGCGACATGTGCCAACGTTTTAATGGATCCGACCGAATTTCTTAAAATTCCGTCGGATACGACTGAATTTTAATGGGTCCGACTGAATTATTCATCTCCTACCTCTCAAACCCTAAATCTCCATAACCAACCTCTATCCCCATCTTTCTTATTTCTTCACAAAATCAAGCAAATATATAGTGCAAATTGCTTAGTTTTTCTAGGAGAACACAACCATAGTGTTAAATTTCACTCTAGAACCCAAAATCAAAAACCCCCGAATTGAAAAATCTAGGATTCGTTGGACAAATTAAACAATCGGATCCGACCGTTCAGACATTGTTTCCGTCGGAGCCGACAGTCTTTTCATCCGGCGGTTCTTCCAACTAATCGGTCGGCCAGAATCTTAAAACGTCGGATCCAACGGAACATCAGGCAACGTGGCGCGTCGTGATAGGCTACAAATTCATTCGGGTCAGTTAGTGTTTTGGTCGGATCTCACAGAATAATATGGCTAGATTGAGAATTTATTTTGGTCTTAGGCTAGAATTGGAAAATCTTGGTCAAAATGACTAGTTTGAGAAGTTACCCATAAAAAAATGGTAAAAAGCCGTTCAATAACAACAATTGAACCTAGGACATCTATAATAACACGCAATGCCTTATCCACTCCACCACTTTTATAGTTTGGTTGGGTGGCGCGCTCTAATTTTATAACCGGGTGTCCAAATTATATGTATAGCATTACACTATAACTTTGAAACTCGGAGGTTTCCATGCACCCCCCTGGCGTCAATGTAAATCCGCCCATGCTTTATGATACCTTGGAGTACCCTGAAACTCTATCAATCCTGCATGTCATCTTATTTTTCCGATTAACTATCGTAAACTATCATAGAACTTCATCTGTAGGGCGCAACTCCTTTCAAACATCCTAATCTATGTTTTTATTAAAACAAAAAATTATACTTCAAAAAAAAAAACTTTCACTATAAATTAAAATTTAAATAATTCAACTTTTGAAAAAATCTAAATATTTCAAGGTCACCAATATATGCTCCGCTATTTCATGTTTTCGATTTAGAAGTACATCCAACATCACACCGGTCACATAGTCATGTGATTCCGTAAACGCCTTTAAGTCTAAGTAAAAAAAAATTTCTCTTGCCCAGACCATCGCTCCTCCATCGACACTTGTTCCACCTCCACTGTCGTCTGTTGCTCCGCCACCAATGCAAAGCTTCTTCTCCTTGTTTTTTTTCAATGTTCTCCTCGTTTCTTTTTAATTTCTTCTTTCTTTTTCAATGACGCTGTTGTGATTAACGTGTATCTACCAAGTTTGTCAACCAAAGTTTTTTTGCTTGACGACTCGATTTGTCTCTTTTCTTTTTGAGATTGTCAATCAAAGTTTGTGAAACAAGTCTGTCCCTCTTCTAGTTACTATATACCCATCATGTAAAGCCATCTTTAAGGAGCGCGAAAAATCGAAATATCGAAACACGAATTTTTAATTCAAACGTCACAAAATTATAAAAAATTGTTCAAAAGATTATAACCGGTATAGGCATTGTGTGTGAATATGTGTACATGCGATGTTATAAAATATTATAAATATATTTGAAAGTTATGAACAATCTTAAAAGATGCGGGCACATAGTACATAGGGTATACATGCAGTTCGGGACCTAAAAATAACTATAACTATACTAGGCCGTTACGTCTAACCACACAACTTATAGTCACGGCTCTGATACCAATGGCAATTTGTCACACCCCGGCTTTAAGCGGAATACGACCGGGTGCAACGTACAAATCACTCATAAGCTCGTAACCGTATTAATAGTGACAATATATTAATTTTATTCCATAAACCCGCAAGTACACAAATAGTTCGATAATAAGACAAATAACATCACATCTATATGAAACAATTATTATTCGTTTAAATAAATCCTAAGTTTGATCTAGTTTTCTTTTCATTGCACTTCATCGTATCATCCTGCAATACGTTTAAAATAATAACATTTGTCAACAACCCATGTTGGTGAACTTTCATAAGTTTTGCGTGTATATATTATTTATACATGTGTGTGTTCAACAATCGTCATGCGATATTGCGATGTACATTCAACATAAAGTAAATGGAATGCAACGAAAAAATAGCGCCCCAACCTAGGGGAATGATAATGATACGACCATTATTTACAACCGAAGTTGAAGGGTAGGTGCCGCAAGTACGTCCCATCGGATCCTTCCATTTTGCTTTTGCGATTGCAATTGCGTCTCACCATAAAGCAGTAAACATATTGCACATAATACATGTATACATCATAAACAATATGTATGCACAATAACAAATACAAACTGTATAATGTGAATCGATTTGAGAACAAATGCATAACCAACAAATTAAAATCTAAGACGTGCTACACCCCAAAAATATTATAAAACGTTAAAAATGGGTTATGAAAAAATCACTTGTTGAAATAAGCGAGCAAATAAGTGAGCTGGACCGAGTGAGTTCCACTCGGCGAGATATCCTAAGAAATAATTTCTATAGTTATAATAATGTTCATAAAATGAAAACGCAAAGGTGAAGATGAGATTGTTTTCAAGTTTGGTGGTTTTTAGTGTTTTTTGTCAAAGATATATTTTTACTATATAATTGGTTAATATCTAGAGTTTTGACGTAAAAGTGATTAAACGGTTATTTTTATTTTAAAATCGTGTTTTGATAGTTGTTAATCAGTTTTATATATTTGGTCCATTCACGGAAATAAAACAGGCCCAAAAAGTAAGGAACTTAGTTTAAGCGAGTGATTCGGTTTTTATGTCGGGTTTGTTTCTGGTTTTGTAAAATTGTTATTATTCTTTTTTTTAAGTTGTGAATGATAAAATGTTAGTTGATAAGGTTTTTATATGTAAAAATTAACCAAACTTGAATAATAATGCTTAAACGAGTTGAGTTCATTTTGATCGGAGTAATGTAAAAATTATTATTTCCTTATGAAAAGTTTATCCCTAAACGAACTCAACTTACAGAAACAGTACTAACACTATCCCGGAAAACGAAAGTAGGAAAAGAACTAGAGTTTGAACTTGGGACGGGTTTGACTTATAAAAGTCAACTTTAACAAAATGCAAAACAACTTAGCTTATTTGAGAGTGCAAGTGAAAGGAGTTTGAGCAAAATATTCTGTATAGAATAGTGGGCTATTCATAGTTGAACAACACCAAGGCAGTTATGAAAACATTTGAATTGAGTCAAAGGATTAAAGTGGTAATAATGTGCTTGAATGCCATGAATTTGATTAATGGATTTGAGTGAAAACTTAAGGAATAGAGTTGTAACATGTTCCAATACGATAATATGGTTTAAATGAGTTTGAATGGGTGTTAACGGAGGATTTAAACATAAAAATGACAAAAAAAAACGTTTATTATCATAAATTTATAATATAAATTAATAATAATTGAATATCTTAATTTTGCACAAGTTTTAAAACGGGTCTGATTTCGGGTTTGAAAATTGACGATTGTCATACCTACCAAGTTTGTCAACGAAAGTTGCTTTGCTTGACGACTCAATTTGTCTCTTTTCTTTTTTAAGTTGGGCTTGTCGGTGCCGCATCTTCGTTGAGATCCGTCATATGTAAGTGAAAGTGTCTAGAGTGTATTTGTGTTTTAGTTGCCGGCTTCTGATGACTTTCTCCTCTTGTCGGGGTGATTGTCGGACTCAAAGGGACCGTGTCTCATATTTATTACTTTCTTATAATCTCCCACACATCAAGGTGACTTGAACTGGAAGGGTGTCTTTTATGGTAATCACCTCATGCTCGTTTCATCTCTTCAAGATCGTTGCATCCGTTATTTCAGTAAGGCACCGGACCCGGCACCCTACGTTGCGTTGAATTTACTCATAAGAATAGTTCTAAATACCATAGTTAATTAAAACTTCGCGGAATAACATTCAAATCAACCAATCAAAACATGACAATTCAAAACTTAACTAAAACAAACATTTAAATAATGTCTTTAACATTCAAGCATAAAACAAAATATGACAAGTCCTTCTTTCTTCAGATTCCAACCTCTTAATTCTTCTTCCATATGTGCTCCTCAAGCTAGTTGCTTCAACCAATTTTTTTGCGTGCATACTAAAATTCAGCTAATCTGAGTGAGTTCTAGTTTAACAAATCACATGTCATTTTGACACATACATACATACATACATGCATGCATGCATGCATGCATGCATGCATGCATACATACATGCATACATACATGCATGCTTGCATACATACATACATACATACATACATACATACATGTTCGTACCCGAAGATACTATTCTTACACACAACCTGCACTTTCATTCTTGCTTCTTTCTTATTCGTACAATCTTATGCAAATATTATAATTAAGGATATGCCGCCCAAATTCTTGCACGGACATTCCAAAGGGTCTGCCAGTCTAATTCTTACGCAGATATTATGGAGGCTAACACTCTAATTATTGCATATACATATTTAAGGGTATGCCACCTTTACTCTTTCACATATATTATAAGTGTCTGGTCACCCTAATTCTTGCACATATATTATAAGGGTTAGTCGCCATAATTTTTGCACAGATATTCTAAGGGTTCCTAATCACTGAAACTAGTTATGACAGTATGGTGTCAAACCACTTAGAGTAGGTTATTAGTGTTCAGCGTAAACACTTTTAACCATTTGTGAAGTTGATTAATTTATGAAGTAGCAGTTTTGTGTGTGATATGTAACTAGTAGTGTTATAAGCAAGCAATTGAGCAATTTATAAATAATTAACGGAAAATAATCACACCCGGGTTTAGAAATACATGGACCTAGATTAACCTACACAACTGATTTGATTGTAGTTTATCACATTTGATATTTTGGAATTACTAACATGCATTCCTAATCATAGGCATCCATAATCGTCTGTAATATGTAACTAGTGAAAGAAAAACCTTCACTCTATGAATCTAATCAACTGTACACTTCACAAATGAAGAATAACTACAAACCCTGGCACGAATCAGTCTTAGTAGCGATCTTCATTTCAAAAAAATTAATTATGTAAAAAATCTTAACAAATATGAATCCATAATAATAGTGATAAATAGTTCAAGCTGTTCAACAGATACAATTGATTAAATCAAACCAAATGTGTAGAATAATAACATAGATCACACAATCTTACACCCGAGTATGACTCGTAAAGGATTAGCTTCTCATGGTAGTCATTAGATCTTTAATTGATGATTGGATCTTGTTAGGCATCAATCGATTAATGATTACTGATTTTTTCTACCCCAAAAGTCATCACAAAACGATAGAGAAGTTAAATGCGAGTTAGGTTTATGATGGCCCGTTTGTAACTAAAAAAACTCGTTAGTTTGTGTCAATTATCAGCACCAGATGTAAGCTATACCAGGCCAGCCTTCCTTATGCCCGAACAAGCTAAATTGAAAATGCCAACGCTCTATATACGTTAACTGATGAATATAAAAATATACATCTTTTTCGTATCAAATAATCTCTAAAAACTGCAACTTCTATCAAATAATATAGTTCAAATAGTTACTTATCTTGTTAAAATGTATTTTCATGTAAACCCAAGCCTCAAACGAAAAAATAAATGAAAAGTCAAAGAAAAATCAATGAAAACCCAAGAAAACAGTGAAAGACGCCCCCATGCCTCATGAAGCACGCCCCCATTCTAACCTGTGCAAGAAAAGACAAAATACTGGACAGGTGAACACGGGGCCGTGCCTCATAACTCAGAAGACATGGGGTCGTGGTCACATTTCAAAAAAGACAAGAAAATTTAACAGACACCCAAAAACACGGGGCCGTGCCTTATGAAGCACGCCCCCGTGGTGAGTCATCATATACGATCTGATAGAGCATTTAATGCGACTGGACACTTGGACACGAGGGCGTGCTTGCCTTTACACGAGGCCGTGCTTGATCACCTAGACAACCTATAAATAGAGGAGCATGTTGCACTCATTTGGTCTGCTTGAATAGAGTTCTATACGAGTTTCTCTTATGAAAACACCCACTTTATACTCATATTGAAGGTCTTGTGGAGAGTTTGAAGGATTGGAGGTTATCATCACCATCATCCATCATCATCATCATCATCATCCATCACCATTGAAGAAGGAAGATTCATTCATATTTGGTTAGATTTTTCTAGTTTGATCACGTGTTTGTTATCTTCATCTCTTTTAATGTTCATAGCCATGCTCATTATGAGCTAAACTCCATTTACCATCTAATTTCTATGAAGAAGCTTTGTTTTACTTGGTGATTATATTAAATATGTGATTTAGTTTAGTAAAGTACATGGTTATTTTTATCACTTTAACTCAACAAATCAAGGTTGATGATTAACAATAATTCATGATTCACTCATGTTCTTGGAGACTAGAAATGATTAAAAGAATACCTTGATAAATTATTCAAGATAAAACATGGATCCTTATATTGTACTTAGAATGATGAGATATAAGCTATGATCTATTTCTCTAGCTTTGATAATTCTGAACTAACATTGTTAACACGATTGCTTAGGTTATCATTCTAGTTAAAGAAAACATATGTTAATGGAATGTGTAATTATAACCTAGTTAAATCAACCATGGGGAGGTTGTGTGACTAAATTATAACCACCCGAAGTTATTAGAATTGGTATTTGAGAAATCGAAGTCAATCCTAATCTTTCTACTTTACTAAACTACTTGCCTACTTAAATTGACATTCTCGTGGTAGTATGAGATCAAGCAAAGATGGACTTGAAAATATGCATGCTACTTTCTTTGATGTCATAGAATATGTTCACTTAGAAATGAGGGGATATTCTATTATATATTATTATGGAAAGTTTATCACATGTTTACTTAATAATCATCAAGGAAGAATGGAGTGGATTCTTGATCTTAGATGGTAACCTTCATAATATTGATTTACTCATTTAGAATTTCTCTTCTTGTCAACTATGTATTATATATTTATATTAAAGTTTAAAAATCAACCCCAAAAATGATTAAACTATCCGATTAAAGTTAAACGAAGATTTATTATTGGAAACATTTGTGTCTACGGATCGATACTTGGTTTTTACCAATACTATTCTACATATACGATAGGTACACTTGCCTATTTTGTGTGTGTTTAGTTTTAGTAGAAGTCACTTTTATAAATTTAAAACACGATTTTGTGCAAAAGCTATATTCAATCCTCCAACATTTTAAACCACTCAAACACAACACATCAAGTTTTTGACGCCATTTTCGGGGACACGGTACGTTTCTAAAAACAATCCAAGTTTTAATTAATCATTCTTTATAAATTGTACAAATTCCTAACTTTTATTTTTTACTAACTATTAGGTAACGTTTGGTATGCAGTAATCACAAGGGGAATGGAATGCTTCATTATTTAGGAATGAGAAAAGCGGTGTTTGGTTACTCAATGGAATGGAAGCATCCATTACACATGGAATCCCATTCCATGAAAACCTCCCATCCCCCTACTTTTTTTTAACTCCATTCCTCATTCACTATACTTTCTCAACAACACCACCACCTAACAACAACAACCACCACCACTACCATAGCAACCAACACCATCGTCGTCTCCACAACCACCTCCTCACCACGTCCGCTGCCACCACGACCACCTTACCACCAGCGCTACCACCACTATCGCTACCATTGCCACCGTAACCACCACAACCAGTGTCACCTTAATCGTCGCATCCATTGTCGCCGTCGCTGCCTGATCATCACCGTCACTACCACTCTCGCAGCCTGACCACCACTGTAACATCTGCCCCGATCCGACCCGACCCAGGTACCCGTTTCTCTGACCCGATCTCTTTCTTTTATAATTTAATATTTATACTTATATTTTACTTTTAATAATAATATATGTTTTCCTTCCCGCCTCTTTCTCTCTCTTTCTTTCCGCCGTCCCGTCCCTCTCCTCTCTTTCCGCCTTCTTTTCCCTCTTGTCGCCGTCCCGCCCTTACGCCTTGTTTCCCTCTTTTTCTTCTAACTCTTTGCTTGTCCTTTGTTCCTTCCCGCCTAAGGTTGTCTGCGCAGCTCCACGCGCCAGACCCCTTACAAGGAATCCTGCGTGAGGACCACCTGTTTCAGCGATACGCGAGACGAACTCTTCTCGCAAGCGCGCTAAGAATTGTAATTCTTCTCGCAGCGCGCTAAGAACGGTAGTTCTTCCCGCGACGCGCTAAGGATTTGTAGTTCTTCTCGCAGCGCGCTAAGAATCGTAGTTCATCCCTCGACGCGCGAAGAATTATAGTTCTTCCCGCGGCGCGCTAGGAATTTTAGTTCCTCCCGCGGCGCGCTAAGAAATGTGATTCTTCCCGCGGCGCGCTTAGAAATGTAGTTCTTTCCGCGACGCGTTAAGGTTGGTTCTGTCTGCCTTCGCGCTCGCGCTCTCTTGACCTTCTGTGTCTGCCTTCGCGCTCGAGCTTTCTCGCGCTGAACCCTTTGAGTTTCCTTCTGTTTTATCTAGCCGTTTGCTTTTATGTTGTCTTAACTTCTGTGCTGTTGACCTAACCTGCCTTATGTCTGAAAAGTTACTTTCGGCGCAGCATGCGCACCAACCCCATTGGTTGGCAGAAAAAGTGACTGACATTATCTTTTGAGATCTGCTTTTTCCATGCTTGACCAGTACCTTTTTCTGAACTGCCCATGCCTTTTTACTGTTCCCTGTCAGCTTTTTCTCTTTTTCCCTGCTGCCATATCTTTTGATATCTTTTGCTTTTGGAATCTTTTGCTTTTTGAGATCTTTTCCCCTTTTTCTAGGGATTGTGTTCCCTAGGGTTTCTCTATAAATAATAATGTTATTTTCCTAACACATCACACACAAACACTAAATCTCTCTTATTCTCTCTTGCTCCTTGCTCTCTCTGCCGTCCTCCTCTCTGCCTCCGTCTTCCTCCCTGTTCTGCCCTGCTTTTCCGGTAATATATATATATATATAATAATTTACTTATTAATTATGCTAACTTATAATCAAGACTTAAAACAAATCAGTAAAACAATAATCTTTAATTATAGGTTAACTTGTGCTTGTTTAAAGTTGGTTCTAGCTTTATCTTACACCGCATCGTTTATCAAGTGAGTAATCTCGTACCTAATCCCTTTTTATTTTTACTGTTTTGGGATGTTCATGTGTTCGTACAAACTTAGAGTCTTAAACTTGTTTATGAACTTTAGTCGCGCAGTATCCCATGTGTTGAGGACGTTTACTTGGCTGTTTATTTGTATGTGTGTATCATTAACCGCTTTGTTCGGCCTATTCCGCAGTTTTCATGGATCCATTAGATGAACACGGGAGACCTATCGTTTACGGTTTTCTTTGTTTACACTTGCACAGATGTTTTCTCGTTTTTGTGCTCAATTGGGAGCACGGATTGAACTATGAACTATGAGCTATGATCTATTTAGGCTTGATCACAATCTGATTGCACCCTTGTTAAACACCAGACATACACGTGTTACGCGCAGATTTATTGTTATCTATTATTATCTATTAAACTTGATTCCTCACCAACACGCAAGTGTTTGACGTTTATTTTAACACATGTTCAGGTTTGCAGTAGCTGTTCTGGAGCTTGTGGACACATAGGAAGTTTTCTTTATTTTGGACCTAGATTAAAATGTATCAAGACAAGTTTTTGCTGTTCGAATATTATGATTTATAATATATTGAATTATGATGATTTATGTTATCTTGTGTTTACCTTGCGCGTGCGCGAATAAATGTATTTATTAAATATTGACACCCAATAGTGTCACGAGTAATGAAACAATATGTGGCGCCCCGATGTATAATCCGCCTTTGGTCGGGGTGTTACAGATTGGTATCAGAGCTCGTTGACTTTAGGATAGGTGGTTAGACGTAACGGCCTAGAATACCTAAGAGTCCCTTCTCGCGCATGACATAAATCTCATGTTTGCGCGCTTATTGTTAATTACTCGTTATTTATGAATATGCTCGCGCTTGCGCAGTATATGATTTTATGATTTATTTCGCGATATTTCGACTTTTGCTGAATTTCGATTTTTATTGATTTTTCTTGCATATTCGTTTGTTGGGATTTGAAAATCCTAAAAAAAGTCATGGTGATACATGAATAGTTGATTTTCAATTTCCATTTACGATTATGTTCTGAGGTTGGAGACTTGAAAAGTCATGGTGATACATGAATTGTCAACCTCCAATACTCATTTTCTTGTATATTTTATATTGAAGATTGAAAAGTCATGGTGATACATGAATCGTCAATCTCCAATACTCGTTTGCCCGTATATTTTAAATTGGGAATTCGGAAAGTCATGGTGATACATGAATTGTCGATTCTTGATTCGGATTTGTTACCTTTATTAAGTCTGCATTTAGGGTCATTTATTTTACTTTAACTTTTGACAGTAACTGACTCCGTGAAACCAAGCTTTTCGAGGTTATACTTTGCGTTAAAACCAAGATATTAACAAAAATTAAAACTTTTATAGAATGCCTCCGCTATCTCGCCGTCATCAGAGGAGAGAAGCCTCGCGCAGACGTTCGCTGCAACGTTCCCAGGAAATGGCCGCCGCAATAGCCCAAGCCTTAAACCAAAACAATGCTAATACCTCCAGTTATAACATTAAGTCCTTTAATGCGGGTAACCCTCCAAAGTTCACAGGTCTTGAAGGAGCCACCGTGATGCTCCAATGGCTCGAGAAGATTGAAAACACTTTCCTCCACACCCAATGCCCCTCAGACAGACGAACCCTGTATGCTTCCAGTGTCCTGGAATCTAGAGCGCTTACATGGTGGAATGGAGTAGCTCATGCGCGTGGCGCAGAAACTGCTTCTAGCATGCTCTGGGAGGAATTTAAGGAGATTCTGACGCGAGAATTCTGCCCTCCCAACGAAGTTAAGCGCCTGGAGGAAGAATTTTGGAATCTCAAGCAGTACAGCGGTGAAGCGCGCGAGTACGCGACGCGCTTCCATGAACTAAGCCTGCTTGTCCCTCACCTTGTTACCCCTTCCCGCCGAGCCATAGAGAAATTCCTTGGGGGTCTCCCCATGGAAATTCAAGATTCTGTATGGGCCAGAAACCCAGTAACCCTCTCTGACGCCATCGAGTTGGCCGCTGTGCTCAGCGACAACCATGTCAGAGCAGGAACCCTGTTCCTGCGGGGAGCTGAGAAGACTAAACCCACCAAGACTGCCCCTGAACCAACAGAAACCAAACCTGAACCCTCAAACCGTAACAACCTCAAGCGCAGGCGCAAAGCCTATGCGCTTACCAACCCGCCCATTGTCCAGCAACCCATCTACCAACCTCCAGTTTACGCGCCTAACCCTCTGTCAACCTACCCAACACCTCCTGTAGTCCACAACTATGCCTTAACCAATCCCGCACTCCCTGCCCCGCCACCTAAGAAACCTTACACAGGAAATCAACCCTTTTGCCCAACCTGTAGACTTCACCACCCAACCCAAACCCCGTGTCGACAATGTAACCGATGTGGCCGCGTTGGTCACTCTGCCGAATACTGTAGAGTCCCTCTCGCCAACCCAATTGCGCCAACACCACCAGTCTACCCGCAGAACCCACAACCAACCTACCAAAACCCACGACCCAGGTCGTGCTATAACTGCGGTGATCCCAGTCATTTCAGGAACGCGTGCCCAAGGCTACAAGTTCAGATTACGCAAGCGAATCCGGTGAACCAGATTTCAAACCAAGTGACGCGTGGACGAGCTTTTAACATAACCGCGCACCAAGCGCAAGCAAATAATGACGTAGTTAATGGTACATTTTTGCTTAACGGATTTTATGCTTCTGTACTTTTTGATACTGGCGCCGATCGAAGTTTTATCTCTCGCGCCTTCGAGCAGAAGCTTGCGCGACCGCGCAGCGATTTAAAAGAAAATTTTTCAGTTGAATTGGCTAATGGCGAAACTGTTTTAATTAACTCAGTGATTAAAGATTGCACGCTTAACCTTAACGAAAACGATTTTCTGATCGACCTCATCCCCATGCCTCTTGGGAGCTTTGATGTTATTATTGGTATGGACTGGCTCTCGAATAATCGCGCCGAAGTTATTTGCGCCAAGAAGATGATTCGCATACCTCGAGAAAATGGTGATCTTCATATCTACGGCGAAAAACCCTCCCGCGGTCTTAAGCTTATGTCTTGCGCCGAAGCCCGAAGACTCATGCGGAAGAAGTGTATTGCATTTCTAGCCCATGTGGTCAAACCTGCTGAAGAAAAGAAGCTTCGCGATATCCCTGTTGTGCGTGATTTCCCTGAAGTTTTTCCTGATGATCTTCCTGGTATCCCTCCCGCTCGTGAAGTCGAGTTCCGTATTGATCTTGTCCCTGGTGCTTCCCCCGTAGCTAAATCTCCTTACCGTCTTGCGCCCGCTGAGATGCAAGAATTGGCAAGCCAACTTCAAGAGTTGACTGCTAAAGGATTCATCCGCCCTAGCTCTTCGCCCTGGGGTGCTCCGGTGTTGTTCGTTAAAAAGAAAGATGGATCGTTTCGCATGTGTATTGATTACCGCGAGTTGAACAAACTCACCATTAAAAACCGGTATCCTTTACCACGTATTGACGACCTCTTTGATCAACTCCAAGGTGCCTCTTGTTTCTCGAAGATCGATCTCCGCTCTGGCTATCACCAGTTGCGCATCCGCGATGAAGATGTTCCGAAGACTGCTTTTCGAACTCGTTATGGCCATTTTGAATTCTTGGTCATGTCCTTCGGTTTGACCAACGCACCCGCCGTTTTCATGGATCTAATGAATCGGGTGTGTAGGCCTTTCTTGCATAAATTCGTGATTGTGTTTATCGATGATGTTCTGGTGTATTCTAAGACCAAGGCTGAGCATGAGCAACATCTCCGGTTGGTGTTGCAGAAGCTTCGAACCGAGCAGCTCTATGCTAAGCTTTCCAAGTGTGAATTCTGGTCTGATGAAGTACAGTTTCTTGGTCATGTGGTTAACAAGATGGGCATTCATGTCGACCCATCCAAAATTGAAGCAATCAAGAACTGGATTACGCCATCCTCTCCTTCCGAGATCCGTTCCTTTCTGGGCTTAGCTGGTTATTACCGGCGTTTCATTTCGAACTTCTCAAAGATCGCTTTGCCTTTAACAGCTCTAACGCACAAAGGTAAACCATATATTTGGGGCTCGAAGCAAGAAGAAGCCTTTCTAACGCTCAAGCGTTTGTTGTGTGAAGCTCCTGTTCTTGCGCTACCTGAGGGTAATGATGATTTTGTCGTGTATTGCGATGCATCCAACCAAGGTCTCGGTTGTGTTCTTATGCAACGAGGCAAGGTTATCGCTTACGCATCAAGGCAACTTAAGGTTCACGAAAAGAATTATACAACTCACGACCTCGAACTTGGTGCAGTTGTTTTTGCCTTGAAGATCTGGAGACACTACCTTTATGGTACTAAGTGTATCCTCTACACTGACCATAAAAGCCTTCAGCATATCTTTGATCAGAAGGAACTTAACATGAGGCAACGCCGATGGAACGAACTCATCAGCGATTACGATTGTGAGATCCGGTATCATCCTGGTAAGGCTAATGTGGTAGCCGATGCGCTCAGCCGAAAACCCTGCCAGCTTAACTGTATCTTGCCGCGCACCCAGCTTCACTTTGCGCCGATTCAGAGCAACCTTGAATCGCGTATTCGTGACGCGCAGCGCGCATCCATCAGTAATGGTAACCTTCGCGCCGAGTTAGCGTGTGGCGCGGAAGCGCATTTTGTCCCTAATCTGGGTGGAATTCTCTGCTATCTCAATCGCATCTGGATTCCCTTTGATGAGAATCTTCGCGCTGATATCCTGAGTGAAGCGCACAAATCTCGATATTCCGTTCATCCTGGCGCTGATAAGATGTACAAGGATTTGCGCATTACTTATTGGTGGCCCGGTATGAAGAAGGATATTGCTGTGTTCGTAGCTAAATGTCTGACTTGTTCTAAAGTGAAAGCTGAACACCAACGCCCATCTGGTTTGCTCGAACAACCAGAAATTCCTACGTGGAAATGGGAATGTGTAGCGATGGACTTTATTACCAAGTTACCTTTGACAGCAAGCAAACATGATAGCATTTGGGTAATAGTGGATCGTTTGACTAAGTCTGCTCACTTCTTGCCCATTCGTGAAAACTACCGTGTTGAGCAACTCGCGCAGCTTTATGTCAAGGAAATTGTCTGCCGTCATGGTACTCCTTTGAGCATCATATCCGATCGCGATGGCCGTTTTATATCTCGCTTTTGGAAATCTCTCCAATCTGCGCTAGGAACTCGCTTGGACATGAGTACGGCATATCATCCTCAGACTGACGGTCAGTCTGAGCGAACTATTCAAACTCTTGAGGATATGCTCCGATCTTGTGTTCTTGATTTTGGAGGTAATTGGGATTCGCACCTGCCTTTGATCGAGTTCTCTTATAATAACAGCTATCATTCCAGTATTGGTATGGCCCCATTTGAAGCACTTTACGGTCGTAAGTGCCGCTCCCCGATTTGTTGGAGCGAAGTGGGAGAAGCTCAAATCACAGGACCCGAACTTGTTCAAGAGACAACCGATAAAATCGCCAAGATCCGTGATCATCTGCTGACTGCCAGAAGCCGACAGAAGAGTTACGCAGATCGTAGGCGGAAGCCTCTCGAATTTCAAGTTGGTGATCTTGTTCTCCTCAAAGTGTCGCCCTGGAAGGGTGTTGTCCGCTTTGGGAAGAAAGGTAAGCTTGCTCCTCGTTATGTTGGTCCATTCAAGATTCTCGCGCGTGTAGGAAAAGTTGCCTACAGACTAGACCTGCCGCCCGCGCTCAGTAATGTGCATCCAACGTTCCATGTATCCAATCTCAAGAAGTGTTTAGCTGACGAGAACCTTCACATACCACTTGATGAAGTTCAAGTTGACGAATCCATGCATTTCGTTGAGAAGCCTGTTGAGATTATGGATCGCGAGGTAAAGCAAACCAAGCGCAGTCGTATCCCTATCGTGAAAGTTCGCTGGGAGTCCAAGCGCGGAGCCGAGTTTACATGGGAAAGGGAAGATCAAATGAAGATCAAGTACCCGCACCTGTTCTCTGCGCAACCTACTTCGAGATAAATTTCGGGACGAAATTTCTTAAAGTAGGGGAGACTGTAACATCTGCCCCGATCCGACCCGACCCAGGTACCCGTTTCTCTGACCCGATCTCTTTCTTTTATAAATTAATATTTATACTTATATTTTACTTTTAATAATAATATATGTTTTCCTTCCCGCCTCTTTCTCTCTCTTTCTTTCCGCCGTCCCGTCCCTCTCCTCTCTTTCCGCCTTCTTTTCCCTCTTGTCGCCGTCCCGCCCTTACGCCTTGTTTCCCTCTTTTTCTTCTAACTCTTTGCTTGTCCTTTGTTCCTTCCCGCCTAAGGTTGTTTGCGCAGCTCCACGCGCCAGACCCCTTACAAGGAATCCTGCGTGAGGACCACCTGTTTCAGCGATACGCAAGACGAACTCTTCTCGCAAGCGCGCTAAGAATTGTAATTCTTCTCGCAGCGCGCTAAGAACGGTAGTTCTTCCCGCGACGCGCTAAGGATTTGTAGTTCTTCTCGCAGCGCGCTAAGAATCGTAGTTCATCCCTCGACGCGTGAAGAATTATAGTTCTTCCAGCGGCGGGCTAGGAATTTTAGTTCCTCCCGCGGCGCGCTAAGAAATGTGATTCTTCCCGCGGCGCGCTTAGAAATGTAGTTCTTTCCGCGACGCGTTAAGGTTGGTTCTGTCTGCCTTCGCGCTCGCGCTCTCTTGACCTTCTGTGTCTGCCTTCGCGCTCGAGCTTTCTCGCGCTGAACCCTTTGAGTTTCCTTCTGTTTTATCTAGCCGTTTGCTTTTATGTTGTCTTAACTTCTGTGCTGTTGACCTAACCTGCCTTATGTCTGAAAAGTTACTTTCGGCGCAGCATGCGCACCAACCCCATTGGTTGGCAGAAAAAGTGACTGACATTATCTTTTGAGATCTGCTTTTTCCATGCTTGACCAGTACCTTTTTCTGAACTGCCCATGCCTTTTTACTGTTCCCTGTCAGCTTTTTCTCTTTTTCCCTGCTGCCATATCTTTTGATATCTTTTGCTTTTGGAATCTTTTGCTTTTTGAGATCTTTTCCCCTTTTTCTAGGGATTGTGTTCCCTAGGGTTTCTCTATAAATAATAATGTTATTTTCCTAACACATCACACACAAACACTAAATCTCTCTTATTCTCTCTTGCTCCTTGCTCTCTCTGCCGTCCTCCTCTCTGCCTCCGTCTTCCTCCCTGTTCTGCCCTGCTTTTCCGGTAATATATATATATATATAATAATTTACTTATTAATTATGCTAACTTATAATCAAGACTTAAAACAAATCAGTAAAACAATAATCTTTAATTATAGGTTAACTTGTGCTTGTTTAAAGTTGGTTCTAGCTTTATCTTACACCGCATCGTTTATCAAGTGAGTAATCTCGTACCTAATCCCTTTTTATTTTTACTGTTTTGGGATGTTCATGTGTTCGTACAAACTTAGAGTCTTAAACTTGTTTATGAACTTTAGTCGCGCAGTATCCCATGTGTTGAGGACGTTTACTTGGCTGTTTATTTGTATGTGTGTATCATTAACCGCTTTGTTCGGCCTATTCCGCAGTTTTCATGGATCCATTAGATGAACACGGGAGACCTATCGTTTACGGTTTTCTTTGTTTACACTTGCACAGATGTTTTCTCGTTTTTGTGCTCAATTGGGAGCACGGATTGAACTATGAACTATGAGCTATGATCTATTTAGGCTTGATCACAATCTGATTGCACCCTTGTTAAACACCAGACATACACGTGTTGCGCGCAGATTTATTGTTATCTATTATTATCTATTAAACTTGATTCCTCACCAACACGCAAGTGTTTGACGTTTATTTTAACACATGTTCAGGTTTGCAGTAGCTGTTCTGGAGCTTGTGGACACATAGGAAGTTTTCTTTATTTTGGACCTAGATTAAAATGTATCAAGACAAGTTTTTGCTGTTCGAATATTATGATTTATAATATATTGAATTATGATGATTTATGTTATCTTGTGTTTACCTTGAGCGTGCGCGAATAAATGTATTTATTAAATATTGACACCCAATAGTGTCACGAGTAATGAAACAATATGTGGCGCCCCGATGTATAATCCGCCTTTGGTCGGGGTGTTACAACCACCACCTGACCTCCGCCACCATCACCGCCACCCTACAATCGCCATCACTACCAATGCTACCATCACTTGACCACCACCACCCCTCCCACCACCACCACGACCACCACCCTTGCTGCCTGATCGCTACTACCACCACCATCGCCACCACAATTTTCACCACCGGAACCACCACCGTCACCATTGCAGGGTGTTTTTTTTTGTATAAAAATTTACTTTGAGTTAAGAGTGTTTTTATTATTTCTATATTATTCCTGACAATTTTTTTGGATACCAAACAACATTAACTAATAATTAATTTCATTCTCATAGGTTAACCAAAAAAGACAAAAGAATGGTTATGATCTATTTCATTCCCTTGTTCATTACATTTATTCTTCCATTACATTCCCCTTTAATTCCATTACTTCTAACCAAACATACCCTTAGATTAGATTTTTAATTCAAGGCTTGCCTAACCTTGAAGTTTAAATTTAACTAACCTCTAGTTTCAATTTAAATAGTTTAAATATTGATTTAAACCCATGTACGTCCTCTACATTCGGACCTGAGCTTGTTTCTCCAATTTCTAAATCGGAACGCTTTTTCGCCGAAGAATATGTAAACGGACAACAGAAGACGCTCAAACAATAAAAGACGAATTAGTAGACGCTACGACATCGGAAGAAAATCAAGCCGATAAATGATGGAAGCACAAAACAATGAACCAAACATGAGCCATTATGCCAAGCTAACCCTCGAAGGCTATGGCAATGGAGTGGCTCCACCCGAAATCACCGAAAATTTTGAAATCAAATCAAGAACCATTCTTATGTTGAAAAATTCAGTTCAATTTCACGGTCTCCTCGACGAAGACCCTCTTTCTCATATATCTCAATTCTTACGAATCTGCGGAACCTTTAAAATCCAAAACTGTTCAGAAGATCAAATCAAACTTAAACTCTTTCCTTTCTCTCTAAGGGGACAAGCCTTAAAATGTATAGAATCTCTTCCTTCTAGTTCCATCACCAACTGGGACCAGATTGTTGAACAGTTTCTCCTTAAATACCTTCCACCTGATAAAACTGCCAAATATCGAGCCAGCATTACTGAATTCCGGACAAATGATGATGAGTCGTTACACGAAGCATAGGAGAGATACAAAAGTCTTCTGAGAAGATGCCCGTACCATGGACTGAGCGTATGGTTACAAGTACAAACTTTCTTTGACGCACAATCCAGTCAAAACAGACAGGCCATCGACCAACTCGTCGGTGGAGACCTTGGATCCAAATCACCTAACGAAGAATTTGAAATCATGGAGAAGGAAGCAAAGTAAAGTTTCTATTATAACCTACCAAGATATATAATAAGACAAGAGGAATGCACCACGTTGATTCCAACACCCTTGTTACCGCACAACTTGAAGAACTCTTTAAAAAAATTGAGCAACTTCAAGACGAACTATCAATAACCAAGATCACATGTGACACCTGTGGAGGAACTCATAAGAAAATTGACGGCAAACAAGTCCTTATAGCACTGGAAGAAGTTCACTTCATCGCCCATCAAAACAACACTTTCAGTAACAACTACAATCCATGATGGAGAAACCACCTGACTTTCAGTTGGAAGGACGTAGGTAACACTCAAACCCTACCCAGATTTGAAAAAAGGCCGATGAATCAATCTTTCCAGACTAAACCTCATTTTCAAGAACAAAGTTCTAGTAGCCATCAAAATTCGAACTACTCAAGAATTTCGTAGTGATTCCTCGGCTCTGGATACTGAACATAGTCCATGTCAGATGAAAGGTAGAGGTAGGTCTTGGCAGCTTGGTTCTGCTCTCGAATCTCGTCGGCTTGCTCTTGAATTCATGGAATTTCTCCTTGAAATGGTGGGAAGCTTGACGAAGCTTGATTCCTAAGTTTCTCAAGATGCTGGACATATGGATCCACAGAGCCATAGCTTGCGTTTTGGGAAGTGAGTGATCCATTCATCGAGCTTGATATCTCGTTAGGATTCTCAGGATGCTCTTCTTCCGGTTCTTCCTCAGACTCTTCCTCTGGTTCTTCTTCTTCTTCGGGATCTTCCTCCTCTTCTGTTTCTTCTTCCTCTTCTGGTTCCTCTTCTTCTGGTTCATCTTCTTCCATGGGTTGTGTGGTTTCATCGTTTATTGGGATCATTTGGAAAATCTCGGAAGGCATCATTATTCTCATCTTGGGTCTACGAGACGGTCCTTTACCGTTGTTTGGTTGGGAACTAACTTCTTTGAAGATGGAACTTCCGGCATGCCATTCTTGTTGTTCAGAGAGATATTTCATCCACTCCGAGGATGGTTGAGAGTTTGGTAGGTATCCGGTTGGATAATATTGTGGTATCTCCGAGGGTTGGTAAGTGGGGACCTCTGTTGGATGGTACGTCGTTATTTCGAAGGGATTATACATCGGTATTTTTGATGGATGGTAGCTTGAGTGTCTTAGTGGCTCAATTCCTTGTTTCGGTGGACTATCGGAAACATCTATTGGGTAGTGCCTCCTTCCGGGGTAGTACTCGGGTTTGGTTAAGTCTCGTTCCACATCTTGGTCAAAGTACGCCTCATAGTACCTATCACTCATGTTGTCTTTGGGGTAAGGTTCGGCAATTCCGGCCTCTTTTGCCTTGCGCACATAGTTCTCGATATGAGCTTTAAATGAAATCTATATTTTATGAGTGGTTTAGAATGTAGAGTGGGAAAGAAAGGTTACCAGCTATCTTATCCCTAAAACACATAATCAATTATTTCCTATACTTGGATCGAAACTTGGGTATTGTTTTATGATACCCAATTCGCTAAGATCAATGGCTCTGATACCAACCTGTCACACCCCTGTCTTAAGCCTAGGAGCGTGACCCAACAGTTGGTACCGTAATTGTAAATAAATCAGAGTTGCGTTTATTTGTGGAAGACTTAATAAACTTTAAGGATCAAAAGTGTAATATTTGTATATACATTCAAAAGGAATGCACCACGTTGATTCCAACACCCTTGTCACCGCACAACTTGAAGAACTCTTTAAAAAAATTGAGCAACTTCAAGACGAACTATCAATAACCAAGATCACCTGTGACACCTGTGGAGGAACTCATAAGAAAATTGATAGCAAACAAGTCCTTATAGCCCTGGAAGAAGTTCACTTCATCGCCCATCAAAACAACACTTTCAGTAACAACTACAATCCATGATGGAGAAACCACCCGAATTTCAGTTGGAATGACGTAGGTAACACTCAAACCCTACCCAGATTCGAAAAAAGGCCGATGAATCAATCTTTCCAGACTAAACCTCATTTTCAAGAACAAAGTTCTAGTAGCCATCAAAATTCGAACTACTCAAGAATCGAAGAATTGTTGAGCCAAACATGACAAAGACAAATGAAGTAGAAAAGAAGGCCGACTTAAGAGCCGTTGATATCAGCGGAGTTGTCACACCCCAAACTACGGCCTAAGCGTGTGACCCAAATGTTGGTACATTCTTTGTAATTGTCTCACCCCCGTCTTAGGCCTAGCAGCGTGACCCAACAGTTGGTACCGTAATTGTAAATTAATCAGAGTTGCGTTTGTTTGCGGAATACTTAATAAACTTTAAGGATCAAAAGTGTAATATTTGTATATACATTCAAAAGACGGGATTATAAAACACCCGTTTAAGTTGTTACAAAATATTTATGTGTTTATAATTACAAACCACCATGTTTATATATTAAGTTACAAAAGAAATCCGAGCCATCAGATATATTTATAACACTTCGACATTCCAAGTGCTAATCTTGTTCACCTGCAAAATGTAAGAAAATACGTCAGCAACGAATGCTGGTGAACACGCTGACGCTAAAAATATTTTCATTTTCTTTATTACCCCTCGAGACTACACCTGCCTCGGCCCAACGTGGCTTAGGAATAAAGTTAAATAACACATTATAAACTCGAGCCTCTACTCTAGGTCACCTCAGCAAACACCGCAGCGTTCGACTTAGTTAAGTACCCGTAAATATACACAACGGTCGTACTCCCTGCAGGAGAGCGTTCTACGACCAAGGGTGGTGCGATGTGCCCATTCATCGCGTAGTACCACCTATGTAAGGATCTAGACATACGTATACCACAGCCTGAGGGCTAGGTTTATACTCTTATCTATAACGATTTTAGGAACACATAGTTCCGTGTAAACAATTTCATATAACATGTTTGACTTATTTGAAAACAAGTTTATAAAAGTTTCGGGGCGTATTCACCTTATCGCTTTAGGATCGGCTTCACTCACCGTCCAAGGGTCTTTCCCTTCTTTAACTCGCACCTATAGCACGAGTATAAACATTTGTTAGTCGGATACACGATCCGGCTTAAGACCTTTAGTCTTATTTTATAACTTAACCTCGATGAACCTTTAGTTCATTTTCTTTTACTTAAAAACCTTTAGTTTAAAAGTAATTATAAACCTTTAGTTTATAGTAAAAACCCGACGTTTCTTCTTCTCCAAGAAACGTAATCACTTTCTTTTATTATTTAAGAATACTCATTTTCATTAAATAGTATTCTCATAACAAAGAACATACATATATACTTACACACATATATACGTATCAATTATTCAATATCTTTATCTTTTATTCATTTCTTTGTTATGTTTTCTTTTCTTTTCTTTTATCGAGGTATCGAGTATAACCTCGACTTAAGGTTTAAGCCTTGAATATAATATTGTATTATATTTAATTGTCGTTACGGCTAACCTTATTGGCGTAATGGAAACCCTACGAAATCGAGCAGCACTCCGACGCCGCTTTACTTCTTGATATGCAAATCAACGAACGCCAAATCTTCAATACTTGTTGGCACGTGTCCCGAGACTCATCACCATGACAACAACGCTTTCTTGATTGAGTGAGGGTGGAGGGTGGCACGTACTTCGAGGAAACGTCAACACGGAAATCGAGGAATCGAACACACAAATCGAGGGATTTAAGTACGCTAATCGAGGTGGATTGTTAATATGATTGTTGGGTTCTAGTGAGTTGTTAGAGAGGGAGTTGGGAACTCAGTTTGGTGTGTGAAAAATGAGAACCCGGACTTTTCTATTTATAGACGAAAAATCGGATCCCATCGCGGTACGCGATGGGTCCTTAAGCTGGCCTATCTAGCGTGATATAGGCCTGTTGAGTCACAGTGTAGGTCTGCCACGTGGCGACACGTGGCAGCAGTGTTGCCACGTGGCAGCACATAATGCCACCGTGTGCCACGTGGCACACGTGTCACTCTGTGTCAGAAGCTCCATCGCGTAGCGCGATGGGTCAGAAAATCAGAATTTTCATTTTAAAACCTAAGGTTTGGAATTTGGCATTTTCAGTCCCTTGACTTTGGAAAGTTGATATTTTGAACTCGAAATTTTCATAATGTTACAATTCATCATTATCGAGAGTACAAGTTTGATTTGTTGAGTCATCATCGTCTTCGCCATCATCATCGTACTCGTCTTTGTTGTCCTATTCGTTGTCGTCCTCTTCAACACCGTCGTTATCTTCGTCGTCTTCCTCCTCCTCCTTATCATCTTTGTTTTGGTTAAAAATCAGTTTCAAGGATAATTTAACCAAATCAGTTTTGTGAGGTAGGGTGCTTGAATGTCAATGGTTATCATACGAGTAAAAATGGAAAGGAACACAAATATTTTGTTACAAGGAAAAGCCCTTGATCAATGTGAGATCTCCGGCATGAAAACCCCGGGTGATGACAATCGTCTATCACCAATATTATTAGTAAACAAAGAAGTGCAGTACAAAGCGAGAGCTGAGGCAGCGATTATAAGAGAGAAAGCTAAGTGTGTGTACATCATATCTATTCTACTGTCATAGCCTCTTTATATAGATAAAATATCACAAACTAATAACCAACACCCCTATTTTCTCTCCCCTAATCAAGTCCATTACTTCGCATAGCCGTTACATGCTTGACCACGTCTTTTTAATGACTTTGATGGCGAAATAATAGGCTAGGCTCGGTTATTAGCATTTTACATGCGTTAATATTAATAACATAAAGAAAACAATCATTAGTAATCAATAATAAATACTGATAATCCATGTTCCTGACATGTTCTGGAACACATGCTAAGGATAAGTGATCCAGAACATATGCCATGATAATATGTCTACAACATCAAATTTCCAAGCCCTAACAATCATCATAATCTTTTATTTATATATTGGATGTATCATGCAACTTAGAGTAATATGTATTTGTCAAAAATTGTTAGTTATTACTGATTAGTTATTACTGATATTTTATGCAAATGGTTCTTTTATAATTAAATTAGTAGTTACTACTCAATGTACTCAATACTTATATTTTGTTAAAACATGATACAAATCCTGCAGGTTTTGGACTGGCTATCCCCGACGAGTATTTTTTAACTAACTAAAGGATATACCTAAAGCCCGCGGGTTGCCCGATACCCGACGAGTTTGAAACGGATTTTAATAACGGGGTATAGATTTGAATATACTTATTGTCACACCCTGACCAAATGCGGCGGAACACGCTGGGGCACAACGAATTGCTTAAGAACACAATGACATTATTAAAGTGACAATATTTACTCAACTCATTTATTTCATTCAATAACTCAAATACAACTTGTTCAAAGATTAAATACAAACAATTACAACAATAGTTAATTCATTAAAGTATCCTAAATGTATAATCTAAGTGATAAGTCTTCAATCTTCATAAGCATCCTAAAAGTAAACATGTAGCATGCATAAAAATAGATTTGATCAACACGAATGTTGGTGAACAATACACTAGTTTTGAGTATATATAATATAATGAGGCAAAATCACAATTCATATGTGTGAATAGACTATAACTACAACCATTGTAAATGTAAATAACTGAGGATCATTTCTATTTGGTAACAACCAAAATACTCGAATAATGAAGCCTTATTCTACTAGCACAAGGCTAAAGTAGTTAGGGGTGCGTATGATCACACTTATTGAGGCTCAACAACAACATTAAAATAAACACTCGTGCACATAATCAACTTGAAGCATAAACAAAGATCGAGAAAATATTCGTATGTTGAATTGTGGATTTAGTAATGAGGTCATTAAAACATGTAAGTTTGAATATGGTACGCATGCCACCCCTAAAAGTATAGAAGCGTAAAAAGGGGGAGTGTGATTACTCACTTGGAAATTAAGCGAGTGATGAAATAGACGAGCCGGTCCTTAAGAGAGCGAACCGTAAGGTTCGGTTTTTAACAAGTGTTTCCGAGAAGTAAGTGAGTTTAGGATTGGGCATGTGTCCAGAAGTATATATTAAATAAAAGTACAATAAACTAAACTTGAATTTAAATTGGAGTTTTATTTGTAAAATCTTGAGTTTAAGCGAAAGTTCGGTTTTGGTTCGGTCCATGACTCGGTATGAGACCGATGTTGGTTGCAACAAATCCAAAACATGAGAACTAACAACAAACTAATATACAACAGAAACGTGAAAGAAATTACAAGAATCAGTCGCTTGAAACACAACTTGTGTTTTTAAACGAGTGATTCGGATTAAGGCGGGTTGCTTGGTTTATTTTAATCCGGGGCTTGGTTTGAGACCAAGTCCAGTACCAATCTCCCTTAAAATGAAAAATAACTACAAAAAATTAGTCAAGAATGATTAAGCAAAAATATATCACATCTAAGGTGTGAAAACAACCAAAAGGATTTTGATCAGTTTTGGACATAATCTGTCATTGGTAGAATAATACTTAAAAATATAAATAAATTTTTAAACATTATAAAAAACTCCATTCAACTTAATTAGGGATTTATGGACATCTTTCATTTATAAAATTTCCCCAAATTATGACTCGAGATAGGTTGAAACAACCGGTTTTCTCAATTGGTACAGATCTGCATACTAAAACACTAATTGTGAAGCCATACAAATGAATTAAAACTAAGTTAAATAACAATTGAAACCACAACTAAATGAAGTTAATCATAGGCTTTGGTCTTGCACTAATCCAGTTCTTTATTACTAAGTTATGGTCGAATCTTTGATGACCAAATTCTGTCTAGAATTGAAACACCATTAGAACCTATGTTCTTGATGTTTTGAAATGGTTTTTGATGAAAAACAATTATGCCACTCATTGTGTGATGTTAGTACATGTTTACATCATATTACACAAATCCTCATGGTCAAATAATCAACAAACAAATTCAAATAAAAATCAGAAACTTTAAACGAGTAAAAATCCCAAATCGGGTCAAACTAGCCTTTAATAAGCAAAGACGTGCCTTAGGATGTCATAAACACCTTAATCAACCAAGGTTTAAAAAGAAAAACAATGAAACATATATAGAAGACTAATACAAACTAAAAACATCCCAAAACATTACTCAAATTGGAATGAAAAACAAGCAATTGTTCTGTTTGAATTTTAAAGTAAACTTAGGCAAGAACATTTTAATTTGCTTTCACAAATCCAAAAATTAGAGAGAAAGGAAGAGATAAGCAATTGGAAAATGTTAAGAAGTGTTATTATTTATAGGCAAG
This sequence comes from Bidens hawaiensis, assembly GCF_021521415.1. NCBI lineage: Eukaryota > Viridiplantae > Streptophyta > Magnoliopsida > Asterales > Asteraceae > Bidens > Bidens hawaiensis. The sequence goes on along the minus strand of NW_027492308.1, from coordinate 448,834 downwards.
AATGAGTGGACAAGTTTGCATGGTTGGTTGAACATTAAACCATCTTACAACCACTTTTGAATTCAATGTGGTTGGTTGGTCTTTAAAATAAATTAAATAAAATAGTTAACTAAATAAAATAATTAGTTAAATAAAATCTAATTTAGATGTTGGGGAAAAGTTTGGTTTTTGGCAAAAATGGTCATTGTACTTTGGTTTGGGTTGGTTTCGAGCATAAAATAAACGAATTAAACAAAGTTAAAATTTTTTTAAAACAACATAACAAGTATGGGACATGATTTTAACATGAAGAACATTCTTTTAAAGGATCTGAAGTATAAAAAAGTTTAAAACAAGTCGGGTTATGAAAATGACGAATGTCACACTTATAATCATCTCAAATCAACCCATTGTGATCCCTAGACATGCTTCCGATTGCAACAAATAAGTTTGAATTTTTTAAATATTTTGATTTGTTAGAAATCTACTTCAGTTTCTTCTATGTTTAATTATTAAAGAATGAACTATGGTTTCGTTCCCGTGGTTTGTCCAAATATGTGGTATTAGTCTAATAGTTTCAAATTTGAGATTTCCGTCCCTATGATCTCATTTCATTTGCAATTAAACCCGAATTCACTAATCTCGTTAAGTCTGGTCGTTAAACTCATCAGCGTACTCTTCACGTGAGGGACCGTTTTGTCATTTTTTTCCTCAAATACACTCGACCCATCACGTGAGGGGCTTGCGATTTATGACTGTGGTTTATTTGGGGAGAAAAATGACAAAACTGGCCCTCACGTATGGCGCATGCTGATGGGTTTAACGACCAGACTTAACGGAGTTAATAAAATTTGGGTTTAATTGCAAGTAAAATGAGACTACCGGGACGAAAATCATAAATTTGAAATTATTGAACTAAAACCATATATTTAGACAAATTACATGGATAAAAAATGCAGTTTACTTTAAAGATATATATAAATCCACAATTTTAAATATCAAATTAGCATGCATTGAATGAATTTTAAAATATTATATGCATATGTTATATTTTTTTCTTTGAAACGGCGACTTTTTTTATAATGGGATGCCACATTTCCTTCAAGAGGAGCATCTTCACCCCACTCAGGCCAGACTATGTTGTCTTAACCGGATCCACGCTGGCGTCCAAGTTTGGCTTGAGCGTTCCCCAGGAAAATCCGATAGCCTCAACCCACCCGAAGATACGACGGTCAAGTTAATCAGACCGAAATGAATACTATGATAAAACCGGGAGAAATCAAGATTCGAACCCAGGTGCGCTTCGGGTCATCCATCACTTTCCGGATGAGAATGACCACCCCACTGGAATGGAAATCTCTGCATATGTTATACAATTAACAAAGTTATCTTATAATTCATGATTTTGTAACTTTTTTATATCCTCAGTCTGCCCAACTCGAATAACTAATTTGAGTAATTTGGCGAAAGCTCTGGAGTTTGGAAGTAGCTAGCCAAGAAAGAAACTCAGCTAAAACCAAAAGCAAAAACCATACTCAAACCGCCTTACATATATTAAAAAGTATTGGCATAGAATGTTAGCATAAGAATAGAAAAATATGTTAAATTATAAATTATGTCATATTTTTTTTTTTTCAAATTTAACACGCGGAGAGACTTTAATATATGGATGAGATTGATATTGTGCCGGTATCTAAAAATTGCCCGGTACCAAAAATCGTAAATTTTTGGCACCGATACCTATACGATATTGGTATTGAAGGTAAAATTTGAGAAATATCGGTACCGTACCGTAACTAAAAACTTGGTACCGATTTAGTGCCGGTATCGAATATGTTCATCCATACTTTAACATGTAAAAAAATGTTGAATGACTTTTGTAATTAAAAAAAGAAATTATATTGGTTTTTATGGTATTTTCAATCTAACTAATCTATTAAAATAACACAACTTTGTCCACATAACATTTAACTAGGTCTTCAACATAAAATGCTAAGTAGATGTCATGTCACTATTTCCTATTATATTATGATCAATTACCCGTTTTCCTATTATAACACATGACCCATAAGACTTCATAAAATTTTGAAAACTAAATTATTGTGTGATACATGTTTCGAACCTAAGACCTTATGTTTCAAACCAAATATGTTACCAACTCAACTAAGGTGGTAATTGTGTTTGATTTCTTACTTAACATATATAAATGCGATTTCTCTTTAGGTATAAAACCAAAATTATATTACTAGTGTCCGTGTTTTACACATGTAAAAAATATAATAAAAATAACAAATTATTATATTTAAAATGTAATTCAATTATTTTATATAATAATTTTTTATTTATGATTTTTTTATTAAGTTTTTGTTATATTATGTATTGTAATTTTAAATTAAAAACCAAATACCCTAACTTTATCAACCTAGCAAAACACGAGAAGCACGAATACCAGTCACCAAAAACATGTTTAACATAACATGTTGAAAATGTAAAACTGTTAGAAATGAGTGTTGTTTGGAATGAATTGTTATCAATTTAAGACAAAGTTTGACCAACATTTCCAATCTTCTTTATTATCATTTTGTAACACAGTTGGGGCATTCAGAAGAGCGTTTTAAATTTACTATTGACTTCAACCATGTTAGTATGAAATTCAATGAATGATGTCACCCGGTAACCACTATTTATGTTGTTGTTATTAAACTAACGGGCTGTTTGATAACCTATTAAATTAATGATTCAACTAAGAAATCATCTTTAAATCAGTTAGCATTAAGGGGCTATTTGATACATCTAAATTCATTAAGAGGCTACATCTAAATCATTCAGAGGTAGAACTTATTTGGTTACACCTTTTAATGGCTCCTGGTCTTGAGTCTCTTATAGTTAAATTTCAAAGACATGTTAGATGATTTAGAGTCTACATCTTAATCAAGAACTCTAATTGATTCAACACAAGATTGGTTCACAGAATATAACATGGTCAACAAATCTCTTATGAATAAACATGACAAATTGCCGTTTGATCTTTTGGTCTGCATGCTTGTTTTTAATCATGGAGTGTAAGTTTTTTGGTGCCTCTTCTCACAAACTAATACCAAAATATTCGCGACCACGTCGTGTTATCATTAGGACTTCATTCATATCACACCCCCATCTAAGGCCTAGGAGTGTGATCCAATAGTTGGTACCATAATTGTAAATAAATCAGAGTTGCGTTAATTTGCGGAAGACTTACAAAACTTTTAAGGATCAAAAGTGTAACATTTATATATACATTCAAAAGGCGGGATTATAAAATATCCGTCGGAGTTAACAAAACGTTTGCTTGTTTATAATTACAAACCACCATATTAAGTTTACAAAAGAAATCCGAGCCATCGGACATATATAAGTAGCATTTCGTTACTCCAAGCGCTAAATTTGTTCACCTACAAAATGTAAGAAAATACGTCAGCAACGAATGCTGGTGAACACGCTGACGCTAAAAATATTTTCATTTTCTTTATTACCCCTCGAGACTACACCTGCCTCGGCCCAACGTGGCTTAGGAATAAAGTTAAATAACACATTATAAACTCGAGCCTCTACTCTAGGTCACCTCAGCAAACACCGAAGCGTTCGACTTAGTTAAGTACCCGTAAATATACACAACGGTCGTACTCCCTGCAGGAGAGCGTTCTACGACCAAGGGTGGTGCGATGTGCCCATTCATCGCGTAGTACCACCTATGTAAGGATCTAGACATACGTATACCACAGCCTGAGGGCTAGGTTTATACTCTTATCTATAACGATTTTAGGAACACATAGTTCCATGTAAACAATTTCATATAACATGTTTGACTTATTTGAAAACAAGTTTATAAAAGTTTCGGGGCGTATTCACCTTGTCTCTTTAGGATCGGCTTCACTCACCGTCCAAGGGTCTTTCCCTTTCTTTATCTCGCACCTATAGTACGAGTATAAATATTTGTTAGTCGGATACACGATCCGGCTTAAGACCTTTAGTCTTATCTCAATCCTCGATGAACCTTTAGTTCATTTTCTTTTACTTAAAAACCTTTAGTTTAAAAGTAAATTATAAACCTTTAGTTTATAATAAAAACCCGAAGTTTCTTCTTCTATAAGAACGTAATCATTTTCTTTATTATTTAAGAATACTCTTTATTCATTAAATAATATTTTCATAACAAAGAATATACATATATACTTACACACATATATATGTTATCACAATATTCAATATCATTCTTTCATTTGTTTCTTTGTTATGTTTTCTTTTCTTTTCTTTTATCGAGGTATCGAGTATAACCTCGACTTAAGGCTTAAGCCTTGAATATAATATTAAATTATATTGAATTCATTATTACGCCTAACCTCGTTGGCGTTTAGAAATACTAGGGAATTGAGCAGCACTCCGACGCCGCTTTACTTTTCTCGATCAACTTTGATATGCCAACTTCAACACTCGTCGGCCCGTCTTTCGGGACTCTTTGCCATTAACATAACGCCTTCTTGATGAATGAGGGTGGAGGGTGGCACAACTTTGAGGAGACTTCGTACACAAATGAAAGTTCGGGACACGTTTATCGAGACGAATCGAGTATACGATAGTGGTATTGTAGAGAGATGTTAGAGAGAGATAGGAGAGCAGGTTTTGGTGTGCCAAGAGTGAGATCCTGACCTTGATATTTAAAGGCAAAATCTGGTGGCCGCGATGGGCTCCTGGGCACCCATCGCGTACCGCAACGTAGCCCAGGTGAGTCACAACATAGGTCTGCCACGTGTCGCCACGTGGCAGACGGTGTGCCACGTATTGACACGTGGCGGACGTCGTGCCACGTGTGGCCACGTGGCGACTGGTGTGCCACGTGTGGACACGTGGCTTGCCACGCGTCCTGTTGTCAGACAACCCATCGCGGTACGGTCTCTCTTCTGATCCATCGCGTAGCGCGATGGGTCAAGAAATCAGAATTTTCATAATTAACCCTCAACTTTGGAATTTGACAATTTTAGCCACGCGTCCTGTTGTCAGACAACCCATCGCGGTACGCAATGGGTCTCTCTTCTGGGTCAAGAAATCAGAATTTTCATAATTAACCCTCAACTTTGGAATTTGGCAATTTTAGTCCCTAGACTTTGGAAAGTTAATACTTTGAACTCGAAATTTTCACGTTGTTAGAGTAATTATATCAGAGTTACGTGTTTAATGCGGAAATATTAGCGTGGATTAAAATATTATATTTACATAATCAAAATAAGGGATTTAAAATATACATGTTAGTGTTTACAAAATGATTACTTGTTTCATAAACCACCATTTACATATATTTTATAGTTTTTAAAAGGATCTGAGCCATCAGATCATCTACCATCAACTTCGATTCTTCAAGAGAGACTAACCTTCGTTACCTGTAAAATTGTTTGAAAATTTGTCAGCAACACATGCCGGTGAATAAGCTGACGCATAAAATATTTTCTTTACTTGATTGCCCCTCGAGACATAAGTTAGGTCTGGCCCATAGTGGTTTAGACGCATAAAATATACACAGGATTACCCTCACTCGGACCTAACTTAGGTCCGGCCCATCGTGGCGGAGGCTCATAACCAGGTGTGGCGCAGTATGCCCACCGACTTACCACATATGTAAGGATCCAAACAAACGTACACGACAACCTGAGAGCCAACGATTACTTTTGTTTATAATGTTTTAGAGATACGTAATCTTATGTAATCAATTTATTTGACTCGATTAATACAAGTTGTAAAAGTTGGGCGTATTCACCTTTATTTGAAAAGACCAGCTTCAATACACTGATCGGTTCAGTATAACCTTTTATTAATACCAGATCTTTAATCCGACTTAAGAACTCTAGTCTCTTTTGTATAATATTTACCTCAATTATATTTTCTTTATGAACCTTTATTCAAAATACTTTTCTTACTTTTACAAGTTTAAAACCTTTATTTTAACTTGTTTTACTTTCTTTACACTACGTTTTTTCTTCTTGAAGAAACATATACTTTACTTTCTTTTATATTATTCAAAAAACAATTTAAATATAATATTATTATACATAAAAAATTATTAATATTCATATTCCTTATTTGTTCCTTTCTTTATTCTTTCTTTTATTTATTTATTTATTTCTGAGGTATTATATCCTCGAATTAGGGTTTTAAGCCTTTTAATATTTTAATCAGGCATTATCCCTAACTTGGTTGGCTTATAAAAACCCTAGACACTCGAGCAACACTTCGACGTCTTTACTTCTCTCGAGCTTCCCTTGATCAACACCTTCTTCGACACGTATACCAATCATCAACTCTTGTTGGCACGTACTTGAGGCGGTGTCGGCTCATCTCTTGAGGGTCATGTTCTTCAAGGCATCGTCGGTTTATGGTTTACAAAGTTTAATGTTGGATTTATGGCACAGAAAACGAGGAAACGAGCATAGGGTCGGTGGCACACAAAACGAGGTAGTGAGAGAGTATGTTTTCTAGAGAGAGAAAGTGTTTTGTGAAAGTGTGAGTGTGAATGAGGGCTGGAGCCCTCAGTTTATTGGCTGATTTGGTAGGCCATTGGGATACGCGATGGTCTGATAAGAACCCCGTCGCGTATCGCGACGTAGGGTTGATGAATCACCAGTAGGCTTGCCACGTGGCGGACGCGGTGCTACGTGGTGACACGTGGCGGACTTTGTTCCACGTGGTGACACGTGGCGGGACACGTGTCACCCTGCTAGACCACGTCATCGCGGTACGTGATGACGTTGGAGCTCGTGTCGTCGCGTATCGCCCACCGCCTATTTCTTCAGTTTTGAAAGCATGCCCTTCGCGATACGTGATGGGCTTCCTTCTGATCCGTCGTTTATCGCTACTGGTCAGGAAAACATGATTTTTCCTTTTTGGTCCTTTATCATTGAAAACTTGGTATTTCAGATCCCATATTTTCGTGATGTTACAGGAGTATTGTTAAAGCACGAAGTTGACCTAAAATGTCAACAAGCATCACTGCCTAATCTAGAAACTCAGTTCGGACAAATTGCCCGACAATTGTCTGGAAGACCACCCGGTGCTCTTCCAAGCAACACAATAACAACCCCAAATGCAACAGCCAACGCTGTTACATTAAGAAGTGGCACAACCACTGTTGCCTCACCAACATCAGAACCAGTTATGGAGAAGGAAGTTCCTGATAAGTCGCAGGAAAGACTGATCCCAACAGGCACCGTACAACCTAAAGAACTAATCCGAACTTATCTTCCACCTATTCAATACCCTGGACGGCTGAAACAGGAGAGATTGGAATCTCTGTATGTGAAGTTTCTAGAACTCTTCAAACAACTCCACATTAACATCCCTTTCGTCGAATCCATTGCTCAGATCGTTAAGCTCTAGTAACGAAATAGCTACAATAGATTCGTTAAACTTCCATAACGAATCATCTACAGTAACATAACGAATTAGGTTGTTGGATCTGAACTTTTCGCCAGAAAAGCGAATTTCTCCGAAAAAATCAGTTACATGTCCGGTAGAAGTAGATCTGGCCGGAATCTGGATTTTTTGAACTTCATCAATGGCGGATTCATCATATCACCATAATTAACGGTGAAAATCAACACGAATACTCGGATTTTCATTCTAATCACGAATATATCATCCAAATCACTAAATAACCACTGATTCAACACCAGGTGAATCAAACCATAACATGCTCTTCAATGGTGAAATCTTCAATTCACCATAATTAAACACCTAAATCCACAGGAACATGCGGATTTCATTTATAAACATGAATCCATCATCCAATTAACTTAACAAACACTAAATCATCATAAACTGAATCAAAAAGTAACATACTCTTCCATGGTGAATTCTTCAATACACCATAACTTAACACCAAATTACACAGGAAGCTTCATCTTCCATCAATAAACACGAATTCATCCTCAAATCCATCAATCATCCATAAATTAACCCCTGATGTGGTGTAAAACCCACATGTTTTCCTAATAGTTTTTATGTTATTTTGTGCTTAAACGTTAACGATTATTTTGTTATTCTTGCATGAAATTACATATTTGTGTATGTGATAGGTCCCATGTTGAAGAGAGAGAGAAAACGAGTCAAATGAAAAAATAATCAGCTAAAACGGAGCTCGGATGAAGCCGGTACGCACAAACGAAGTTTAAACGAGTCAGCAGTCGATAAACGAAGATCCAAAGGGCATGACCATGCCGCGCGGCCCCCTGACCCTTCATGTTCACGTAGCTTGGGGCCCTAGGGGTGTTCCATGGCTGCCCAAATGCATCAACATGACTATTTTGTCTTATATGGGCTTGTTTGGACCTAGTTTGGCTTGTTTATCAAGTTTAATGATATATTTAATAACCCTAAACCCTAAAAACGATTTCACATCATATTTCCAGCCATCACATCTGTTCAAGTCGAAATACCAAGGATGAGGAGCAACCGGGTCGTTATTTCATCACCCGGTTATCGGTTTTGAATATTTTAACTATTGTGAGTTCATTTTTGAGTGTTAGACATTCAAACAAGTTGTAATCAGATTCTAATGAAAATGTTTATCATATTTATCTATTTTACCTTCTGTTCATTCATTATTCTTGGCTAAACTTGTTTGAATCACCTAGGTTTGATGTTTAACGGTTGATTTATCACTTTTCAGGTGCTAATTTCGTGTTTGATTGTTTAGTTATTGTAAACTTCATAATTTGTGATATTATTCCATGAACCTTGCTTCCATTAGATTTATTTTAGGTTGCATGAGCCCCAAGTAGTTGATTATTTCATGAATTTGTGATATTATTCCATGATTGTGGTAGACGCGTGCCATTAGGGTTTATGTTTCTTGAATCATTTAGGTCAGTAGGATCATCCTCTTTGAGTTGGACCAAAACCTTAGGGGTTAGCTTATCTCTCTGCTTTAGTTGATTTAGTTACCCGTTGCGAGACCGCGTGCGGTTTTCTAGCTATCGACTAGGTTAGTTTGTAAGTTGAGTTATTTTTTCCTCATTATTGAATTACCCCTCTCTTCCTAGGTTTGTAATTAGCTCGAGCCTTATTGAGGATTGTGATTTTGATATAGACCAAGTAATAAATCATTAGGGTACGTAAATAAACAACCGTGAATTAAAAGCTAAGTAGACGTTGTTAGGGTTTTCTGGTAAAACTCACCGTGGGGACCCAGTTGCTTTGATTACATCTATCTTAGTTCATCTTTAGAAGCCGGTTTCAAACACTTGTTAGCACCTGAGCCATCCAATACCCGTTAAGTCATCTTACCTAGGTTATTCGTTTTCTTATTCTCGTTAAATCCCGTTAAGTTTCCAGTTAGTTTCGTTAAGTTTCACCGTTAGTTAAGTTAAGTTAGTTAAGTTAGTTTAGATATATAAGTTAAAAAAATATATTATTTAGGCAGGACTTGAGTAGGGTTAGTAATCTAAGCCACCTCACGTGTCTTTGTGTTCGATACTCGGACTTCCTTAGTCTTTACTACATACGATCGATACACTTGCCGGCTGTGTGAACTTAAGTTAGGATATTCCGTTTTAATTTAAAGCTTAGTTGTGAATCATAGTTTTCATCGACACATTTTCGCACATCAACCCCAAATCTGACCAAAACAATTCCAAAACCCGAAGAACACAAATTAACTCAGATTTGTACCTTAATCGATGCACCGAGAGCAGCCGTCTTCTCTGATACCACTTGTAGAACACACAGATCTAAACTAAGATCTATTACAATTAATACTTAGATCTAATACCATATATGATCTAGTTCATGATTACTCTTAATTGTGTATCTCTATATATATTATATTAGGTGTATTATATGTGTATATATTAGTAATAGGTTAATTTTGATCGAGAGAATACCTGGACAACAATTCAATACGTTAAACTCAAAACTTATATTAAATAGAGGAGGAACCCTCTATAAATAGACGATGGAATCTAGTTCGTTAGACATTCCGTAACGAACCAGCCATCCAATTCGTTACATTACAATAAATAACGAACCGCCCCCTGATTCGTTAAACATCCTTAACGATTCAGGAGGAAACTTAACTTAATGTCTAGCTCATTAAACATCCTTAATGAACTAGACTGTTCTTTAACGAACTAGATTAATATAATAATAATAATAATAATAACTTTTATATTAAAATAAACGATAAATACAAAATGATAATTACAAAGACTCGAGACGCAAAACCGTGTACTAACATGCCAAAATATACAAAGTTTCTTGAAGGAAGTGCTGACCAACAGGAGGAAGCTGGAGGAACTCTCGCATGTCACCTTAAGCGAGGAATGCTCAGTTGTCCTCCAAAACAAATTACCGCCAAAAATGACCGATCCAAGGAGCTTTACTATCCCTAGTCTCATAGAAAATTTGTCTGCTATCAATGCCCTGACTGACCTAGGAGCTAGTATTAATTTAATGCCTTATGTTGTTTTTGCAAAACTAGGGATAGGAGAACCAAAACCCACCCCCATGAACATTCTGTTAGTTGACCAATCCGTTAAATATCCTCGGGGCATTGTTGAAAACATGCTTGTCAAAATTCACAAATTTGTTTTCCCAGAAGATTTTGTAATTCTAGACATGGAGGATGACAAAAGTGTACCTCTGATTTTAGGAAGATCATTTTTAGCCACCGCAAGGCTATTATTGATGTTTACACCGACAAACTCACTCTCAGGGTAAATGACGAGGCTATCACTTTTGATATAGGAAAATCTATGCAACATCCGCAACATCACGATGACACATTATACTGTGTTGACATCATCGATTCTATCACGAGTTGCTATGTGCGAGATTCCTCCATCAGTAATACACTAGAAACACAAATCTTAACCGAAATTATCTCAAAACCCATTTTAGAAAATAAATATCTCAATATTATCAACAACAATCAAGAAACATCAGAAATAGTATGTTAGATCACCGAATGTAATGAAAAATCAAATTCATTAATAGAAGAACTACCAGCCTTTGAACAAAAAGAACTTCCGAACCATCCCGAATACACCTTTCTAGAAAAAGACTCGCAACTCACAGTAATTATTTCGTCTCACATTTCTAAAGAAGAGAAAGACGAGCTTCTTAAGGTTCTTAAGAACCATAAGAAAGCTATCGCATGGAAAATCATGGATATAAAGGGCATCAGTCCTTTCTTTTGTACTCACAAAATCCTCATGGAATAAGAATACAAACCCATGGTCCAACATCAAAAACGTCTCAATCCCAACATGCAATATTCTCCTTGGGTTAGTCCAGTTTAGGTAGTACCCAAGAAGGGAGGAATGACAGTAGTAATGAACGAGAAGGGCGAGCTAATACCAATGAGAACTATCACAGGCTAGAGAGTTTGCATTCACTACCGGAAGCTTAATGACGCCGACGAAAACGTAATGGCACCATTGAATCGTTAGTCAAAGGTGACGATGGTATACTTAGATTTGGAAACAGGATTTGGGTACCAATCATTGGAGAATTACGAGAAAGGATCACGAGTGAAGCACATAAGTCCAAGTACATGATGCACCCCGATAGTGACAAAATGTACCAAAATCTTAAACAGAACTACTGGTGGAATGGAATGAAAAAGGAAATCGCTTTGCACGTTGCGAAATGTTTAACGTGTTTGAAAGTCAAGGTCGAGCATCAAAAGCCCTCGAGATTGCTTCAGCTTTGCACGTTTGGAAGTGGGAAATGATAACCATAGACTTTATCTCGAAACTCCCGAAAACCACTCAACAACATAATGCAATTTGGGTTATCGTCTATAGGCTAACCAAATATGCTGATTTTATACCCATCTACGACACATATTCTATGGACATATTAGCACGAATCTATATAAACAACATCGTTGTATTGCATGGAGTGCCTCTGTCTATAATTTCCAATCGCGATAGTCGATTCACGTCTCATTTCTGGAAAAGCTTCCAACAAGCGTGAGGGACCCAACTAAATCTTAACACTGCCTATGATCCTCAAACCAATGGGCAAAGCGAAAGAACAATTTAAACGCTTGAAGATATGCTCCACGCTTGTGTGACTGAATTAGGTGGAAGTTGGGATGACCATCTTCCCCTAATGGAATTCTCGTACAACAATAGTTATCACACAAGTATTTAAGCCACACCGTCTGAAGCGTTATACGGCCGAAAATGTAGAACTCCGATATGCTGGTCTGAAACTGGATTTAATCAATTATCTGGACCCGAAGTAGTCCAAGAAACCACCGACAAGGTGTTGCAAATCCGTGAACGACTTAAGACAACGCGAGACCGACAAAAGAGTTACGCTGATATCTGTCGTAAGCCGTTAGAATTCAATGTAGGCGATAGAGTCTTATTGAAAGTTTTTCCTTGGAAAGGTGTTGTTCGCCGATGAATCTTTGTCAACGCCTTTGAAAGATGTCGAAATAAATGAAAACCTCAAATTTTTAGAACGACCTTTATAGATCGAAGATTCTAAAACAAAGAAACTTAAGAGACGTAATCTAAAATTGGTCAAAGTTAAATGGGATTCCCGAAGAGGCCCTGAATACACTTGGGAGTTAGAATCTGAAATGAAGAAAAAGTACCCCCACTTATTCTAGAAAACGAATCTTGAGGACGAGATTCACGAAAATATGGGATCAAAAATGCAAGTATTCAAAGTACAAGCACCAATTTTGAAAAATCTGTATTCTTGACCCATGGCGATACGCGATGGATCATAAAATAACCCATAGTGTATAGCGATGGGTTGTCACAAAAACCAAGAAAACAAAGGGATCGCTATATGCAATTCCCTGAAGCCACTACGCCATCGCATATCGCGATAACGTGGTCTGACAGGTGATGACATGTGTCCCACCATGTGTCCCCACGTTGCACCACGAGGCACACATGGCAAACCTACTGGTGATACGATAAGCCTAGTCGTGATACGCGATGGCCTTCCATGGCCCATCGCGTATTGCGATGCCTTCCCGAACTCAGCCTATAAATAGGGCCACCAGCCCTGTCATTCATCACACACTAAAATTATAATATACTCTCTTACTAGAACACTTTTTCTCTCTACCTCGTAAAGCATGCCGACGCCCTTCCTCTAAGTGCACGCCGACGAAGAACGAAGACCGACGTGCATCGATTTGCGTGCTAAGAAGTGTTTATCAAGATTTCTCAATAAACGTGCAAGCGTTGAGGAGCTAGCCGAGAGTCTAGAAAATATAAGCCAACCAAGGTATGGGTAATACTCAAATAAAATATTAATATAATAATAAAAGGCTTAGACCCTAGTTGAAGGTATGCTCGATACCTCAAGAATAAACAAAAGAAAATATAGCAAAAAAATATAAGAAAGAAATATAAATATAAAGTAATTATTTGTTATTAATATTATTTAAGTTTCTTAAATAATAAGTAAAGAAATAAAGAATACGTTTCTTTGAGAAGAAGAAACGTAGTGTTTAGAAAAGTAAATAAGTAAAACTAAAGGTTTAAAACTTGTTAAATAAAGAAAAGATGTTTTGAACTAAAGGTTCAAATAGAAAATATAATCGAGATAAAGATTATACAAAAATAGACTAAAGGTCTAAAGCTAGATTATTAATCTGGTAATAACAAAAGGTTATAATCGTACTATAGGTCCGATATAGCTAAAGAAAGAAAACCCGATCAGTGAAGTGAAGCTTATCCTTTTCAAAGGTGAATACGCCCCAAACTTTTATAACTTTTTTAATCGAGTCAAATTAAATTGATTACATGAGATTATGTATCTTTAAAACATTTTAAACAAAAGTAATCGTTGGCCCTCAGGCTGTCGTGTACGTTTTTTTGGATCCTTACATATGTGGTAGACGGTGGGAAAACTGCGCCATGCCTGGTTATATGCCTCGGCCACGATGGGCTGGACCTAAGTTATGCTGAGAGAGGGTAATCATGTATACTGAGGGTAGCTAATTAATCTCGAACGATGCGGTGTTTGTTGAGCGGTTTCGAGTAGAGCTTAAGTTTGTAATTGTGATTTAGTTTTTAAATTGATTATTCCTAAGCCACGATGGGCTGAGACCTAAGTTATGTCTCGAGGGGTAATTAATTAAATAAAATATTTTATGTGTCAGCTTATTCATTGGCATGTGTTGCTGATGTATTTTCGAACTGCTTTACAGGTATCGAAGGATATGCACTTGAAGAATCAAAGTCTTCGATAGGCGATCTGATGGCTCAGATCATTTTTTTAAAACATTACTATATGAATCGTGGTTTGATAAACAAGTAATCTTTTGTAACATTAAACGGGTATTTTATAATCCCGTGTTTTGATATGAATATATTAAGATTTTAATCCACGCTAATATTTTCGCAATAACCCGTAACTCTGATTTATTTACAGAAACGGTACCAACTGCGAGTCACACGCCCAGGCCCAAGATGGGGGTGTGACATGTTGGTATAAGAGTCATCGATCTTAGAGAATTAGGTATAAATTAATAAGACCTAAGCTTAGATCCAAGTGAACATGGATTGATATTACTTGTTTTATTTAAATAGGGATAAGATAGGCTGGTAACCTTTTCTATCCCTCCTCAATCTAAACCACCCATAGATGTCATTCAAGAAGATAATAGATGGCTTCATGCGCAACGCAAGGAGAGCTGGATGCCCCGAACCAATTCCAAAAGACAACATGAGTGAAGACTATTATGAAGACTTCTTTAAACAAGATCATCCGATTAACCGACCCACACCAGTTTACTTTCCCGACACTGAACAACTACTGATCAATCTACCAAGAGATCCACCGATGTAAGAATATTGTCCCACAAACATCCCAACCCATCTGACATTCCGATATATCATTCATCCAACATTCCGATGTATCACCCATCCAATGTCCCAACCTACCACCCGTCCCACGAATTGCTAACCAACAAACAAATCAAAATGAAACCGGAGTCTGACTCTTCCGATTGGATGCAATGCCATTCCGATCAAAGGCGATGGCAAACTCGAACATCTGCTTACAACTCCATCGATTCTCACCCCAATGCATACAATGGACCTTCTCAAAGGCCAGAGATAAGAGTCATTCAACCGTACGAAAGTTATCAATTGGACCCTTTAGTTATAGATACATCAAAGGCCATGGAAGAGGAGGATGAACCAAAAGATGAGGAAGACCCATAAGAGGAAGAAGATCCAGATGAGGAAATCTCTAAAAAAGTGAGTACACTAAGAGAGAACCATCAACAAATTCCAAGTGTGATAACCCACCAGATAAAGGATGTATGCACCCATTCTTCCACATTAGTTCGTGTTATGACCCTGAAGATCCTTATGTGCAAAGTATTCAAGGGATTCAGATCAGATTTCCACCCGACTTTCCGCCCTTCCAAGAAATAATCTCCAAACAAGCAAAAGAAATCCCACAACAACAGGAAGCACCCTCGTCACCATATCCGAAGAATCACTATGACATCGTGATGATGGGTTACCGTGACCCACCGCCACAAAATGGATACCCGACAATCATGCCGCAATCCCAAGAGGAGCATCTCGATCGAGCACTGCATGATACAGAGGAGCTAAGAAAGAAGGTTGCTGAAGAAGGAAGTAAGAAGAAAAAGATGGGAGGCAAACTTCTTCACAAATGTAACAAGATGTAAAAGATGGTCAAGAAATTTATGAAGGATTAGGAACTATGTTAGTGTGGTCAAGTATCGGTTGTGTAATCCTTATGGTGTGTAAAAATAAGAACGATAATCGTTCTAGTAAGGATAGGAATATATATATATGTGTGTGTGTGTGTGTGTAATGTAATGATATATATATCTTTTATGACATATATATATATATATATAAATGAATAAAAATGTGTTTTAAGAAAAGAATGTAAATATTTCAGAATGTCGAACCAAGGACCGAATAATGCGAAAGCTTCTCAAAAAGGGGAAGACAACTGCGCTCAAAATGAACAAGATCAACGAATACCCGAACAATACATGAAACAAATACAAGAAATGATAACAAAAGTCGTAAGAGCTGAATCACACCTTAGAACTGAATCTAGGCAAACTCATACTGAACATTCTCGAAAATCCATAAAATCCAAATCTCATCGTAACCCGTCTCATCCTGAAGAAAGCGTACACAAATTGAATGTTGGAGGTGAATTCAATCGAAAGTTCAAGAAACTCAAAACTGAAAGCTGCTCATTTAAAGATTTCAAAAGTTCGGTCCAAACGAATTTTATGGCGACAATGGCTCCATTGCAACGCTAAGGTGGCTGGGGGAGATGGAGTCGATCGTGATCATCAGCAAGTGTGCCGAACAAGAAAAGGTCCAATATACGGCACAAATGTTCAAAGGAGAAGCGTTTGATGGAACACTCTCATCATGAGCAAGAGAAGACAAACGTTGTATCAGCTAATGTTGGAAGAGTTTAAAGACATGGTGTTAGCAAAATTCTGTCTGATGCACGAAACCGACCAAATCCAATCCAAGTTCCTTAACCACAAGGTGGTTGGAACTAATCTTCGTGAATACAATACCAAATTCCACGAGTACTGTAGACTCGTGCCCCAGCTGGTGACGCCTGAATCCAGCAAAGTAACCCGATACATATGGGGACTCCCGCGAGAAATTCAAGACATGGTAAGGTCTCACTTACACCAAACCGCTGATTCCGCCATGGAATTAGATGGTTATCTGATGAACGGTTTAATCCGTAATAAGGATGAAGATAAGAAGGTGGTGCCATCAAGCGACCATAAGAAAGTTGGAAATGCCCGGTTCAAGGGCAAGGGTGTTGAAGAAAGGAAAGGAGGATTCAACTCCAACTACAACCAATGTAAAATTTTCAAGAAATACCACAAAGGCCGATTCCATTTTTCTTCGTTTGTAAATGTTTGTAATTCGTCTCACAAACTTGGTCATGCTATGGCCGACTGTTGGAAGAAATCAATGACTTGCTGCAATTGCAAGGAAATGGGACACCTCAGTTTCGAGTGCCCCAAAAACAAACCCGCTACCGGAGGTGCGGGTGGAAGTGCTCAAAAGAATGAGCCAAGGAAGGGAAATGCTCGAGTCTTTGTAATTGACACCAAGAAAGCGGCCGATATGCCAGAAACCATCACCGATACGTTCTTAGTTAATGACACATATGCTAGAGTTTTATTCGAATCAGGTGCCAATTTAAGTTTTATACTTTATAACTTTTGTAGTATACTAAACGAACCTCTAAAGAAATTAAATAAAACTTTAAGGGTCGACACCACTAGTGGTGAAGTCGTTAGAATCTCCGAAGTCTTAGAAAACGGAAAAATCTTGTTAGAGGGTTACATCTTACCTATTCAATTGTTGCTCATAACTCTTGCCGGTTTTGATATAGTACTTGGTATGGACTGGTTATTCGATAATCATGCCCGTATCATTTGCAATTGCAAAACCATATAACTTAACGAACCATTCGAGTTGAAGGGGACAAAGACGCTGGCCAAGTTAGCATAATCTCTATGATTAGGGCTAATTAATGTTTAAATCAAGGATGCTTAGCATTCATGGCCTACGTCACCGAAGAATCGAAACCAAAGGAGATAAAGGACGTGCCTATTGTCTCCGAATTTTCTGACGTCTTTCCCGACGAGCTGCCAGGAATTCCACCCGATCGAGAAGTCGAATTTAGAATAGACCTCATGTCGAGAACCACACCAATCGACAAAGCTCCGTGTCGTTTAGCACCAACTGAGATGAAAAAACTGAAGAAACAGTTAGACGAGCTACTCGAGAAGGGATTCATCCGTCCAAGTTCATCACCGTGGGGAGCACCAATTCTCTTCGTAAAAAAGAATAATGGATCAATGCGAATGTGTCTCGACTACCGAGCCTTAAACAAAGCAACCATTAAGAATCGATACCCACTACCCCGAATTGACGATCTGTTCGACCAACTGCAAGGAGCAAGCTACTTCTCTAAGATAGATCTGTGTTTTGGCTATCATCAATTGAGAATCCAATCCGAAGATATTCCTAAAATTGCATTCCGAACAAGGTATGGACATTATGATTTCACGGTCATGTCGTTTGGTCTCACTAATGCACCAGTCACGTTTTTGGATATGATGAACCGAATCTGTAAACCTTACTTGGATAAATTTGTTATCGTATTCATCGACTACATACTTATTTATTTTAAGTCAAAGGAAGATAATGAAACTCAACTCAAATCTTGCTTGAACTACTTAGAAATGAGAAGTTGTACCCCAAGTTCTCGAAGTGCGAATTTTGGCTTCACGAAGTACAATTTCTTGGTCACATCATAAACGTGAATGGAATTCAAGTCGATCCCGCAAAGATTGAAGCTATCTTAATGTGGGAAACTCCAAAATCACTAACTGAGATCCGAAGCTTCTTAGGTTTGGCGGTTACTATCGTAGATTCAATGAAAATTTCTCTCGAATTGTTGTTCCTCTAACCTCGTTAACTTGTAAAAATATCAAGTATGAATGGAGAACGAAACAACAAGAAGCGTTCAATTTTCTTAAACAAAAAATCACCAATGCACCTATATTGGTCTTGCCAGAAGGTACTGAGGATTTTTTTATCTTTAGTGATGCATCTCATTCCGGTTTAGGATGCGTACTGATGCAACGAAAGAAAGTAATCGCTTACACTTCTCGACAACTCAAGGTACACGAAAAGAACTACACAACTCACGATCTAGAGTTAGGCGCCATAATCTTTGCTTTGAAATTATGGAGGCACTACCTCTGTGGAATCAAATTCATCGTGTATACTGATCACAAATGTTTAAAACACATCTTTGAACAAAAAGAACTCAACATGCGTCAACGAAAATGGATGGGAACATTTAATGATTACGACTGTGAAATCGTTTATCACGAAGGGAAGGCCAACGTTGTGGCCGATGCCCTGAGTCATAAGGAATCAAATTATGGAGGCACTACCTTTGTGGAATCAAATTCATCGTGTATACCGAAAAGAACTCAACATGCGTCAACGAAGATGGATGGAAACATTTAATGATTACGACTGTGAAATTGTTTATCACGAAGGGAAGCCCAACGTTGTGGCCGATGCCCTGAGTCGTAAGGAACATGGGAAACCAAAAAGAGTTCGAGCATTACGACTAGAACTCCAAGTAGATTTAGTCGAACAAATTCGATTAGCCCAACTCCAAGCAATCAAAGAAAACAAGATCTCAGACGAAAAAGGTAATGGCACCATTGACTCATTAGTCAAAGGTGACGATGGTATACTTAGACTTGGTAACAGGATCTGAGTACCAATCATTGGAGAACTACGAGAAAAGATCATGAGCGAAGCACATAATTCCAAATACATGATGCACCCCGGTAGTGACAAAATGTACCAAAATCTTAAACTGAACTACTGGTGGAATGGAATGAAAAAGGACATCGTTTTGCATGTTGCAAAATGTTTAACGTGTTTGAAAGTCAAGGCCGAGCATCAAAAGCCCTCGGGATTGCTTTAGCAACCCGAACTTCCTGTTTAGAAGTGGGAAATGATAACCATGGACTTGATCATGAAACTCCCGAAAACCACTCGACAACATAATGCAATTTAGGTTAGCATCAACAGGTTAACCAAATCTGCTCATTTTATACCCATCAACGACACATATTCGATGGATATATTAGCACGAATCTATGTAAACAACATCTTTGCATTGCATGGAGTGCCTCTGTCTATCATTTTCGGTCGAGACAGGATTCACGTCTCATTTCTAGAAAAGCTTCCAACAAGCGTTAGGGATCCAACTAAATCTTAGCACTGCCTATCATCCTCAAACCGATGGGCAAAGCGAAAGAACAATTCAAACGCTTGAAAATTTTGTATTCTTGACCCATAGCGATACGCGATGGATCAGAAAATAACCCATCGCGTATAGCGATGGGTTGTCACAAAAACCAAGAAAACAAAGTGATCGATATACGCGATACCCTAAAGCCACTACGTCATCGCGTATCGCGATGACGTGGTCTGACAGGTTATGACGCATGTCCCCACGTGGCACCGCGTGTCCAACCACGTGGCAAACCTACTGGTGATACGACAAGCCTAGTCGCGATACGCGATGGCCTTCTATTGGCCCATCGCGTATTGCGATGCCTTCCCGAACTCAACCTATAATAGAGCCACCAGCCCATTCATTCATCACAAAGTCAAGTTATAATCCATTCTCTCACTAAAACACTTTTTCTCTCTACCTCGTAAAGCGTTCCCCGACTCTCCTCGAAATACGTGCCTAAAACGAAGTTTCCTCGAAGTACGTGCCATAAACCAACAACGTTATCTCGAAGTACGTGCCACCAAGAGACGAGACGATGCCCTGCCTCGAAGTGCGTGCCGACGAAGAACGAAGACCGACGTGCATCGATTTGCGTGCTAAGAAGTGTTGATCAAGATTTCTCGATAAACATGCAAGCGTTGAGGTGCTACCCGAGAGTCTAGAAAATATAAGCCAACCAAGGTATGGGTAATGCTCAAATAAAATATTAATATAATATTAAAAGGCTTAGACACGGGTATGCTCGATACCTTGAGAATAAACAAAAGAAATATAACAAAGAAAATATAACAAAGAAAATATAAAAAGGAAATATAAATATAAAGTAATTCTTTGTTATTAATATTATCTTAAGTTTCTTAAATAATAAGTAAAGAAATAAAGTATACGTTTTCTTCGAGAAGAAGAAACGTAGTGTTTAGAAAAGTAAACAAGTAAAACTAAAGGTTTAAAACTTATAAATTAAAAGAAAAGATGTTTTGAACTAAAGGTTCAAATAGAAAATATAATCGAGGTAAAGATTATATAAAAATAGACTAAGGGTCTAAAGCTAGATTATTGATTTAGTAATAACAAAAGGTTATACTCGTACTATAGGTCTGAGATAGCTAAAGAAAGACAACCCGATCAATGAAGTGAATCTGATCCTTTTAAAAGTTGAACGCCCCAAACTTTTATAACTTGTTTAATCGAGTCAAATTAAATTGATTACATGAGATTACGCATCTTTGAAACATTATAAACAAAAGTAATCGCTGGCCCTCAGGCTGTCGTGTACGTTTGTTTGGATCCTTACATAAGTGGTTAGACGGTGGGCCTCCGCCACGATGGGCCGGACCTAAGCTATGTTAGAGAGAGGGTAATCATGTGTATACTGATGATACCTAATTAATCTCGAATGATGCGGTGTTTGCTTAGCGGTTTCAAGTAAAGCTTAAGTTTATAATTGTGATTTAATTTTAAACTTGATATTTCTAAGCCACGATGGTCCGATACCTAAGTTATATCTCGAGGGGTAATTAAATAAATAATATATTTTATGCGTCAGCTTATTCACCAGCATGTGTTGCTGACGTATTTTCAAATTGTTTTACAGGTAACGAAGGATAGGCGCTTGAAGAATTGAAGTCTTCGATAGGCGATCTGATGGCTCAGATAATTTTGTTAAAACATTAATATGTAAATGGTGGTTTAATAAACAAGTAATCTTTTGTAACATTAAACAAGTATTTTATAATCCCATGTTTTGATATGAAAATTTTAATATTTTAATCCACGCTAATATTTCCCTAATAACATGTAACTGCGAGTCACACGCCCAGGCCCAAGATGGGGTGTGACAATAATGCACCAGCCACCTTCCAACATTGCATGGTGGCCATATTTCATGAAATGATCGAACACTCTATGGTAGTTTTCATGGATGACTTCTCAGTCTTTGGAGACTCCTCCGATCATTGTTTAAGAAACATATACAAAATGTTAGCTAGGTATGAGGAAGTGAACTTAGTACTCAACTGGGAGAAATGCCACTTTATGGTCAAAGATGGCATTCTTCTCGGTCATAAGATATCCCAAGCAGGACTTGAAGTAGATAGGGCAAAAATAGAAACCATATCCAAACTTTCGCCACCAACTTCGGTCAAAGCCATTAGAAAAAGAGTTATTAGCAGTAAATTTTGCCATTGAAAAATTTAGATCCTACCTGGTTCTCTCCAAAACCATATTTACACCAACCATGCCGCCATACAATACCTCTTCAACAAGCAAGATACAAAACCCAGACTTATCAGATGGGTTTTACTACTCCAAGAATTCGACTTAGAAGTCAATGACAAGAAAGAAGCAGAGAATGTAGCCGCAGACCATCTTTCACGCTTAGAATTCCCAGCTTCAGAAGAATTTCACAGGGAGATTATCGATGATAATTTTCCACACGAAGTACTAATGCATATCCTAGCATTCATGAAAGAGGAGGATGAAAGTCCTTGGTTTGCCGATTTCGGAAACTATCTAGCTAACTTGCGGAATACTAAGGAAAGGGCTAACTCATCAACAATGGAAGAAATTCTTCTCCGACCTTAAGTTCTACTTCTGGGAAGACCCTTACTTGTTTAGGATAGGAGCCGATTAGGTTGTTCGTATGTGTGTATCAGGAGAAGAAACCTTAGACTTTTTCTCTCTATAGTGATGGGTTGTCCCAAAAACCAAGAAAACAAAGTGATTGTTATACGCGATACCCTAAAGCCACTACCTCATCGCATATCGCGATGACGTGGTCTGACAGGTTATGACACGTGTCCCCACGTGGCACCGCGTGTCCAGCCACATGGCACACGTGACAAACCTACTGGTGATGAGACAAGCCTAGTCGCGATACGCGATGGCCTTCTATTGGCCCATAGCGTATTGCGATGCCTTCCCGAACTCAACCTATAATAGAGCCACCAGCCCATTCATTCATCACACAGTCAAGTTATAATCCATTTTCTCACTAGGACACTTTTTCTCTCTACCTCGTAAAGCATTCCCCGACTCTCCTCGAAATACGTGCCAAAAATGAAGTTTCCTTGGTTTGTCGATTTCGCGAACTATCTAGCTTGCGGAATACTAAGGAAAGGGCTAACTCATCAACAACGGAAGAAATTCTTCTCCGACCTTAAGTTCTACTTCTGGGAAGACCCTTACTTGTTTAGGATAGAAGCCAATCAGGTTGTTCGTATGTGTGTATCAGGAGAAGAAACCTTAGATATTCTCAAACACTACTGTGAAGGACCGACAAGTGGACACCACTGTACCGCCACCATGGTCAGAAAAGGGTTTGATGCAGGATTCGTTTGGCCCACCATATATAAAGACACCCATGCTTTGAGCCAAGAATGGGATGCTTGTTAAAGAGCCGGGAACATCTAAGCCAGAAATGAGATGACTCAAAAAGGCATTCAAATTTGTGAGGTCTTTGACGTATGGGGAATAGATTTCATGGGCCCATTTCCTAAATCATTCGGAAATAAGTACATCCTTGTAGCAGTCGACTAAGTGTCTAAATGGGTAGATTCACAAGCTCTTCCCACCAACGATGCTTGAGTTGTAGTAAAATTTCTGAAAAGGTTATTTTCATGATTCGGTACTCCAAAGGCTTTAATCAGTGACAGAGGTACTCACTTCTACAATGCCCTAATTGATATAGTGTTAGCACGATATGGAGTTCATCGTCGTTTGGCAAAACCATATCATCCACAGACTAGTGGACAAGTAGAAGTCTCTAAAAAAACTATAGGAATGAATCGCAAAAATTGGGCAGAAAAGTTAGATGACGTTTTGTGGGCCTTTAGGACAGCCTACAAAACCCCCAAAGGAACAACACTCTTCAAACTTGTTTATGGGAAGGCATGTCATCTACCCGTAGAGCTAAAACACAAAGCTTACTAGGCTCTTAGAGCAGTGAACTTTGATCTAATTGTAACAACTCGGTTTTTTCAATTATATATATATATATAAATATATATATATATATATATATATATATAAATTATTTGCATTATAAATCTTGTTCCTTATTAATTATTATTTTATGATTATTATTCATTATATTTATATTTATTTAATTTTTTTAAAATAAACTTTGAATTATATACCCTTTCACCTAAAATCTTAGTTTTTTTTACCTTTTTGTATCCAACACATAACTTCAAGGACTAATTAGCAAATATGGCTCATTAATATATATATTAATACACCCTACCAGCCGCCCAAACCCGTTATTTGATCCATAAACCCGTACCCGATGACCCATTTTGTTGTCTTGAGCCACAATTTTCGTAGTAAACATGGAATTGATCCTCTGCAGATCAATATGACTCCTGTAGCGGTCACACCGACACCTTAATTAGGGTATGATGAATCAATTTGATCTCGTACTAAATAATAACATAAAGCCGTCAATACCATATGTCGTTTTACCTTATATAATCGATTATAATTCAATTAAGCGTATTCACACCATTCCCTCATCATCACGAAGCAAACCCCTATGGTTAATTACGTTATGATTCGCTGCCAGTACCCCCTTCGTAACCATGTTCTGCCGGCGATGTATGGCTCTGTTTGGCCATCAATTAAACATCAATTCAGGTAATTCTTATGCATAGAATGATCGCCTTAACTTGATTAACGATAACCCTCTATTAAATTGATCAAATAATACACAATTAAATCAATTAGTCTTGCTAGGGTTCATAGATTTGGGGAATCTGTTCATGGCTGCATATAATAAATCGTTTCCATTTATTACTCAATTACGCAGATACTCCAGTTGGTTGGGTCTGGGTGTTGTGATCCGGGTGGCCGGGTTTTTGTAACACCCTTGGCAAACACAACATCGTCCCACTCTTAGGCTATCCCACATCGGCCGTGGACAAGAGAAATCCTTGGTTCATAAGTAATGTCCTGCCTCTTAACATCACCAACGCGTTTGGGGCAACCAAAAACAAATTTGTGAGCTCTTCGTGGGCAAAGCGGACAATATTGGTGGTGCGAGGGGCCGGGGTGTTACAGGTGGTATCAGATCCACTCTTGTGCCGTTCAGGATGATGGTACATGCCTCATCGCGGACGATGAGTCCAAAGGGGGTTGTTTGTAACACCCTTGGCAAACACAACATCGTCCCACTCTTAGGCTATCCCACATCGGCCGTGGACAAGAGAGATCATTGGTTCATAAGTAATGTCCTGCCTCTTAACATCACCAACGCGTTTTGGTCAACCAAAAACAAATCTGTGAGCTCTTCGTGGGTAGAGCGGACAATATTGGTGGTGCGAGGGGCCGGGGTGTTACACTAATGTCCGTCGGCAAAAAACGGAAAGATCAAATTCATGAGCTCGAAGAACTAAGAGCACTGGCATACGAAAATTCCTGGTCTTACAAAGACAATACTAAACGTTGACATGACACCCGTTTAAAAGGAAACAAAAAGTTTCTAGTTGGCAATCGTGTATTGTTATATAACACACGTTTACATCTTTTCCTAGGAAAACAGAAATCTCGTTGGACAGTCCCATATATAGTTGAATCAGTTTTTGACTATGGGACAGTAGAGATTTCAAATTCTGCTGGCCACAAGTTCAAAGTTAATGGGCATCGATTGAAACCATATAGCGATGGACCATTCGAGGTCGTCTCGGAGGTAGTAATCCTCCACCAAAACCAATGAACATACTGGAATTAGGGTCTGGCCAAGACCCTCATTAAATCAGGCCTTGTATATATGTACCTTTGTTTTAACAAAATAAAAAGTTTTAATCAAAACACGGGGACGTGCCTCAGTTGGCACGGGCCCATTCCAGAAAGCGCGGGCCGGAATCTTCGCTGCAAAAATCTATGTCAGCCTGATTCGTAACAAAATTGTGAGATTGAAAGCACGAGGCCGTGTTCCCAGAAGCATGGGCCGTGTCTGGCAACTGTTTGTCTATAAATTGCACCTCTTGCCAATGCATTTCTTGCACCAAATCAAACACCAACTTTCCCCCTTCAGAAATCAAAATGCCAGCTGAGATGAGCAATGAAATCCCCGTTCCTCGCCAACCGAGAAACGAAACCCGACACATTTCCAAAACCATGTTGCTCATCAAACTTCAAGAGATCGTGAAGTAACTCACCGAAATGAATCTCCTCGCAAATATGCGTCTCATTCAACTCACAGAGTCGGTGGAAAGCATGAAAATTGAACTATGGGACATCAATGAACAACTTCAGTTTCAAGTCAACTGTTTCACCTACTTTCCTCCACCAGGGCCGTTCGATGGAAGAGATCCATTCAGTGGAATCTAGAGTCATTTTTATCTTTTAATGTGTAATCAAGTACATTAGGCGCAAAGTTTAGGACTTTTGGGCTTACCCGACTTAAATTCATGTTCTAGGATATTCGGGCTTACCCCGATTCTATGTTTAGGACCTTTTATTAATGAAAAAGTAATATTAGGACGTTAAATGTGTTCAAATTAACATCTTAAATTTGTTCCGAAAATTCCGGTTCTCGCGCTTTGTTGAAAACCAAAAATGAATTTCCAGTGACCAAAAGCACGAGTCGTGCACCCTTATACACGGGGTTGTGGTCACCCTAGAATCTTCAGTATGATACGAGCTGGCGTCGTACAATTCCCTGAATTAGAAACATTTATTCCCTCAAAAACACGGGACCGTGTAACCTATTACACGGGTCGTGCTCGACGTCCAGTCTCTCTATATATTACAAAGCCATCTTCACTAATCCATTCATACCAAACTAAAAATTTCCTCGAATGGATAAAAAAAGAATGGAATGGAAACCAGTGAATAATGTAAGAATGGTGAAAATTCTTCACCTCTTGAAAAAGAAATCATGAGGCTTCAAAGTATAGTGAGAGACCAAGTCGAGAGCCACATTCAAGCGGAGGCTCGCTTGATGGAGTTGACAAACAAGGTCGAACTACTGAGGTTCAATAACTTCAACATTGTTGAAAGTCACAACAAAGATGTGGATTTTAAGCTCAACTTCCTTAACCGAGAAATCGTAAAGGTCGACAATAGGCTTTCCGAACTCTTGGAAGCCAAGAGAGCCCACTACACATTCAAGACTTGTTCGAGAATGGTGGTCGTTAGTAGTTTCGAGTAGGATAAGCTTTGTATTGTTTTCCTAGGTTGTGTTCTTGTTTAAGTTAGTTCTTATATTTCTCGGTTCGTTTTATGTTATTTTCGGTGTAATGTTTGAAGAGTTAATGAAATTTCGTTGGATTTTATGTTTTCACCTTAATTCTTCAGAAAAATCAATTAAAAAAATAAGTCAGCTCGTTAAATAAACAAATAAACAAAAGGACCTGACTGCTACTTGCAGCACGGGTTCGTGCCCCAACTTACAGTGCAGTTACGGGATTTTCATTAAAATATAAAACTTCTCATAACTTAACACTACAAACATACTCTGCCCCCTTCCGAAAACCTGCGAACTTCCACCCTTCATTCCAATATTGCTTCAAACCTTCGATTTTCAACAAAAGGTATGTCAATTTGATGATTCTATAAGTCTAATTCATCATTCTAGGTCAAAATCCGACCCCAAATATGAAATTCATTCCCATTGGTTGTCAAATCAGGTCAAAACCCGGAAAAAAGGATGTTTAATTGTTATACTCTAGGGTTTTGATTTGTTGAAAAGGTTTGACCCGACTAGAACTTAGGATTGAAAGAGTTTATGAAGAAAAACAATTCGGGTTCGAGTCTTGAACAACCCATACCATGAAAATCGAACACGGATGATATTTCCCAAGAACCGGGTTGAAATATAAGTTCGAATCTTAACATTTTCTGAATTCGGATTAAAAACACGGGCTGTGTTTCTGCAAAACACACCCCGTAGTCAACTGCAGGTCAACCAAAAGTCAAAACTGGTAAGTGGTCAAATTTGCCAAAACCTCATACACATGGGGTCGTGCCTCTAAAAGCACGGGGCCGTGCTTGACTTTCTGTTCCGTATTTTATGTTAAATTTCGTGATTATCTGCCTAATCTTGTACAACAATTGCAGATGGCTGAATATGGGGATGACGAGCATGCTTTTTTGGTTTTCCCCGAGAATACAATGCGAGATAGGATCGCCCAACAAAGACTGGGGAATTTAAACAACCGACACCCATAACCAAACTTCTATGCATGTACTGAGACGTTGCAGTGAATAAACCAATTAGGAAGATATAAAAAGTTCATGAAAGGGCCATGGCGCGTGTTCTCAGACAAAAGGGCAAATCAGTAACCAAACTGACTAAGGAAATTTTGGCTTCTTTCTTGATAAAACGAAGGACTTGTCTATATGGGATGAAGAGGCTATTGAGTTTAGAATCGGTGGAGCATGGTACAATACTTTGGTCACACAATGGGGATCAATTTGGGCATTTACACGACCGATGAAACCGATTCTCCATTATGGTATGGGGCCGGGACGATTTTCGCAGACGAAGATGGTCAGGAAACAAGTGAACCAGGATACAAGCATGGGAACAGTTGAGTTATGGAGATAAATATTATTATCCAAGCAGCACCAAGAGCACTGCTTTATGCGACCCATTGATGCGTTACATTCACCGTCTACTGAGCCACACAGTCACTCAGCGTGTCCAGAGAGAGGGGGTCGTGGGATTGAGGGATTTATGGGTACTTTATTGTATCAAGAACTAGGTACCATGTAACATCACATACCTATTATGTCAACTGTTTAGAACAAATGCAAAGAGCCCGAATACCCCGATCTTTGATGGTGCCTGGAACACGAAGCCCGAACCCAATACCACTCGACCTCAACCTCTGTATCAGTTGCAAATGGTCCAGCAAATTGAAAGAAACCCACCAAAGTGGAGGTTTAAGGATGCCCTCAACCAGATCTGGGATCCTGAGGACCCACCCCGCCGAGATGACCATTCAGGACATACCTGAGAGGAGGACTGGATCGCCACCACGACAGACCCGCCGCCACACTAACTCTCAGCAGGGCAGCCCATCATCATCAGGATTCGGCCCCAGCTCGTCATATCATAGCCGGTACTCATTTGAGGGGCTATATGGGCTCATTGATCAGTTCCAGACTCTCGCTACCGCTTCTTTTAACAGATTATCAAGGCAGATTGCTGCATCTGACGCACATCGTGCCGCGGAGTACGCGGAGACGAGGCGGGAGATTCACCAGCTAGGTGAACGTATGGATCGGCACTGGGGACCCTTTGACCCGAAACATACGAGTAACTGACGAGTGACGACAATGGTAGGTCTGGGTATGGGTATAGGCATGGGTGGTAGTACTTGATAACATTATTATTATTATTATTATTATTATTATTATTATTATTATTATTATTATTATTATTATTATTATTATTATTATTATTATTATTATTATTATTATTAGTATTAGTATTATTATTATTATTATTATTATTATTATTATTATTATTATTATGTTTGAGACAATTTTATTTGGTTGTTTGTTTGTTGCTTATTATGGCTGGGTGTGCCAAGACATTTGACTATGGACTTATTTAGCTCGTGTGGGCAGGGTATGGATGATTTCATACCCAATTTTCAGTACTATTTTGTTTTGGTTGTTTGTTGGTTGTATGCAATTTTTATTATTTAGGTACACTACAGGAAAACATACGAAAAACAGTGGACGCTCTGTCGAAATTTCGTCAGCTCGTAGGGAAGTTCCTTTCCATTTACCTACCATACTTCATTTGAATCTTTTTATGAACATTTTTATGAATCTTTTCACATTGAGGACAATGTGAGATTCAAGTGTGGGGAGGGGAATTACTAATTGTTTGTTCAACTAATTATAAATTCTCTAATAACAAATTTTTTGTAGCAAACGAAGACCATTTTTGTACAAAACCAAAATAAAATTGAAGAAATTTTTTTGCAAATAACCAACTAAAAATCTATTATAACCAAAAAAGTGAAAAGGTAAAAAGAAGTTTTGTAATACTGAGAATAAATTTATGCAAAATATGACGTTTATACCCAATCCCTCCGTTACTATGAGATAAACCTCATGCCATATAAATATTTTTTTCGGAAGCTTTGAGTGATTCATATGTTTTGTGTGATTTAGAACTTGTCGCAAGTGTTCATTTCAAGACCGTGCGAAGCGTTGTATAAGAAAGAAGGTAATATTATCACAAATCATTCTTCAATTTACAAAAACCCAAAAAAAATATCCAAAAACCTTACCACTTTATCCCTCTCACTGGTAAAATACAACACTGGTCTTTACCGTCAGACCCTAAAGAACTGGAAATGCATTATTTCGATTTCAATTTCCAATGTTGCATACGTTTCGCAAAACCTAGGTTGCCTCCAGAAGTTAGGGAGAGAATCTTTCTCTTTAGCAATGAGGTGAGAAAAAAGTGGCGCCAAGACGAACAATGGCCACCATTTTGTGGAGTTTCCAAAAGCGCAATGAAAAGAAGAGCAAAAGGATACGAACGATGCTTAGGATATGGAAACTTGTCCCACGAAGGAAGGTGTAGAAAAAGTCAAACTCAGTCTCAACATGAATATACTAAACTGGTGAAGGTGGAGCTATTAGGCTCAAACCCGAACGATCCATTAGAGTTGGGAGTTATGTTCAGAACATGATTGAGGAAGAACTGATTCACATCCTCGACAAAACTGGTCTTGACGTTCTGACCTTAAAAGAGTTACTAGGTTTGTAAAAAAAATCAGCAATCGGGAGAAATGAGCTAACCATTGAAGACATCTTAAGACTCCCGACAATCAGCAGAAGTTGTATTTACCATCATCATTAAACTTAACCCTTGAAGCACCACAAAACAACAAATCCCTACTCTCATAAAACCAAACCATATTACCTTCTAATCTACGCAACCCTTCACAAAGGTGGATATTTGAACTTGTTACAAGCTTATTTATCACATGTCACATTTTGGCTAAGAGTGTTCACATACATACATCACAGGTATGATCAGATATAAAGCCGAGTGTGAGTGAACATTGTGAGAACGTGACGTTTTGCATAAACAGAAGCTCTTAAAAACAAATCGCCTTGTTATATATCACTACATATATTCCTATGATTCAAAGGTTGGTTATTTTGTTCTCATTTTCTTGGAACTCTGTTGGGGATGTTTAAGCTATGGTCCTAACTTGCTATTTTTAGAGAATATTTATAAGTAGCTTACTTGATAACAATCAAGGTTCAAGTGTAGGAATGTTTGATGTATATAAAATATAATCTTTTTAACATCTAATAATCTCTAAAAACTACAACTTCTATCAAATAATATATTTCAAATAACTACTTATCATGTTAAAATATATTTTCGGGTAAACCCATGAATTTGCTACGTTTGTAATAATTTGAATGGTTGTGTAATGAATGACTGAAGTATAAGTATTATGCGAAAGTTTTTTTTAACTCTGATTCTTAGAAATGTGTTTATTAGTAAAGTCAACGCTAAAGTAGGACGTTGGACGCGAGGCCTTCCACACACACACACATTGTGTATAAAAACAAAATTGGATGTAGGTTGACACCCAAACAACCTCCATCAGGCCATTCCCGTTGAAAACGGCCCAACCTAATCCAATCTTTCAATATTTAACTATTTTCTCTTACAAAACCCAACCCAACCCAACCCAACCCAACCCAAACTACATTTTCACTATCATCACAACTCAACCTAAACCAGCTTATTTTTGTTATACAAATATAATTTACGATTATTTAAAATATAGAAAAAATAAAACTTTAAATAATAAGTTTATGAACCAAAAATATTATATCGGAAAACTAATAAGAAAAAAATACATATATCTAAAAGAACCTTGTTTTAATTAAATTTATGTCAAAGTGTTTAGAAAAAGGAAAAAACACGCTTGTATTTTTAGATTTTCTTTTTAAAGTTAACAATTTAAGTTATTAAACAAAAACCAATTTCTATATTGTATTAACTGTTAATAATTGCACGACACGGACATAAAAATTGTTTGCAAAGTGGTTTGTTTTGGTGAACGGTTTGTGAGAATCAACCATAAAAAAATGAGTTTTTTTATTTTCTTTAATGTCATATGGCAACCCAACCCAACCCTTCGTTGGGTTGCCAATGGGAATGGTCTCGGTCCGCCCTGTGCCATTGTTTTAAAATTATTAAGACACGTATTCAATAATGAGCTTATATAAGATGTCAACTTAACACTTAATTAGGGAAAGAATAAATACTTGAGATGAGTGTCTAGATTAATTAATGACAGCCCGTGTGATTATATTTAAATTGATAAAACAAATCTTTATTTGAATTAGAAAAGAATAAATACTTCAAAATCATGATTAGAAAAAAAATCAATAAAATAAAAGAAATGACAATGAACTTCGAATAAATAAAACCATATTGTGGAACACTTTATGTTGCATATAAATCACACCTAATGTGAGTGATAGCATAAATATTTTTTTCCATATCAAAGTTCGTGTTGTATACTAATTTGTTTTAAGAGCTTTAGCATAATCTACCATGAGCATGCTAAGTCTTTGTGTGCTTATATTACTTGTACCATACAATATACATTTAATGGAAGCCTCAAAAGCGCGAAAGATCCTTCCTCCCCCTTTACCGATCCACTCTCCACCTGCGCCTATGACTTCGGCTACATCCCAGCTTATGGTCAATCGTTACAAGAAGTATGAGACAAAAGCTTTCCGACCAACATGTCCAGGGCCAAGCCCGGGTGTTGGCCATGGAAACCCTCCTGGATGTTAGCTAGCCTAATGTGTATAAGACTTGGTGATGTGATTTTATTTACTTATTTTCAGAAAGTTTTTCTTTTAAATTCACTAGATAAAGTCAGATTGATTAAGTTCGTAATTCCCATGTGATGTTTTCTTATATTGCCGCTCATTAAGTTTAAGGGATTGCTTGTGACTGAGAAGAGTACTCAAGAACACATTTTGTGTAATTTTAGTGGAATCACTTTCAGTTAGAATCATGTATTGTATCATCTTGTTATTTGGCTCCAAAGTGAAATAGTAGTACGAACTCTTAAATACTACAACTGCATTATTTTGACACTAATTAAACATTGCATGAAAATAAAGCCTGAAACATATGATTTGGTCTGAATAAAATGCATTTTAATACACGAAAAACTTTGTGATTATCTGTTTGCATATGACTACAAAAGCAAAAGGTGAAAATGTATTGTTTGGAAAACATATGTTTTGCACTTGGAGGAAAATATTGATTTGGTTGATTCATCCTACAAAGGTTTTAATAGCGCATCAAAATTCGTAACAAGTTTTATTTTTAAAACTAAACTAGGTGCTATAAAACTCATCCGTTGCGGTAAGGACACGATGAAATTTAGTTGGCATTTGTTTAATTTGTTAGCTGCAGCCGCTAGAATGCCTACATGCGCAATAACAACCGAAAAGAAAACTCAAAAAATAAACCCTTAATATGGTTAAATTTATATGTAAACATATCGTAATATAAAAACCTCGACAAACGTTTATAATTAGTTTTTATATCTCTTTGTAATAAAATACAAAAAAAAATAGTGTGCTAACAGTGAGAATCAAATAGTGTATTTATATATACAACAAATTGTAATTATAGTGTAGTGTAATCACACTACAATGTAATTACATAACTACACTACCTGTAAATATAATTATATTACTTGATTCTCACAGTTAACATGTTAACGTTCCCCCTATATATGTGTGTGTGTAGAGAGAGAGAGAGAGAGAGAGAGTTAAATTAAAATAAGAGGAGACAAAAATAAAAAAGGTAAATGATTTGTATCTTAAAAAAACTCAAAATTTAAATAAAATATGTAAAAATGAAGAAACCATAAAATGTTACCTCCGTCTTCCACGTTTAAAATAAAAAAAAAAAGACAAAATGACCAAAAAAATATCATTGTATACTTTTGTTTATCATCGTGCTTTTTGGTATATTTTCGTCATTTATTGTATTTATTTTCCTTAACATTGTGTCTTTTTTCTTTGATACTGTGCAATATTACTCAACATTGTATTAAATTTTGTTCGACATTATGTTAGATTATGCGATCTATTGTGTCTTTTTTTATTTATCATTGTGTTTTTTCGTAGTTGTATCTTTTTCCTCGATATCCTGTCTTTCTTTAATGAGGACGATGGCAGAAACATTTTAGTTTTATTTTTTACTTTTTTTTGTTTTAGATTTTTATATCGAGGTAATTTTTTTTATTATTTTTATTACATTTTTTTAGAGATTTTATTAGGCTTCAAATCTTTCTCATACTTTTTATTTTTGTCTTCCTTTGTATTTTTACTTAACCACACACGCAAATATCTTAAATATATATACACGAAATCATTTAAAGCTCTATGCTTGCTTCATACATTCTCTCAAGTCACCGGATTACTTTATTTGTAAATGGATGTTTCTTATGCATTTGACCCGAATTTACGGGTATGGGTCTCACCATACCTAGATAGCCCTTAAACGAATTATAATATCTTATTAAATAAAAAATTAGTCTCACCAAATATTTGATATGAAAATCCTATAAAATAAAGATATGCTAATGTCACACTCCCATCTTAGAGCTCGGCGTATAACCATCAGTTGGTACCACATTTGTAATTAAATCAGAGTTAACGGTTTAAAAGCGGGAGTCTTTATAACATGTGGATTTAAAATATAATATTTACATTAACAAAAGACGGAATTAAAATTCATGTTTAGTGTTTAAGTAAGATTACTTGTTATTTACAAAACCGCCATTTATATTTAAAGTTTAACAAAAAGATCCGAGCCATCAGATATCTTGAACACTTCGTCTTTCCAAGTCCTAAGTACCATTCATATGCACATGGTCATGCTCCCCGCAGGAAAGCGCCATATGACCAGGTATGGTGCGATGTGCTCACCGCGTTTACCACATATGTAACGATCCAGACAAACGTACACAACAGCCTGAGGGCTAGCGCTTTTACTTTTGTTTATAATGTTTTAGAGACACGTAGTCCCATGTAAACCTTTTCATTTAACACATTTGACTCGTTTTAAACAAGTTTGTAAAGTTTGGGGCGTATTCACCTTTTTCGATTTGGATCAGCTTCAAACATTGTCTGAGGGTCTTTCCCTTGCTATCTCACACCTATAGTATAAGTATAACCTTTTGTTAGTCGGATATATAATCTGGCTTAAGACCTTTAGTCTTTTTATAATCTTTACCTCGATTATATTTTTTTTACTTTAAAACTTTAGTTAAAAAGTATTATTTCTTTTCTTTTACAAATTAAAAGTCTTTCTTTTAACATATTTTTTATAAGATAAACCTTTAGTTAAATCTTATTTTCTTTAAACCCTATGTTTCTTCTTCTCTAAGAAACGTATACTTTTCTTTTCTTTATTATCTAAGAATAATTATATTAAACTTAAATAATACTTATAACAAAGATAATAATCACATTGTATCATATTCATATTTCTTTCTTTTCTTTGTTATGTTTTCTTTTATTTTATCGAGATATCGAGTATTTCCTCGACTTTGGGTTTTAAGCCTTTTTTATTATTTATTATTATTTTATTCAAGCACTATGCCTACCTTCGTTGGCTTTGTAAAACCCTACCACAATTAAGCAGCACTTCTTCGCCGCTTCGTTTTCCTAACACCTTCCTTTCAACACATTTTCCTTTGCATGTATAACGAGGCACCAACACTTCTTCCCATGTCGGCACGCTTTACAAGACGGGCCGCCGGAATAGCAACACCTTCTTTGTTGGAACGTTGTTGGTATGTGGCAAGTACTTCGAGGAAACTGGCATGGAAATCGAGGAATATGGACACGTTTTACGAGGTGATCAATGGCACGCTTCCCAAGGGTTTAAAGATATGTTAGAGAGGGAGAGGTATGTGATTTTGGATGTGAAAAATGAACACACCCGAGCTTGCTATTTATAGACATTTTCAGGAAGGGCATCGCGATACGCGATGGCCTTTTGTCTCTGGCGTCGCGTATCGCGACTTAGAGTTGTGAGCTGCCAAATAGGCTTGCCACGTGGCAGACGTGATGCCACGTGTGGACACGTGGCATGCCTCGTGCCCTGCTTGTCAGACAACCCATCGCCAGTAGCGAAGCTTGGACTAAGACACCGGGGGGGGCGAACTCAAAATGTATACAAAATTTCACAAACAAAGGGGGACGGACTTAAATTTTTGGCCCAAAACGGCTAAATTTACACCAGCTATAGAAAATTTTAGGCGAAAACGGCTAAATTTTACACGATGTATAAAAATTTCGGCCGAAAATGGCTAAATTTTAAACTACGTATATAAAATTTCGGTCGAAAACGGTTAAATTTACACTACGTATAAAAATTTTCGAGCGAAAACGGCTAAATTTTACACTACGTATAAAAAATTTCAGTCGAAAGCGGCTAAGTTTTACACTACGTATATAAATTTTCGGTCGAAAACGGCTAAATTTACACTACTTATAATTAATTTCGGACGAAAACTGGTAAATTTACACTACCGCGTAAAAAACAGGGGGGCCGGGGACACCCCTGGCCCTAAGAGTCCTTCGCCATTGCCCATCGCGATAAGCGATGGGTTTCCCTTCTGATCCATCGCGTATCGCGATGGGTCAGGAAACCAGAATTTTCATTTTTAACCCTAAGGTTTAGAATTTGACATTTTTGGTCCTTCATCTTTTGAAACTTGGTATTTTCAACTCGAAACTTTCATGATGTTACTGCTAAAAAGTAATATCCGATTTTTTGAAAAATGATATAATTTATAATTAAAAAATAATTTAATAGTAATAAAATGAATGAGTCATGGGTCTTATCAAACCTATATAACTTTTAAACCGGGTTATAACAACTCATTTATTTGTGAAACTTTTTTATCATAAAATCCTAAGTATATTATTAAAATTCTTATAATAATAAAATTAGAATCCAGAAAAATATATAAATATTATAAGCGAATAATGTAAAACAATCTCGTAATACTGGGTACAAAAGCTAGTGTATATATATATATATATATATATATATATATATATATATTTAACTATCTATATAATTACCTACCATGAAATCCTACGTGTCGCTCTCACATTGCACCCCAATTCTCTAAAAACCACCAGATTGCTTGATTTCAGGATGGAGGCCTCTCATTCAATCCTTAAATTTCGTGGGTATCCATGGGTGTGTGAATCCGGGTATCTTAAAACGGGTTATATCACATAATTTGAAGTAATTCTTCAGAGTTTTGACTCTAATAGTCAACTATCTATCGTCTTCACAAACCTAAAACTTCATTCCCTCGTGTCTCATTCATCTAACCCTAATCTCCAGTCACTCTTCCAAACTGTCAATCAGATTCAGGTTATGTCATCATCTATTCATGATACCTCGCTGCCAAGCAAACATCAAATCAATAATCGATTGTTTAAAGGTATGGTATTTATTTAACTGTTAATTGATTTATGGTTGAAACGTAAACATGTTAATCATGCATTGATTGAGGGTTTAAAGGTATTATTTTCTACATTAATTGTTAATCGTAACCCCGACATGTTGATAGTTAATCTATCTAGGGTTAAAAGGTATGATTTTTTATATCAACTATTAATCGATTTAATGTTCCTTAAACACTTGATTTTAAGGGCTAGAGTTTATGATTCTTGCAGGTAGAACGAATTTTAAATTATTTATCAAAACCAAATTCTATAAAATTGAAAGTATGTGATAACCTTGAGATGGAGTCATATATTGAAAACCATAGGTAATCATATGTAGATCAAGAAAACCAGTTTTGTGAAAAATAAATAAATAAATTTAAAGAATTTATTTTTTTGTTGATATAATCGGGTTTTTTGCTTAACATTTTACATTTGCACCTGGATTTTAGTTAATTGATTGTAGCTATGTAAACATAGATTGATATGTGACAACATATGGCAAATGGATGATATAGTGTCAAAAGTTGTAAATATTGGCAGTGAACAAACAATACATAACTGACAATACTACATGATTTGTGTAGGTACACTTTGATGTTCAATACATATAACTTTGTGATGATAGTCTAACTAGGCGATGATGACAGACTGATTGTTGACCAAAATCGGTTTTTTAATACCTGATCTGTAACTTGGCTGCGCAATTCAGATGGCGATTTTGAGAATCACAACTGCGATTACAGCCATAGCAGGTTCGGATAAACCGGTGTTTGGTTATGGTCCAACAAATTCAATGTTGGTTTGTTAATGACAACATATCTGAGCCTCTTATGATTTCGTGTTCGAGTCTGTAATCATCTTTTAACAAAAAATGTTTTTTAATCATGTCTATTGTGAATTTCAAGTTCTCTGCCGATTCATGAGCTGTCTTTTGTTAATATGTAAGGCCCCGAACCCGGTAACCCTACTTTAGCGTCGGATTTACTCATAAACACAGTTCTTCAAATCAGAGTTTATTAAAACTTTTCGCGGAATATAAAACATCAATCATTTGTTACAAAACATTAAATCTTTTCTTTGATACCATAACACAAAACTTTATATTTAAAACATCTTTACTTCTTTCTTCAGATGCCAGCCGTTCAATCCATGCCGTGTGTCATCCTCACGCTAACTCTATAATCAGCTCACCTGCGTGCATACTAAAAGTCAGCTACGCTGAGTGAGTTCTAGTTAATCGAACGCCATACAATACATACACATACACACATATCGGTAGATACATATCCATACTTCACTAGTTACCCTTCTGTTCTACATACATACTTGCTACCATACATACATACATATCTACAATCACTAACCTCAGTCTACCGAGAGTACGTTCATAGTTCACCCTCTATACCTGTACTCAAGGTCGTGAACACGTACAAGGTTCGCAGTCCTTACCTATGTTCACCATTTATGGTACGTACAAGGATCGCGGTCCTTCCCTATACCATAGTACATCTACAACACGTACAAGGTTCGCAGTCCTTCCCTATGTTGCAACCTAATTCATAGCACGTACGAGGTTCGCAGTCCTCCCCTATGCTACAAAATCAGCACGTATAAGGTTCACAGTCCTTTCCTATGCTGAAATACATCCACAACACGTACAAGGTTCGCAGTCCTTCCCTATGTTGCAACCTAATTCATAGCACGTACGAGGTTCGCAGTCCTCCCCTATGCTACAAAATCAGCACGTATAAGGTTCACAGTCCTTTCCTATGCTGAAATACATCCACAACACGTACAAGGTTCGCAGTCCTTCCCTATGTTGCAACCTAATTCATAGCACGTACGAGGTTCGCAGTCCTTCCCTATGCTACAAATACAGCACGTATAAGGTTCACAGTCCTTTCCTATGCTGACGCCTATCTACATTACGTATAAGGTTCGCAGTCCTTATCTAAGTTTACATATATCATCTACTTCACGTATAAGGCTCGCAGTCCTTAACTACGCCATCACCAGCCGAGTCTATGTCCGACAGAAGCTAGAGGGATTTGCCATCCTAACTTACTATGTCGAACGTAGAACTCACTTGCCATTCGTGTACCTATATACACATACTTACATTATAACATAAGAACACTCTAGGCATTCCTTACCTCATTCATTTAACAACCATACCCCTTGACGTTACGTGCAATATCCGAAGATCGTTCACGCCCCAACAAGTATTCATTTGAAATATTCATACATCTTCGATATATAATATTCGTACCTTTATTTTTAACCTGACAGTACGCGCAATATCCGAAGATCGTTCACGTACCATCAAGCAATCATTCATACATTTCACATAATCCACATAAGGCATACACTTATCTCTTAGGATAAGTGTATTAACTATCACATTGAGTATGCACACAGCCCCGAAAACATAACAAGGAATGGGGCTAGAAACTCACCTGAACACGGTTACGTTCACCGTTAATCGTAATCCCTTTCTTCAGCTGTGCACGGCTGACTGTATAACAAGTACACGTATCAAACAACTATCACTACTCATATCATCTTTCCAGTCTTAACTACTACCCACAACGAACGGGGGTCCGGGGGCAGCGCCCCTGGCAGCGGGGTCTAGGGGCGGCAGCCCCTAGCAGGGTCCAAGAGGCAGAGCCCCTGGCTGGGGTCGAGCTGCCAGGTCAGCTTGGAAAAATTTTATTTACATTAACTGTCTTAACACATTTTCCATTAGGTTTTTAATTTATTTCCTAAGCGAACTTAACTTTAGGCGAAGTTAAACCTTAAGCGAACTTAGCTTTAGGCGAAGTTAAACCTTAGGCGAACTTAGCTTTAGGCGAAGTTAAACCTTAGGCGAACTTAGCTTTAGGCGAAGTTAAACCATAGGCGAACTTAGCTTTAGGCGAAGTTAAACCTTAGGCGAACTTAGCTTTAGGCGAAGTTAAACCTTAGGCGAACTTAGCTTTAGGCGAAGTTAAACCTTAGGCGAACTTAGCTTTAGGCGAAGTTCATCAGGCGAACTTAGCTTGCAGGCGAAGTTCATCAGGCGAACTTAGCTTTAGGCGAAGTTAAACCTTAGGCGAACTTAGCTTTAGGCGAAGTTAAACCTTAGGAGAACTTAGCTTTAGGCGAAGTTAAACCATAGGCGAACTTAGCTTTAGGCGAAGTTAAACCTTAGGCGAACTTAGCTTTAGGCGAAGTTAAACCTTAGGCGAACTTAGCTTTAGGTGAAGTTAAACCTTAGGCGAACTTAGCTTTAGGCGAAGTTAAACCATAGGCGAACTTAGCTTTAGGCGAAGTTAAACCTTAGGCGAACTTAGCTTTAGGCGAAGTTAAACCTTAGGCGAACTTAGCTTTAGGCGAAGTTCATCAGGCGAACTTAGCTTGCAGGCGAAGTTCA
Organism: Bidens hawaiensis; assembly: GCF_021521415.1. NCBI lineage: Eukaryota > Viridiplantae > Streptophyta > Magnoliopsida > Asterales > Asteraceae > Bidens > Bidens hawaiensis. Next base: position 408,066 of record NW_027492308.1, on the reverse strand, counting down.
TCAGGCGAACTTAGCTTGCAGGCGAAGTTGTCGTCTGCAGGTTCTGTTCGCTCTTAAATCCTTCGTTCCTTAACCAAATAACTCGATTTAGGTACCCATGGAATCGTCTGACCAGCGCCTACAAACCCCAACTATCAAATCGACCTAACATCGATGTTTAGAGGGTGCGATTTAGGCATATAGGTTACGGGTCCTTTTTATCAATCGATTAACCCATCAAATCATAACCATTTTCAGTAAGTTTAGCTTTGTTGGATTCGTTTTTACCATACAAACTCAGATCTACCATTTCTCAAATCAAACCGAACCTATACGAACGATTTCTAACCATAAACGTACCTTGAACGAGTCGAACTTACGAACACGGGCTGGTCTTGTTGCTTTGGTTCGTCACGACGATCTAGCACCAACTAACGTTTACTCTCTCTCGGATCCTGCTCGTTTATGGTGTGTGTGTTTTGAATGTGTAGAGATTAGAATGGAAAGAGATGAGGTTTAGGGTTTTATGGTGGTTTAGGGGATATTTATATCCCTTAAGGCCCATGGACCTAAGGCCCATTCTCATTTAACCCATCTCAATTAATCTAACACTAGCCCGACTCATACCAACTCCTACTCTATTATTTATTTCCCGAACCCGAGTCAACTTTCCCTCTATTATTAAGTAATATAATTAATATCATTTTGGAAATTTCGGGATGTTACATAATAGGTCACTACCATTTAGAAACCTAATTATGACTGCAACGATACTTTAGGCTATTTTTATACGGGTTGGTTTGATTCTGGAAATAATCACGGGTTTATACATGCTGAATACATGTACAAACTGATGCGATTAATTTTGTGCTTGGCAAAGATTGAAAGTTTTTCTTTGTTTAACGTGTTTGAATGTGTAGACCACATTGACTAAATCACCTTCTTGATGGACAAAGGTCTCTAAGATTGAAAGTGAATAATCAATAGGCAAAATATAGTCATCGGCCCAGGTATTATCTTTTGTATGAGTCTGTCTTCTGTGTTCTTTTTTGTTACGATTTGGCCGAATTTGAAGTTTTGTTTGTGGTTAAGGCTTTATTTTTCTTCATAATATATTCATTGTGCTTAGTGTTGGTTGTAGGATATTGGATTGCAGGAGTTAGAATTTATGTTATTAGTTTTATTTTGTAACTTCATCATTTTAATATTGTTTTCGAGGGCCGAATGAAAAAGGCAGCACAATGAGAATAAAGATTGTTATGTTATTAAGTTGTTGAGGAAAATGAAGAAAAGCTTCTATTGAAGCCATTGAAAAATCAAAATCATATAATCCTAAGATTGCTTTGCTAACAGATGCAATGTCGAAGATACTGACAACTTTTCGTTTTTTTATTTACACATTATTATCCTAATCTAATCATGTTCAAATGTTTTACATAAGAATGTTTTTGGATTGATAGAAAAGTTAATCAAGAACGGGAGCTACATGATTTCTAAATGTTTTTTTTTATCTGATGCATCATTTATTTTCATGTATGTGTAGGCTTGAGCAAGAATCTGGGTTTTTCTTTAATGTTAAGTATCTTGAGGAGAAAATTCATGCTTGTGAATGGGGAAGGCAATGTCTTTCTTCTGGTTCAAAAGGGCATTTCTTTTTGTTGCAGTGTTCCAACCAATATTTGTGTCTGCTACAGCATCATGAGGGTACTTTAATTTCCAGTCATATTTATCATATTATCCAAGGTCTTAAAATTTTTTAAAACGGTTTGCTTCAATTTTTCATTTTTTTGGGTAAAGACTGAAAATTAGTTTTTTTTCGGGTTTTGGTTTAGGCTTGGTTCAGTTTTTGAACTTTTGAAAACCATTCAGTTTGGGTTTGGTTCGGGTCAGTTTGGGTCGGTTTTGGCTAAAACTGAACCGGAAACAATAGCTTCAATTTTTCGTTTTTTTGGGTGAATACCGAAAACAGTTTTTTTTCGGTGTTTGATTTGGGCTTGGTTCAGTTTGAAAACCATTCAGTTGGAGTTTGGTTCGGGTTAGTTTTGGTCGGTTTTGGCTAAACTGAGCCAGAAACCAAAACTTCGGTTTCTATATTTTTAAAAATCGTTCGGTTTGAGTTTGGGTTTCATTCGGTTTCAGCTTGGGTCGGTTGCGGGCTAAAACTAACCCAAAGACTTAAACCTAATTTATTATTATTCTAAAATATTTGAGTTACATATTTTTTAAGTTCTTATAATTACTTATAATAAAAAATGAAAATCCATAAAATTGGTTTGGTTTGATATGGTTTTTTGAGTTTTTATAAGATGCAAACGAAGTACTGAATAAGTTCGGATTCTGCAAAAAACATCCAACCAAACCATCAGTTTTTTGTTTCGGTTATTTTGTTCTCTCATTCTCTATCATAACTAATTATTTATTTATATATGAGCTTTAATATTTGTTTCCTGATATTAATGACAGGTTATACACTAGAGTTCATGATATGAAGGCAAAACCGAAGTTTATGTCATGGGCTAGATATGAATCAATTGCCACTCTCAGTTGTTTCTTGATGATCCATTAGTCATTTTAGTTTGCAAAGTTGTGTTTGTTGTAGTTGAACCGGAGTTTTGGAACTGTAGAATTAAGAATTAAAGTTTAATGAAAACAATGTGTTCTAATTTGCAATGCGGTTTTTATATTTTTTTTATATATGTTTAGGCTTTTAATTAGTAGTAGAATCTGCATCATATGTTGTACATCGAGTCCGATTTTGAAGCTTACAGAACTTCTGGCTTTCTAATTTCCAACACCTAAATAAATAAAATGGTTTGGAAATAACAATATTGGGATTTGTATGATTAGTTTTTATACACCTGAATCTCATAGGTTGTAGTTTCTTTTTAGAAATTGTATCATGCATCCCCGTAGTTGTATTAGCATAAAAAATTTCAAAAAAGGTATCTTTAAGCGATCTTTTTGTTCAGAGTATGTATGATGTGCAAAAGGCTCACTTTAAAAATCATCATATAAAAATGTCCAAGTTCAATAGCCTGCATTTAAATTGGTTTCTATACAGGAGATGGGACTTTGTATCTTTTAACCAATATTGACCTTATGAACAAAGGAAGTGATGCATTTGATGTAAGTTCATGGATTTTGAATTATATCTAAAAACCTACTAAATTGAAAGTTGTAGGTGTTATGCTTATTTTATTTGTAATTAAAAAAGTTTATTATGCAGGTGCTGGAAGGAAAGCCACGCCAATAATAAATTTGTTCACGAACAGAGGTGTCGGCTTACTTTGAACAAAATTTAGGTCAAACATTCTACGTAAGAATTAAATATGTAGCATGTTTATATCTAATTGATTATTAACCGTTATATACTCACAGACATCTAAAAATAACCCGCGTGAAAACTAGTATATATATATATATAAAAGAAGCGTTGACCGGAATATTATCGTAGTTGCTCATTTTATCAAACTAATTAGTATTCTAATTATTATTAATTTATTTAAGAATCAAATTAAAGTTACTATTAGTTCATTATTATGTTATAAAATACTAAATTAAACTTTATAAGGTATTTAACCATATTGTTAAACTTATGGAACTTAATCTGTCAATAAAGAAAACTTACAAAAAAACAAAAATAAAAACAAAAACAAGCTTTTTACAAATTATTCAAACCTAACACCCACTCTCAATCCTAAGTTTTACTTACATCACATCTAACGTACTACTCTACTGAAGAAACGTGGATCGACTCACTGGTAGACGATCTACTTTCCTCGGGTGTGATTATGCAATTTCACCGATGGTTTTCTTGGATCTGGGTTCTTCCACCTACAAAATGAACAGCACCGTTAACTTACCCCTCAGAAAGGGACAGAGGGGTCCTCTTTGGGGTAACCCTCCGGTGTGAGAATAAGTATTTGTGGAGAAGATAATAATATCCGTAAGGAAATCTGGAGAGTATTGCTTAATAGCTGAATACTCTGTGTGATTGAGAGTGTTACTGAATGTAACTGTCTGTGAGTGAATGTAATTGAATATGCTTGAATGTGAATGAATGTGTGTTACTGGCTGTAACTGTGTGTTGTTGGATGATCTTTTCCTTGTGGAGTTGATGCTGTATTTATAGTGATAGGGTTTCCACTGATTGGGCTCAGCCTTGTTGGCCTCCTCCAATTGCTCTGCGCCACGTGTCCTCTGGGACACCTGGTGCTTTCTCATTGGTTGTAATCACGTGGTAGCACATGTGTTATGCTGAGTTGTCCACCTTTCATCTGGCAGCTGTCAACATCAGCATATTCTTATTCCTTAAAAAGATACCTTCTGGAAGGTTGTCTGACGTGCACAATCAAGGTTGCCCTAATCCTGATTTGGATAAGGACGAGGTTGATTATGTGCATGTGTGATATGCGCCAATCCTGAGGATGCGCGAGGTCTTCTCTTTATTCTCACGCGCAGATGTTTCATGCGCAGATGTGATATGCACGAGCATGTGATATGCGCCGCGCGCTGATGCGTCGCGCGCATATGTAATATGTGTGAGCATATGTGATGCGCGAGCATATGATGCCTGGGCATATGATGCCTGAGCATGTGTGGTGCCTGGGCATATGATGCCTGAGCATGTGATGCATGAGCATATGTGATATGCGCCATGCGCATAGGTTTTGGCTTTGTGCCTTCATAATGTCTTGATTTCAAGTCACTTGTCTGTATCTTTGTGGGTTGACCCGCCACGCTCGGTGTTGAGGCGGGTACATACCTCTTCATGAGTATGCTTTTTAAATTGATTGGACTGTGTTAGTTTGAGTGCTTAAGTAAACAAAAAAAAGATGTTATCGTAACTATTTTTTCGGCTTGCATGGATTATTTGAAAAACTCGGAGTGGTTTTTGGTTGGCAAAGTGACAAAAGAATAGTCCCTTTTATTCGATTACTAGGTTATGTACCCGTGTTTTACACGGGTTGGAAAACTTAAATTTTGAAAGTGATAACTTTTGATAAATAAAGTTGATTAATACGTTAAGTAAATACAAAGTTAAATTATAACTACTATTCACAAACTTAAATATAAATCATAAATCTTTAAATACTTTTTTGATACAAAATTAGATAATACACTAAAAATATGGTAGCAACTAAAGTAAAATAGTATTATGAGAACATAAACGGTACAATCGATACGAACCAACCATCAATAGAAGAACACGTTCGATTAGTTTAAGAATGTACAATAAAGGAGAATCGATAAGGTTTAAATCGACAAAATTTGGATAGGAAGAAAGATATTACGGTTACAGGTGAAAAGAAGGCGGGTCGGGTTCAATTAAAGATCCACGCGTATTTAACAATGAACCCGTTAAATATTGAAAATGTTCAGTTTATAAAAATGTTTTATAAATAAACCGAACGTTTTAAAAAATATAAAATACGTTTTGTAAAAGCAATTAGAGAAATCATTAAACAAAAAATTATATAAAAAGAACTTTAAAAAGCATGTATAATTAATAGGAGAGAAAGGCGAGAAGAAAGAATAAGAACGCATAAGAGAAAAACATATGATATGAAAAAACTTTTAGTTATTATATAGTATAGATTTGTTGCATTTTGGTGGTTTTCTAGTCATAATTGTAAGATTAAGGTCGGCTAGGTCGAGTAGCTAAAAAACCCACTTCTTTGTATGTAATTATTTTTTTTTTGTCCTGGTTAATTATTTGCTACATGGGTCTACCATTTATGCCATTATCATCGGTATTTTAAGCAATTATACATATGAAGGAGGTGTTTGGAAATCCTTATTTCATCCTCCTTATAACTTATTGCCATAAGTTATAAAAGACTTATGTACAGTTTGTTTTTTAAGAGGTAAAATATCTGTAGTTTGTAGACCATATCTATAGACTTTTGTAGAAGAATATGTGGAGCAAAGGTCTACAGTCTGTAATAAGAAGGTTATTATTTTTTTAAAATTTTGCATACCTCAATACAAGTCATTCTTTGGATTGAAAAACAAGAAGCAAAACAAATCAACAAATAACAATAACATGTAGGTTTTATATGCGTTTTTCAATCAACAAGAAGCAAACAAATCAACTAATAACAAGATATATAAAGATATCTACTAGCTTTACTATTGACGAATTGTTTGTGGAGTCTCTTCCAATTGAAGATTATGATTTTCAATCAGCAAAAGTTATTTGACAAGCCACATCCAAATACCCCTAATTCATATGTAGATGAGAGATTAAATACCGGTGGTGACGACGATGGAGGAGAGTAGCATCGACTAGGGATGAGCGTATTCGGTACAGGTACCGATTCGGTATTGTTGGGACCAAATTTTGAGTTTTAGGAAACGGTACCGATATGGTACCAGTACTTCCCGAATTTTGAGTGAAATACATGTACCGAAATGAACATTTTGTTACCGGTACTGGTTGGTACGGGTACGATACCGATCTCATCCCTACCAGCGACAGTGGCAAAGAAAAACAACGACGGTGGATGATGAGGGGTGGTGGCTGGGGTTGAGAGTTATATGAAGGATAAAGAACGATGGCTTATTTTATGAGGTTAGAAGAAGTAAAAGAAACTGAGCCAAGTGTGCACTAAGAAGAGCTCGCACATATTTTTCTTAATGAAGTGTAAGCGGGAAAACAAACACTTTACAGAAGTCTATGTCTATTTATGGTCTGTGTGGCGCAAACAGAAGAACTCCCACATGACTTTTTTCAAAGATCAAACACCATCTTAGTTCCCTCAAAACTAATAATTTATCCAAACACCTTATAATCATTTAGAAAAGTTATAGGTAGGGTTAAATAAGCAAATCCTAAACACCCCCAAAAACTAATTAATTAAAGAAAAAAGAACAAGTTGGTAGATGAAGAGGTATGTACCCGCCTCAACACCGAGCGAGGCGGGTCAACCCACAAAGATACAGACAAGTGACTTGAAATCAAGACATTATGAAGGCACAAAGCCAAAACCTATGCGCATGGCGCATATCACATATGCCCATGCATCACATGCTCAGGCATCATATGCCAGGCACCACACATGCTCAGGCATCATATGCCCAGGCATCATATGCTCGCGCATCACATATGCTCACACATATTACATATGCGCGCGACGCATCAGCGCGCGGCGCATATCACATGCTCGTGCATATCACATCTGCGCATGAAACATCTGCGCGTGAGAATAAAGAGAAGACCTCGCGCATCCTCAGGATTGGCGCATATCACACATGCACATAATCAACCTCGTCCTTATCCAAATCAGGATTAGGGCAACCTTGATTGTGCACGTCAGACAACCTTCCAGAAGGTATCTTTTTAAGGAATAAGAATATGCTGATGTTGACAGCTGCCAGATGAAATGTGGACAACTCAGCATAACACATGTGCTACCACGTGATTACAACCAATGAGAAAGCACCAGGTGTCCCAGAGGACACGTGGCGCAGAGCAATTGGAGGAGGCCAACAAGGCTGAGCCCAATCAGTGGAAACCCTAGCACTATAAATACAGCATCAACTCCACAAGGAAAAGATCATCCAACAACACACAGTTACAGCCAGTAACACACATTCATTCACATTCAAGCATATTCAATTACATTCACTCGCAGACAGTTACATTCAGTAACACTCTCAATCACACAGAGTATTCAGCTATTAAGCAATACTCTCCAGATTTCCTTACGGATATTATTATCTTCTCCACAAATACTTATTCTCACATCGGAGGGTTACCCCAAAGAGGACCCCTCTGTCCCTTTCTGAGGGGTAAGTTAACGGTGCTGTTCATTTTGTAGGTGGAAGAACCCAGATCCAAGAAAACCATCGGTGAAATTGCATAATCACACCCGAGGAAAGTAGATCGTCTACCAGTGAGTCGATCCACGTTTCTTCATTGGCGCCATCCACTGTTACAACGGCAATCAGATCTCATCAGATCTATAAAAAAAAATCACCATGGTTTCTGGCGTTCATAACGTTGATCAAGCTCTGGAGGATATTGAACGTGAGGATGTTAATGAGGGACAACAGTTTCTGAGGGCGCAGCGTGATTCTACGCGCGCCACCAGTAACCGTCCCTTCATCACAACTCCTCACGGCCAGACTGAAACTCCTCCAGACGATCTCACGTTACAAAATCTTGCCGGCGCAAAACAAAAAGGACCAATGGGTCCAGAAGATGAAACAAATGATCCTAAAGAATGGCTCATAAACGAGCAGCGGCGTCTAATGGACAAGTACAACGAGATGGTCAAACAGAAAAAGCTAGCCGACTTAACACAAAGGCAAGCGCTTGATAAGCAAATTGTTCATGGAACAAAAAGGCCGCGCGCGCCGGAAGAATGACATTCTGTTCACACTGCACATACTGAGTTCAGTGATGAAGAAGTGCATAGTATGAGGAAGACGCGAGATACTCATGCAGGAGGCTCACAGCTCCGCGCGCCTGTGAACATGGCGCCTGGAGCCAGAGCCGATCTGGATCTGCACATGCCGTACAGCCCACCAGTTAGAGGGCAAGTGGACGTAACCACACCATATAGACCAGCCATCTTGGTGAAACATTCAAAGTTAACGGAGCGCATCGCGAAGGCTCCCATCCAGCACAAAACCAAGATGCCAAGTGGTTTGGGTAAATATGACGGCACAACAGATCCAGACGATTTCTTGCAAGGTTTTTACAGCACGGGAAACCTAGAGAGCTGGACGATGCCAACATGGTGTCACATGTTTGCTCGCTGCCTCACGGGCGCGGCGCGTGTCTGGTTCGAGAGCTTGCCGACTGGGCAAATCGATGGGTTCGAGGAACTATTGGAAAAGTTCCAAGCCCACTTCGTACAGCAGCGCAGACACACGCGCGATCCTGATGACATCATGCACTGCGTGCGCAGGAATGATGAAACGATTGAAGACTACATCACTCGTTTCAATCAGGAGTCTCTGGCAATCGGAGGTATAACTGAGCAACTCCTGCGCATGGCCTTTATACAAGGCGCGCGCAGTGATCAACTCCGCCGGGCTCTCGTAAGCAGAGATGGCATGCCCACCACGTGGGCCAAGTTAATGGAAGCATCGCGAGTTTTCGCGAGGAATGAAAAACAAATTGCCCAAGATAGGGCAAGAGAAAGAGCGCATCAAGCTGAGTCACCGCGCAGCAAAGAAAAGAGGGGCAAACAGAACTCTGTATGGTCCAGGTTGCAACCAACCAGTTTTTCTTCCGCAGAAAAGCAGGCGCAACCAAGCTCACCCCAGCCCCAAAAAGATGTTCGTAATCACGGGGAGGGTGACAAGAGGGAGGGCGGCAGAGATCCTAACAGACCTCTTCCAAGAATATGGACTCCCCTCACTAAAACGCCTTCACAAATGTTAAGCACTGAGAATGTCCAATTCAAAAGCCCCAAGCCACTACACTACAAGGGACCACCAGACAGTGGCAAGTACTGTGAGTTTCACAAGTCCACAAGACACAACACTGATGCATGCCACCACTTGAAGGATGCAATTGAAAAGGACGTGAAATCAGGCAAGCTGGCTCACCTGGTAAAAAACTCAAGACCAGAAAATGAACAACCAGAAGGAGCCTCTGCCAGCAAAAAGTACAAAAGAATCTGTGTAGCCGAGGGAGGAAGGCAAGGGCAAACATCAAGAAAGAGAAGCGCGCAAATACAAGGAGATTGGCGCGAGCAACAAGTAATCTTCCCAAGAATCAGGGGAGGCCCTTCCATCAGCAGTCCTCTTGTTATCACTACACACATTGCTCATTACGAGGTGTCAAAAGTCCTGGTAGACACTGGTAGCGAATCAGACATAATGTATGAGCAATGTTTCAGGAAACTGGATCCGGCAGACCAAGCAAGGCTTGAAATTGTGAATGCGCCGATCTCTGGTGTTTCCAATGAAATCATTCATCCACTAGGTCAAATACAATTTGAGCTAACTATGGGGGATGAGAAACACAAGCGAGCCGAAGTTGTTAACTTCTTGGTCTTGCCCACCACTTCTTGCCACAATATGATCTTGGGTAGGGGAACGATTGCCCAATTTAACGCCATACCGTCGCCAGCGCACGGCGCGTTGGGGTTCCCAACACCAACAGGTGTAACTTTTGTATACCGAGATCATTTGTGCGCAGTGACAAGTACTCCGCGGGAGAGGAGAATGAAAATTCCAATGGCAGAAAACGCGCCAGAGGAATGGATTCTCAACCCGAAATTCCCGGAGCAAAAAATCACAATTGGCGCTACGTTATCAGACGACACGAGGCTGAGAATGAAAAGGTTGCTCACAGCATATATGTCGGTCTTCGCGTGGCAACACTCTGATATGACTGGGGTTCCGCGCGACCTGGCGCAGCATTCTCTAAACACCTTCAAGTCTGTAGAGCGAATTGCTCAAAAGAAGAGGATCATGGGGGATGAAAAGGCGAGGGCCATGAATGAGCAGGTTGAGGATCTACTGCGCGCAAACATCATTCGCCCGATACGATACCAGACGTGGGTAGCCAATCCTGTGATGGTAAAGAAAAGTAACGGGTCGTGGAGGATGTGCATTGACTTCAAGGACCTCAACAAAGCGTGCCCAAAGGATTGTTACCCCCTACCAAACATCGATGCAAAGGTGGACTCCGTGGCGCCATTCAAGCTAAAATGTTTTCTGGATGCCTACAAAGGCTATCACCAGATTCAAATGGCACCACAAGACGAGGACAAGACCGCATTTAGAACCGACAAGGGTGTTTTTTGCTACACAAAAATGCCCTTTGGTTTGAAGAATGCGGGCGCCACCTACCAAAGGCTTATGGATGCCGTTTTCAGCGAGCAAATCGGAAGAAACCTAGAAGTCTATGTGCATGATTTGGTGATCAAGAGCAGGGAGGAAAAGCAAATGCTCAAAGACATCGAAGAAACCCTTGGGCGCCTAAAGGAAGTTAACATGAAGCTCAATCCGAGCAAATGTACTTTCGGCGTACTAGAAGGAAAATTTCTAGGTGTAATGGTCACCAAGGATGGTTTCAAGGTGAACCCTGAGAAGGTGGAGGCCATCCTTGACATGCCCTCGCCATCCACCATGAAAGAAGTTCAGAAGCTGAATGGTAGATTGGTATCAATCAACAGGTTCCTAGCAAACCATGCAGCCAAATCTACCCCATTTGTCAATACATTGAGAAACTGCTTAAAGAAAAGTCAGTTCAAATGGACTCCTGAGGCCGAGCAAGCTTTCAGCGAGATTAAAGAATGTTTGATAAATCTGCCCGCGCTCACAGCTCCACTTCCTGGTGAAACTTTGACATTATACCTACCAGCAGGAGAGCGCGCCATCGGCGCAGTATTATTGGTGGATCGCAAGGGAATCCAAATGCCAATATACTATGTGAGTCGGGTGCTGACAGATCCTGAGACGCGCTACTCAATCATGGAAAAGTTAGTTTTATCACTAACACACGCGTCGCGCAAGCTTCATAGATATTTCAATGGTCATCCCATTGAAGTTCTGACTGGTTACAACATCCAGCAAGTCTTGCGGCGCCCCGCGCTCTCAGGAAGGCTGACAAAGTGGGCGCTGGAATTAGGAGAGCACACGATCTCCTATAAGCCCCGTCCAGCAATAAAGGGACAAGCCTTGGCTGATTTCATTGCAGAAGTCCCAGAAGGAAGAATTGAAGAGGCTCAGAGCGAGGTAGACCCTCCGCGAGCCAATGATGAAGAAAATGTTTGGAGATTGTTCACTGACGGAGCTTCAAACAATGAAGGTTCCGGCGCAGGGCTCAAACTGGTGGATCCAGAGAATCATGAATATACTTACGCCATCAGGTTGGACTTCAAGAGCACCAACAATGAGGCTGAGTATGAAGCCCTGCTGGCTGGCCGGCGCATCGCGCACAAATTTGGAGTCAAAAAGCTAGAGGCCCATGTTGATTCATACTTGGTAGCAGCACAGGTCAACGGCCTTTATGATGCCAAGGAGAACACCATGCCTCTATATCTAGAGCAGGCGAAAAAGCTCATCGAGCAATTTGACTGCTTCAGAATCATTCATATTCCGCGCAGTGAAAACAAATCTGCAGACGCGCTGAGTAAGATGGCATCAACCAGTTTTGATCACTTTGGCAAAGATGTCAGGGTAGAAGTAATGAGCAACCCGTCGGTGGTAGCGAAGTCTGTCCTGGTAACTCATACAACCCCTTCATCATGGATAACTCCAATAATGGAATTCTTGAAGGAGGGAAAGGTACCAGATGATCGCGCGCAAGCGAGGAAGATAAGACACAAGGCGCAGAACTATGAACTGCTTGAAGGTACATTATATCGACGCTCTTATCTTGGGCCGCTCATGAAATGCCTAGATGCTGAGGAAGCAAGCTATGTGATCAGAGAGATACACGAAGGAATCTGTGGAATTCATGCTGGCCCGCGCATGGTGGTTGCCAAGGCAATGAGCGCAGGCTACTATTGGCCAGGCATGTACTTGGACGCTTTAAAAGAGATCCAAAAATGCAAAGCATGTCAAAGCTATGCGCCAAACACCATGCGGCCAAAGAACAACTTGATTCCAGTGACCTCTGCATGGCCTTTCCACAAATGGGCAATCGACATTGTGGGTCCCCTACCGCAAGCGCCTGGGCGAGTAAAATTTTTGGTAGTGGCAGTAGACTATTTCACAAAATGGGTTGAAGCCAAGCCACTAGCAAAAATCACAGCTGAAGCAATGAAACAGTTTATCTGGAGCCACATCATATGCCGTTTTGGCTTGCCCATGGAAATTGTGAGCGATAATGGCAAGCAATTCACTGATAAGAAGATATCCAGCTGGCTCAAGGAATTGCGCATCAACCAAATTTTCACTTCAGTTTATCACCCTCAGGGGAATGGACAAGTGGAACGCGTGAACCAAAGCTTGTTAAATGGGCTGAAGAAAAGGTTGGAGGGAGAATCCCATTCTTGGGTCGAAGAGCTACCTAATGTCCTGTGGGCACACAGGACATTAAGCAAAACCAGCAATGGCGAATCCCCGTTCAGCCTAACCTATGGAACAGAGGCAATGATTCCAGCAGAAATTGGATGCCCATCCCATAGAGTGCTCATGATGAGCAAGATTGATAACGAGCGCGAAAGACGGTTGGATCTCAACTTACTTGAAGGGCGCAGAGAGGCGGCTATCATCAGTGAAGCCAAGTACAAGAAAAAGCTGGAAAAATATTACAACCAGCGCGTGAAAGAATGCCACTTCAAGAAAAATCAATTTATCCTTCGAAACAATGAAGCAAGCCGCGCGATACCCCCGGGAAAAATGTCCCCCAATTGGGAGGGACCTTATCAAATCTCAGAAGAATTGGGGAAAGGCGCATATGCTTTAAAAGATTTGAATGGAAAGAGGATCCCGCGCGCATGGAACGCGGCACAGCTTAGAAAATGTTTCATGTAAATGTCAAGTTTGTAATCAAGGCTTTTTAAGCCATTATGAATAATGATACGCGCTATCTTCTATTAATGTGGATTCTATTACCTTTTGCATACATGTTTCACACTTCCCTTTATTAGTTTTGAGCAATATGACAACATTGTATTGACATCAAAACGAAATAAAACGAGGTAAAACATACATGCGCGAGCTTCAAGCTCAAACGCGTTAAGGAGTCTTAACTCTAAAGCGCCAGGGCCTTAGCCCAATTCTATTACCTTTCGCATACATGTTTCACACTTCCCTTTATTAATTTTGAGCAATATGATAACATTGTATTGACATCAAAACAAAATAAAACGAAGTAAAACATACATGCGCAAACGCGTTAAAGAGTCTTAACTCTAAAACGTCAGGGCCTTAGCCCAATAATGTGAGCCTTAGCTCAAATCACTCACAACATCCATCCTACATACTGCGCAACCTGACCATAAAACACCTAAACACAACTAAGGCAAAGCAAATGCCAAAACATAGTTGTTAAGGTCTCAGGTTGGGGTCGCGCATGAAATTGTAGCGGATATCTGAGTAACACATTGACGCGTAAAGGCTAAAAAACTCATAATTCCATACACGCGCGATAACGTCGCGAAAAAGAGGAATAATGAAAACGCCAACACACGTGTCAACGAAATCAAGATATGGCAAAATCACTTACAATATGACAAGGGTTAAGTATAATAAATTCCTTACAACCTTGTTCTTATTCCAACGTGCAAGCATATCTTATATTCAACAAGCAAACATGCGATATAAAGAGATCAATGGGGAATGCGCAAGATGCGAAGAAGGGAAAAACAAAATTTCATTCCAAAGCGTTGAAATTTACAAGTTTACAAGATGAGATACAAACTAAAAAAAAAAAAAAAAACATGAAGGGCTTCTCAAGTCTCCACGTTGACATCAGCCTCTTCATCATCCTCATCCTCGCCCTCAGCATCTGGCGCAGCCTGCTCCTCATCATCTCCAAACTGACCATAGTCAAGTTGTTCATCTTGAATGGAGTCTTCGAGCGCGACAGTGTCAGGAGCGGATCCTTTGGCCACGCCAGAGCCGCTAGCAACGCCAGCATTCGCCGCGCCATCATCGCCGCCGCCAGCCCCTTCGCACTCGTCAAGTAATTTCTTTAGTGCGACGAGATCGGGCTGGTCAGCAAGCGCGGATATCTGCAAATCATAAGCAAAAATATGAGTACAAAAAGACTTAGAAAATAAGTCAAGGTAATCTCATTAAGGTTAAAATACCTGCGCAAGGATGGGAATGGGAGTATTCATATACTTCTCCCCCATCGCGGCCATTTCCGCGCAGGCCGCGTCGCTCTGGTAAGGGTACTCGGATGGGTTCTTCTTCAACATGCCGTATTCATAACCATCCGTGAACCCTTCAGCTCGGCCCACCAAGCGCGCGGCAGCGTTGCAATCTATCACCAGGGCCTGAAACTCGCCTGAATATTTCATCGCGTAAGCGCAACGAGTCATGCCCCGTGAGATCAGCCATTGGCGATCCTGCGCGAGGCCAGCAACAGACGTCACGAGGGCAGGAACCTGAGAGTTTAATAACTCAACAGTTTCCTTAGTCTTTTTCAGCTCCTCTTTGTCGGACGCTGCTGCCGCCAAGATTTCTTCTTTTTCCGCCCGCGCAGCATCAAGTGCCTCCTGGCTAGACGCTGCCGTCGCCAGGGCTTCATCTTTATCAGCCTGCGCGGCCGCCAGCTCCCTCTTCAGGCGCGCAACCTCACTCTCCAGTGATGATTTTTCAGTGATGGACTGAACAAGAGCTTGGTCACGCGCCTCCGCCTCCAGCTCCAAGTCGCGCGCTCGGCGCGCGTATTTGGCAGCGTCCGCCTCCGCCGCCTGCAGCTTCTCCCGAGCCGCCTGAAGCTCACGCCCGCGCTTCACGAAGGCGCTGTTGGCACTGGCTCGGTTCTCACTGAGCTCTGCTTGGAGCTTCTCAGCTCTTTCGCGAGCATCAGAAAGATTCCAAGCAGACACCTTAGCCTCTTGCTTGGCTTCCGCAAGAGCATCACGTACTTTAAAGTAATCAGAGCGAAGCTCTTGGGAGGCAGCAATGAAGGCCGACCCAGCAAACATATGATCGTTGAGCAGGTCGTCGCGAGCGCGGTCCTCCTGGAGCCTCCTTTCAGATGGAGGCACAGCATGAGCCCAGAATTCCGCACACACCCCCATGGACTGAAATGTGCTGTCTTCAGTAATATTCCATCTCGGGCGGTAAGTGTGATCGGCTTCCTGCAAAAACAAAGAAATTATCTAAGTCATCAAAACATTAAGATGGAAGTCCGCGCAGCGGAGCAAAAAAGAACCTATACCTGCGGGGATGAAGCAGAAAAGTCAGCGCCAGCCCCACGAGAAGGCTCCGCCGCGAAACCTCGTGGCGCTGCAGGGCTGGCGCGGGCGCCAGCGGAGTAGTCAACTTCAAACTCCTCACCCTCCTCTGAAATAGGCCTCTTCTCCTGCGACCTAGAATCAAAATCGGTCTCGCGGGGAGGGCTGTGCGCAGGAGGAGGTGAGGGAGGTCTAGACGCCGCCAAGTCGGCGCGCAAAACGGCCTCCTGCTCTTAGTAATGCCGATGAGGGGAGATTCATCGCTTGTAGGAGCAGGAGCAGAGCCAACGGCGCTGGGAACGGCGCCAGGAGTGCCGCCAGAAGCTTGTGCACCAGCTACGGCTTCTATGAAAAAATCAACAACAAGAAATGGTTCAGGACTTGATCTAAAAGAAAGTCAGAAAATAAGAGCGCAATACGTACCTTGGCGCAACTCCGTTCGCGCAGCAAACATCGCCATGAAGTCCATTCTACCCTTCTTTGAGGGTAAAACAGGGGACTTCGAAGCGACCGCCGGCGCAGTCTCGGCATCCTGTTGCGCTGTCGCCGGCTCTACAAACATTCGAGTGAGCAAAGATTCATTAGTAAGTCTATCAGAATCGCGCTCAAAGAACCATAAAGGATAAGCAAAGTTTACCTGTCGCGGGCGTTTCAGCCGCGCGAAGGGAGGAGGTAGTGGCACCATGCCTCAGATGGACAGGAGGTCTGCCCACTTTTTGAGGCAGGGAAGACAAGGAAATCTTAGTGGTAAACTCTTGGGTTTTCCCAAATCCCCCCGCCTTAGTAGGAGGATCCTGAACAACAGGGGCATTATCCTTCTTCTGCTTCTTACTGGCCCCTGCGCCAGTTTTCCCCTTAGCTTTACGCTTTAGTTGGGGCGCCTCCTCCTCCTCCTCCTCTTCCGCGAGCTCCAGCTCGTAGTTTTCGAGCGCATCTACAATACATGCAACAGAAGTGTTAGCAAAATTTGGTATTATAAAGGAAAATGCATAAGTACAAAGGCTTACCAGGCGCATCGCTGTCGAAGACAAATCCCAGATCAACAGGGATGAACATGTCATCAAAGCGATCAGGGAAACCAACCTCACCAGCGCCAAGTGCGACGGAGCCACCCTCCATGTGCTCATCATAGGCAGCATGAATATACTCCTTGGTGACTGCACAAAACAAGTCAAATGAGTTCAGCAAAAAGAATTATATTCGCGCAGAAGTAAAGCAATGAGATAAAACTTACATAACCTGTCGACTTGGATAACGGGCTCAAGCGCGCTGTCCTCCCACCTCTTGCTCATACCAACCCCCACCAGCGCCTCCTCACAAATGTTCTTGGCGGGGGATGGTTCAGCGGTCAGCTTATTAACCCAGGCGCCAGTTGGGTTCTTGAGGACACCCACATCCGCAGGCGCAGAAGAAATCGCGCGCATGGTAATGCGGATGGGGATCACACCAGCCCTTATGTAAAAGAACCTCTCAGACCAGTCATGAAGGCTCTTGAATGAAACAGTGGAGCACTTCACCTTCTGACTGCGAGGAACAAAAGAGAACCAAAAGTCTTGGATCTTGGACTTGTAAAAAAACTGAAAGCGCCGAGGGGTGGGCTCCTCGCGCTGGGATTTGCACATGAACTCAAAGTGAGTCATGCACACAAGTCCAAACGGATGGACTTGGGATATATGAATCCCATAAAACTGAAGCAGTGCACCCACAAACCTTGTCATCGGGAGACGAAGGTTGCAGTGGGTGAAAAAATGGCTATATAGGGATATATAGCCGGTAGGCGGGTCCGCCGCCGTTTGCCCGGCTGCAGGCAACATGCAGCCAAACAGGGTGGGAAAACCCTGAGAGGCGATAAGGCTGTCAAGATCAGCCTGCCTCAATTTGCAGGGGATTTCATTCCACCTCTTCACCGCCATTGGTCCTCCCTACCTCCTCCGATGAGCCCTCAGCAGCCTTCTTCCCCTTGCCGGTCTTCTTCAATGTAGACATTACTAAAGATTTTCTACGACAATGGATGGGGGAGATTGTATTGTCTGAACTATCAGACATACAACTGTAAAATCAAACAAGGGAAACTTCTGAAGAACAGATAGCTGGAAGCAGAACAAGGGTAATCGGAATACAAGGAAAGAAAGAAAACAGCTATGAATATTAAACAAGAAGATGAAGGATAAAAAAAATCTAAGGGCTGGCTTTTATAGGCCCAGGAGAGAGAAATTTTCGTGCTGATCGGACTTCACGCGCCACCACTCGCAGGTATAAGCCACTACGAGCGCGACACGTGTCCCTGACACTGTGTGAGGGGACATGAAAGGAAACTATACGGCTGCTGCCAGAGTTCACGCGCCACCACTCGCAGGAACGGACCAACGCGAGCGCGACACGTGTCCCTGACAGCATGTGAGGGGACACGAAAGGCAACTGTAGCACCTCGAGCACACGAAAAGCCTGACACGTCTCCATCACTGGCCCACGTCAGCAACAACCAACCACGTATACGGACGATTCGTTTTCAACTAAAAGGATAGAATTTCGCGCAACGATGAATAATAAGAAGAAAAAGACAAACCCCTACTAAAAGAGCAAACTATTTAGTCTAACATCTGTCTTACCGCGCTCGCGCGAGACAAGACACACATTAGACTGGGGGGGCTTGAAGAGGTATGTACCCGCCTCAACACCGAGCGAGGCGGGTCAACCCACAAAGATACAGACAAGTGACTTGAAATCAAGACATTATGAAGGCACAAAGCCAAAACCTATGCGCATGGCGCATATCACATATGCTCATGCATCACATGCTCAGGCATCATATGCCCAGGCACCACACATGCTCAGGCATCATATGCCCAGGCATCATATGCTCGCGCATCACATATGCTCACGCATATTACATATGCGCGCGACGCATCAGCGCGCGGCGCATATCACATGCTCGTGCATATCACATCTGCGCATGAAACATCTGCGCGTGAGAATAAAGAGAAGACCTCGCGCATCCTCAGGATTGGCGCATATCACACATGCACATAATCAACCTCGTCCTTATCCAAATCAGGATTAGGGCAACCTTGATTGTGCACGTCAGACAACCTTCCAGAAGGTATCTTTTTAAGGAATAAGAATATGCTGATGTTGACAGCTGCCAGATGAAAGGTGGACAACTCAGCATAACACATGTGCTACCACGTGATTACAACCAATGAGAAAGCACCAGGTGTCCCAGAGGACACGTGGCGCAGAGCAATTGGAGGAGGCCAACAAGGCTGAGCCCAATCAGTGGAAACCCTATCACTATAAATACAGCATCAACTCCACAAGGAAAAGATCATCCAACAACACACAGTTACAGCCAGTAACCCACATTCATTCACATTCAAGCATATTCAATTACATTCACTCACAGACAGTTACATTCAGTAACACTCTCAATCACACAGAGTATTCAGCTATTAAGCAATACTCTCCAGATTTCCTTACGGATATTATTATCTTCTCCACAAATACTTATTCTCACACCGGAGGGTTACCCCAAAGAGGACCCCTCTGTCCCTTTCTGAGGGGTAAGTTAACGGTGCTGTTCATTTTGTAGGTGGAAGAACCCAGATCCAAGAAAACCATCGGTGAAATTGCATAATCACACCCGAGGAAAGTAGATCGTCTACCAGTGAGTCGATCCACGTTTCTTCACGGACCTTTAGTCCTTTAGAAATAGGAAATGTAACTTCAAGCTAGCCAACGACCAATAACATTCCAATTCTAACAGAATGGTTTCACGATATATATGATCCAAATATTTAACCGATTGCTTGAAAACCGTACATGAAATTGAAGGATAACCAAGCCTTTACTAAAATTATATCCCCTAAGGATCCTATTCAATTAAAACCGTCACACTAGATTGATATTAATTAACATTCTTCGGAGTACTTCTGCACCATCTCGTGTCGTGATTACCTACCAGAAGAGAAACTCAATCAAAGTAATTTTGAATGCATTTACCAAAAAATTTATCATCATCTCCAATTCCTGAATCCACTTATCCTCATAATTGAACATAGAAATACTAACAAGAAACGATTCCATCCCCTTTAATTTGCTAGATTCCGCCCCTCTCCTTGGATAATGCCTCCAAATCTAATTCTAGCCTAAGTGTGTCAATCAATCACTCAAGTCATCACACAATTTTTATCGACCTCTAGATTATACAATCCATGAAATCTCGAACGCAAAGAAGAATTGCCCAAGCAAACACCACTCCCAAAATAAGTGTTCTTCCGGTTTCCTACTTTCTTCCTAATAGAAGAAAAAGTAAATTCATCCGTCACTCAGTTAGTTATACGATTGATGATTCTAGCCCAAACCCCTTTGCCCTTAATAACTTGAGACATCCATGAGTTATCAAGTCTATTCACATGTATACTTTTAATGACCTTAACCATAATAGCTATCAAAATTATCTTAGCTTAACAAGTCACATGCTTTAGCAAAAAAATCTAACTTTGCATAAGCATATTCCCTTTTCTTTTTTATAGCAATTAATTATTTCATTTAACAAAAGCAGGCTTTCAAGAATTTGTATCCCTTTAATAAACGCGGACCACTCCAAACTAATAACCCAAGCCAACCGATTATAAATTAGCCACTAATTTAGCATTTATATTGCAAATTAATCAAATTAATCGACCTAAACTCCGACACTGTCAAAGGACTTGCCACCTTAGTAATCAACGTGACAAATGAAGATTTGCAAACAACTAGAATATAATTACCACTACAAATGAAGTCACCAACAAACTTCAAAGTATCCTCTTGAAAAGCTATATTAGGTATGTTTATTTATAAACGAATAAAAGTATTTATCTCTTGAATGATCTTAATCATAATCTTAAATAAACATAATTGAAACATTTAAAAAGCTCTTTGATTGCTCATCACCTCTTCTCGAGCCACCACATTGCTTTATTTCTAAATAGAGGTTTCTTATGCATTTGACCTGAATTCCCGGGTACGGGTCTCACCAAACCTAGATATCCCTGAAACGAGTTATAACATCTCATTAAATTAAAAATTAATCTTACCAAATATTTGATATGAAAATTCTATAAAATTTGGATATACTAAAAATTAATATATGTTTTAAAAAAAAAGATATTATTTATAATTAAGAAAATAATTTTATAATAAACATATAAGCGGGTCATGGGTCTCATCAAACTCAAATAGCTTTTAAACGGGTTATAAGATCTCATTTATTTGTGAAATCATTTTATCGTCAAACCCTAAGTATATTATTAATTTTCTTATAATAAATAAATTTAAAATTCTCAAAAATATATAAATATTATAAACGAAAAATATAAAACAACCACTATAATAAATGGAATAAGACATACTATTGAAATAAATAACCAAGTGCGTTTAGGAATCTCCATTTGAATTTGATAAATTAAACAACATCAAAGGTAAGATGAGGATATCATTTCTTACTTTTTGACCTATAATCACTCTTCTTTACAAGCTAACTTTTGCAAGCACAGGATTTGTAGTTCGCTAACAATAATATTTTATATGGTTAATTAAGGAATAAATACACTTTGAACTATAATATATCATCTTTGATTTTATTGATATTATTATTATGCTAATAAGCATCTCGTATCGTGCATGCCAAAGCGAAGGATAAATATTTTATTATATTCTAAGATGCTTGATGCTAAGGCTCTGTCACCATGTCGTGTGAAGTTTGTTTGTCCAATAAAATTGTTTGTTGTGGAATAAAAGGTGAGTCGCCAAACATGCTACATAGCATGTTAAAACACTTGTTGCACCACATCGATAAAAACAATGGGGGCGCCACCCATTATCCCCTCATTATTGTTAACCTGTTATTATGTTAGCGCCTGAAGGCCTCAAAAGATAGGGTACATCCTCATTAACAACCAATGACAATAATGTTCTTGGAAATTGGGTCCATAAATATTATTTATTAATGTTAGGGGACCCGGGGTGCAGCGTGACCGGCTTCCATCACGCGTGATGGCTTCACGCACACCGCCGCCGGTGCCCCATCACGCGTGATGGGGGTGTTTGCGTGATGGCTATCACGCTGGGGGTGGCTTCCGATAAATGTGAACGTTGGAGGAGGGTAGCCATTGGAGGAGGGTGGATGAAGCTAGATCTGCGGTGGACGTTGGAGGAGGGTGGTGGTGGACGGCCGAAATTAGATCTGCGGTGGACGGAGTGGTGGTGGACGACCGGAATAAGATCTGCGGTGGACGGCCGGAATTATACGGCGATGGTGGAGTTAGGGTTTTGGATGAAGTGGCGGAATGGTGGTGGAAGGCCGGAATTAGATCTGCGGTGGAAGGAGTGGTGGTGGACGGCCGAAATTATACGACGGTGGTGGAGTTAGGGTTTTGGATGAAGTGGCGGAATGGTGGTTGTAAGGCCCCGTTACCGGTAGCCCTACTTTGGTGTTGGATTTACTCATAAACACAGTTCTACAAATCAGAGTTAATTAAAACTTTACGCGGAATATAAAACTTCAACCATAATATCTTACATAACCTCCAAATCTTGTCTTATAAAACATTCATAGTCATTTAAAACAAAACATAGTCTTTAAAACATCACAACATTTCTTCGAGATGCCAGTATCTTCGATTCCATGCCATGTGTCTTCAATTACGCGAGCTGCCTCAACCTATTTGCCTGCGTGCATACTAAAAGTCAGCTACGCTGAGTGAGTTCTAGTTAATCACATAACTTACTTTACATACACATATACGTGCCCGAATGTCACACCCTCAAAATCCACTAACGGAGTTTTACCGTCAGAGGGTGTGGACTAACAGGATCGGAATCATTAGTTATAATCAAACACCATAAGTAAATTTTTCAAACCATGAAACATTTAAGTGTAAATAAGTGCGGAAGCATAAATTCATAAACCAAGTGTTGCGTCACGCAAGACGACTTAAAACCCAATTAATAACAGTTTAAAAACAAGTTTGCAAAAACGATAGAGTTCAATGTAATGCATGTTCCTATACCGCGCGCCCGCCTCGGCTACCTGAGAATAACATACTAAAAGTGTCAACACGGGGTTGGTGAGTTCACAAGTTTATATAAATAAAGCGTTTGCGTTTGCGTTTATGTTTTGCGTTTGCATTACCAGATAATGTTAAATCAATTATATATCCATAGGTAGCTAACCTATAAAACAAGTATTACTAAGCGTTCGACACCGAAGCTGACTGTTTATCAATTGCCTTGCCACCATGTCTACCACGACCACGGAAAATGTGTTAGCCAAGATTACACCCACTCGACCTCCAGTCGAATTTAGAGTTGGGTGGGGTTTGTCAAATCCAGTAGTACTACTCAACAGTGACTCGCTATTATACAAATACTAAACGGTTCGATGTTATGAAGGACTTTAGTTGGTTCGTTTTCCACTTAGCCTTACAAGTGATATATAATTAATAACAAAATCTAAAGCGTTTTGGAGCATGTTATCTTCCCCAAGTATAAAGCGTTTAAAAGAGTAAAAAGGGGAACGTGAAACTCACTGTTTGCGAAGAATTCAAAAACAAGTCAACCGAGAGATGCGCGTCACAGAAAATCCTCACTAGCGCTCTAAAACAAGAATGAGATTTTCTAAGTGTTGGAACTATTATTGAGTCCCTAGACTCGGCACATAATACCTATGCATGAGATACGTTTCGTGTTTCATTTGTGAATTGTGTGTGACTCGACAAACACATTGGTGACACGTTACGTGTGTAAACAACTACTTAAGTATCAAGTACTAACATTGTACATTACTAGCAATCATTCCCCACAAGGGCAATTTAGTCAAAAACATAGCAATTATCTAACAAGCACGTTTCATGTATTTTCACATAGTTCAGCAGCTAGTTTTATCAAGACAGATTTCTACTTGAAAGATTACTCTATTCAACAAATCATAACATATCAATTAATTCACCAAAAATCATCACACAAACAAACATGAGTTAGGTTTCCAGAAATATTTTTATTGTATTTTTATTCCACATAGTTTTCTCACAAAGACCAAAACATTACAGTAAACTCACAGCAGTCAAAATCATGCGCAACAGAATGATATTTGTTATTCCCGTTAAATGGTAAATTCAATTAATGCAAGACCAATTGGGTTAGATTCCTAACTCAATATGTTAACTTCCAGAAGTGAAACTAACCCATTTGGTATTGTAGTTTATGAGATATGATAATTACAAAACAGCCTAACAGCAGGCCTCACAATTCAGACTTGCACTTCAGTTTTGTAAAATAATAAAGGTTAACTTTTACACGTCCAAAAATTACAAACTTGGACTTTTTAGAAACTAGACTCAACCTAGTGCACTGTAGTGTTAATAATTTCGACCAATTACCACATTAACATTCAGTTACAGTCGTCTAAACATAAACTTAACAATCTGTCCAGTACCAGTTTACATCAAAACTCAACATAACAACAATCTATGAATCATAATCCATGCATATAACACTCTAGACACAAGATTAACCAACCATGCATATCAATCTCACATTACACACATAGTTAGGGTTTTTCTTGAAAGTTTAAAATCAAAGAACAAGTGATTAACAAGCAACAATGACACAACTAGTTATCAAGTCACTAACAAATCATCATCAAGCATATAATCAAACCCTAACTCATCTTAATCATCAATTTCGTGAATTAGGGTTTTGGATTAACCCATTCAATATCAAATTAAACATATATTTCGTCAATTTTGTTAATTACCTATTTAGCACTCTAATTCCTTCAAGAAGCTTGAAAAGATTGTATGTATGTGTGTATGTTTACGGCAGCCAAGGGGAAGAGAGGGAGAGAGGCCGATCGGTTTTGGGAGGGGGGAAGGAGGTTAGGGTTTTTGTTATTATTTAATAATAATATGTTACACAATGGCCCCTCTACTTCTAGTTATTAAATTTCTAGCATAAAATAGACTTTTGCATCTTGAGTTAATGTTCTACATATAAATGTCAAATAATACATAAACCTAACACATAATTATCAAATACTTATTGTTTTGATGTTTGTCGTTTGTTCACCAATGGTTTGAGTCAACTCGTTTGCGTTTCGGTGCAATCCCGAAAGACTACATGTGTAATGATTGTCAAGCGTCATTTAAAACCCTAGTTTAAATGTAATGAGATGTGCGTTATAGTTCTAGTGATCATAAGTTTGAATTGACGGAGTTTGGATTAACGGAGTTAACCTGAAATTGTCAAGTGTCACACCGAAGGTACGCATTACATGCTTACCCTGTCTATCGTTCTTTCATATACGTTCATAACTAACCTTACGTTATAAAGAGCATTCACCCTACATACCTCGGATATTATTAGGGTTCGGTACCCTCTATCCTCGGATATTATTAGGGTCCGGTCACCCTGCATCCTCGGATATTATTAGGGTCCAGTCACCCTTCATCCTCGGATATTATTAAGGTCCGGTACCCTCCATCCTCGGATATTATTAGGGTCCGGTACCCTCCATCCTCGGATATTATTAGGGTCCGGTACCCTTTCTTCCTTACCTCCTTAACATACTTTCTATATACATAATCGTAAGTTTCGCACATACATACATCATTCATTCTTCATCTTACAACATACATATAACATCAACCATTTCCTGGCAGTACATGCAATTCCGAAGATCGTTCATGTACCGACAAGAAATCATTCATACATTTCACATAATGCATATATGGCATACACTTATCACTTAGGATAAGTGTATTAACTAGTCACATCGAGTATGCACACAGCCCCGAAAACATAACAAGGAATGGGGCTAGAAACTCACCTGAAGTCGGTTACGTTCATCGTTAATGGTTATTCCTTTCTTGAGCTGTGCACGACTAACTGTATAACAATTACACATATCAATTAACTATCTATATCGCGTTTCTAGTTTATTCATAACCCACAACGAACGGGGTCCGAGGGCAGCGCCCCTGGCAGCGGGGTCTAGCGGCAGCCCCTAGCAGGGTCCAAGGGGCAGAGCCCCTGGCTGGGGTCGAGCTGCCAGGTCAGCTTGGAAAAATTTTATTTCTATTAGCTGTCGTAACAAAATTTTATTTCTATTAGCTGTCGTAACACATTTTCCAATAGGATTTTAAATCATTATTTAATTTGCTAACTTAAAAAGTTTGAGGACTTTTTTGTAATTTATTCATTCCTTTCTAAGTTCAGGGACCATTCTGTCCATTTGTTAAACTTCTAATTTGTTATATTAACGAATTGGCTTATCTTAGCGAACTGGTCCATGTAGCGAATTAAACCCTTTAACGAACTGGTTATTAAGCGAACTGGACATTATAATAAACTGGTCCTTGACGAATCAGTTCATGTAGCGAATCAGTCCATGTAACGAATTGGACCTTCCAATTCGTCATCTCTTTTAACGAATGACTATAACGAATCAAGGGTGATTCGTTATCTTTTCCCTTAACGAATTAAACACGAACTGAAGCTAGTTCACTATGCTTTCTTTAACGTATTACTTGGCGAATCGCCCCTAATTTGTTAACGAATTAGGGTTAGGGTTTGTCAGAGAATGTCAGGAACATTCCCTGACATCCTTAAATACATGCGCCGCCTTTTCGCGCCGCCTTTACGGCGTTGCCGTGCCGGAAAACCGGGCGGTGGCAGGAAAAACGTGGTTTACCCCATTTTACACCGTTTTTCATCGTTTTTCGTCCCGTTTGATCCAGATCTGAGCTAGGGTGACCCCTAAGCTCATCATAGGTTCGGTTTATACCCGATTCCACCCGGATCTCGTGACTTAAACAGTTTAACGGTGTCGGCTTGTCGTTTCGTGACCATATCTAACGGGTTTAAGCTAAAACAACAGCATACTATCATTACCTCGGGTCGGTGCTCGGTTTCCTTCTTGGTTTCGGTTAGAGAGAGAAGGATAATTAGAGAGAGATCTTAAGTGTGTGTTTTGGTGGTGTATGGAATATGTGTAAATGAGGAGTTAAATGGTGATTAAGGGTTTATATATTTATGGATCATGGGCTTAAGCCCATGGTCTTTCCTTCTTTCTTTCCTAACCCAAGTCCATAACCCATACCCATTTACCCAACACTAGCCCAAGTCGTATTCTATTTATCTAAACCGATAACGACCCACTATAAAATAGACGAAATTTATTTTATTATTATAACCAAAAGTAGGATGTTACAGTGGTGGACGGCCGGAATTAGATCTGCGGTGGACGGAGTGGTGGTGGACGGCTGGAATTATACGACGGTGGTGGAGTTAGGGTTTTGGATGAAGTGGCGGAATGGTGGTGGACGGCCGGAATTATACGACAGAATTATACGACGCCGGAATTATACAACGACAAAGTGGGTTTGGGTGGGTGTGGGTTTGCAAGTGATGGGTGGGTTACACCATCACACCACCACCCCTACTAAAATCCATCACATGGGTGGGTGTGGGTTTGCAAGTGATGGGTGGGTTACACCATCACACCACCACCCCTACTAAAATCCATCACATGTGATGGATTTAGGGTTGGTAATGTGGCACACCACCATTGGATATGGTGTGTGAGAAGAATTGAACCACCCCCTTCCCCCTTAGAGCACCCACAACAAGCTCCACTTTCCTAGGTTTGAATCCATGTGGCAAAGAAATGGACTTGGATAACAAACTTCTCTTGTTGTGGAGCAAGTTTGTGAAGGATGAGTTTGTTTAAGCAAACTTGCAACAAACTTACAAGGTGTCATTTTTGTGGGGCCACCCCTTTCTCTCTCTCACATGCATATATACATATATTATATATATACAATTATAATATATTTTAATAAGGTTTGTGAAGGTTTGTTGTTGTAGAAAAAGTTGGAGTTTTTGTGAAAAGTTTGAAATTTGATGTGGCTATTATATGGCGGTTTGTGGATGTTTGTTGTTGTGGATGCTCTTTGTGTGTGTGTTTAAGAATAACTTAGAAATTTGCTAATAAATTTTGAAGGTGAACAATTATAATGAGACAAATAAAAAAGGAAATATGTACATTTTTAATTGGATGGAATGAGTAATATTTATAAATTTTGTAAAGGATAGAAGTCAGGATTTCCCAATGGCCACCAATGCCACTTCTTCTAAGTAAATAGCGTTAGCAATTATATATGTTAATTTGTTGTGACAAGCATTAGACCATGCATAATGGAGCGCTTCTCACACTCAAAGCGTCGGGAACAACTGTGGGCCCAGGGCACTTTGGGTGTTTTGGAGGAATGAGCGCTTCCCACAAATCGCTAGGAGTGGGGGATGTGAAAAGTGATTGGTGGTTTTTTTATTTGTTTTTTTAATAACAAGATAATAATGAAGTGATGTCTTGAAGGGGCATCATCCATTGCACCCTTTTTAGCAAAAAAAAAAAAAAAACTCTATGTTGACGTGACACAACCTGATGCAAAACGCCATATAAAGGCTCCATCCACCACACACAGTCTTGTACCTTTGTTATTAATAAAAATAAGAAGAAGAACCTTGAAAAGGACCCTCTCATCTTTGTCTTCACTTCTGCCACATCTCTCTCTTAGACTGCCACTGTCGTACTGCAACGTCGGGGTTCTCGTACAATCAATATCGCCCGCCATATCTATGATGGTAGTCCAACAAGGAACTCACATATTTGTTTTTGATTGTGTTGGTATATACTTTTCAGGTGGTCGTCCATCCTAGTACTACTTCCACATGAGCACGCTTAAGTGTAAAGTTTTTATCTGTTCTACAACCAACTAACCCTAAAACGCTTTGATAAATAAAGAGACGGGGCATTCTTTATGAATCAAAGATTTCTTTTTTCCACAACGGATACAGGATTTATATAAGGTGTAACAATTGGTCATATTAATCTACAAGTTATCATTACGTGCGGTGCCCACTACAACTAAGACCACTAAACATTCTACCACCAGCATTGACGGCTCAAACACCACTATCGTTGTGTCTTGTTCATAGCTTGAATCGTTGTCAGGAAAAAATAGTGGTTATAGGGAATTAGTCATGCACGTACCGTCCTCTCTCGTCATCATTAAATACGGATACCAACGTTGAGCCTCTATACTTTGAAAACTCAAAAATGTAATTAACTCCTCTATGCTTAGGTTACAAAAATCAAAAGTTTAACCCAACTTGTGAAAAAAATATAAACATCGCAAAGGAAGTTTTTATATACTTATAAGTTGTTTTCAAATGCTAAATAAAATATATGCAAACCACGTGAATTGATGTAGTTAAATATTCGAAAGAGATCTCATCTTAGACATCAAAATCTTGAAAACAAATAAATAAAGCTTAAATTAAAATGCAACGCTAATGGTTTTCGACTTTTCATTTTACTTGTAACAAAACCATTGGCCATCCATGATTATGTCTAGGAATTGATTGGCTAGGGACCAATTCCTTATTTGGAATGACTAAAGGAACATTAATTTGCCACAAATAGAAACCATTAGATAGCATATACATTATTATTATTAAAGGGATATGATTCTCATACATCATACGCATGCTTACTATAGAGGCCTATATGGCTCGTGTAGACCTATGCGGGTCGTATAGGCCAAGCATGACTGACGAAGAAGACAACAAAACAGCTTTTTCAGCCTATACTGCCCCGTATAGCCCTATACGAACCGTATATGCGAAAAGTGATGTGTGAGAATCCATAGTGGTGTATGAAGATCATATACCTTATTAAAACCCCAAAGCAGTATACCAACAATCAACATGTATTATTTTATAGGGGTAGTTTATTGGGCTGAACCACAAAGGTAGAGAATACGAGAATCATGTGTTATACATGTAAAAAATCAATTAAAAAAGTTATATTTACATGTAAAATGATTTTTGTTTCTCAAAAAGAGTGTTGTGGAGAAAAGTATTTACCAAATTAGAATTGCTTTTAAACCATTTACCAAAAGGGTGAACATTTATTAACTTATTTTTCTCATCATAATCTAATGTTCAGTTTGTGTTTCTAATCATCTTTTTACATAATTTTTTCTTTTTTCAGAGTTTTTGCATAGGTTATTTTAATTATAAAAATAAAATTAAAAATAAACATTTGGAGTGCTTTTTATGATGTTATTACATGCAGTACTAGTGGTTTTCCAATTCTCTATTTCTCTCCTTTTTTTTAATTCCTTAACGAACCTTCCACTATAGATATAGCTCTGTCACCAACCTCAGTAGTACATTGAATGTTAATATAATTAAGTATCTACGGTCAACAAATATATATTAAGGTTTAAAAAATGAAAATAATATAATAAGTAAAAGCAAAGTGACATCTTCACCAAGTCCTAAAACAAAACACTCTAACAAAATCAACTAGACTGTTATTAACTTTGTTTATTCGTACGGCATGACTTTACAAAGTCTTTCGATCTTGAATGCCTTCAATTTTATAATCCCATTAGCATATCATAGTACTTTATAAACCACCCTTATATTCAATTTGAAGATATTTTGACTTGCTTTATCATTAGTGGAACATGATGTCTTCACTCCCACGAAGAAATTTATAAAGTATCTTCAGTGTAACGGGATTCAACTGATCATTTTGAGTATATTAGATTATCGATGTATCTAACAGATTATACATAAACTCGTATAGTTTATTGATTTTAATTCAAAATAGACTTTTTTGTTAAAGCCATTTAAAGCTTTTAACTATTGTAAAGCTTACATAAATGTGTAATCAAGCGATACTAATTATGTCTCGGGGCCTTTATCATCTACTCTTGCTTCTAAGTACCATAACTATTAAATTTATAATACACGAAAAAAACAAGTTTAAAACTAAATTATTAATAAATGTTTCATCTATATTAAAAAAGTTACAATCTGATTGAGACTTAGACAATGAGCAGTAGTCACAAATAGAGGTGAATAAATCGGTTATGGGCCCAAACCTAATTGGTTTTAGTCAAAGAAAATGAAGATCGAGTTTTGTTCAAAATGGTTCAGTTTGAAACTAGTTTTCATCTGGTTAGGTTCTGTTTTAACCGGTTTCAATGGAGGACTTCTACTACTGATTACAAACCGGGGAGTCTGGTTTGGTTTCAAACCGGTTTTTGGAGCGGTTCGGTTATTTTACCAACTCTAGTCACAAACAAAGGGGTGGCGATTGCAGCGGGGATGTGGTGTAGTTTGCCGTGGACCTTGTGCATTGTCTCCCATAGTAGCTATTCTTCAACCTATTGTGTCACATAATAAAAAAAATTGATGAATTATTAACTTA
Source organism: Bidens hawaiensis (assembly GCF_021521415.1). Classification (NCBI taxonomy): domain Eukaryota; kingdom Viridiplantae; phylum Streptophyta; class Magnoliopsida; order Asterales; family Asteraceae; genus Bidens; species Bidens hawaiensis. The sequence continues at coordinate 376,935 of NW_027492308.1, read as the reverse complement.
TTATATCTTTATAATGGGAGAAAAGATTTTTTTTTTTATTTCATATTACCTTTTGTTAAGAAAATAATAATAATGACTTTAACATAACACTAATAAATAATTAATCAAAGTATTACAATACAACTATACAAGTATGCATTTAATTCTTGAAGGGAGCACGACGGGCCCTAGTTATTTAAGATGCTTATATGGTTAAAGCCCCATTTTGCACCCAACCCAAACATACGCTTGTTTGGCCTTAATTCTATATCTAGATAAAATAAGAAAAATGAAGTGGTCCGGTCAGCAATTTACACGTGTAACAATTACAATTACAATCTACAATTTAAATAGAGTATATTGAGAAACGAGCAGTAAGATTTTTAGCAAGATTTCATTTTTGAATTTCATTTTTTAACACATTTGACCACTGAAAGTTTGTACAAATTTGGTCTAAATTATACTACTTTGAAAGTTGGGTGCATTTATAGGAGGCTTGACTTTGAATTTCTTTCTCAAGCTTTGAACACCTCTGGACATATATTGTCAACAATCAGATATCAAAACAACACATCAATAATATATGTTGGATCAAAATTCACAACATTAATTCTAATACAAACAAGTGCATCAATTTGATCTACGGTTAGCATGTAGTACACTGCCAGTTAGACTTTCTTTAGATGGAAAGTGACTCATATGTCTATTAGATTATTGAAGGTGGTGTTCTGTATGCATTGTACATGGAAACAATTTGCAGCTATCATTTTCTTCATATAATTAATTAAGATGAATTGTTATTGTTCATGTCATGCATGGATTTTTTATTTTATTTGTACTATTACATATAGCATCATGCAAAGTGTTGTGTTATCTTTACCCATTATGAAATCAAAACGATCTATTCAATTCACATATTTGGCAACCTCTTGTATTAATTCAAATTTGAGAGATTAACATTTGCAGCAATTGAACAAACACAAATGATTATGGGTTAAAAACAAAACAACCCAAATGGGTGTTGACAACATGGAGTTAGGGGCTCATAAGACTATCCTCATTCACAGCCCAACCCAACCCTACCCGACCAAACCCATGTTCCAGCATGTTTGAAAGAAAAAAAACAAACAACATTATGCTTTATTGGATATAAAAAAAACTTAATATTATAAGTTATTAGAAAAAAACCATAATTATATCTAAAAGTAATTAGTTGAACGAAAATTTAAATAAAAAAGCAAAGCCATCCATCTTTTGATACGTGGCAAAGATATGAGGTTGCAACTAGGATTGTTCACTCGACCTGAACAATTGCTAGTTGCTACTCAACCTTATTTTTTGTTACCGTTGAGCATAGTCTAAGATATGGACGAAAATGTCTCAATAGGCCATACATTATTGCACATAGATAGTTTGTCTCTTTACCTTTAGGCTCAAATTCCTTCGTTTGGAGACCCTGATTTCTCCTTGACTATTTCCTCTTAATTAATTTAGTCATTTCTAATTTGATGGAATGGTAAGGTGATTGAGGTTTGAAAGGATAGTGAGGGGTTCAAACCTTATACAGTGCAAAATTTTAGTCTTTGAAAAAAAATATATAATTACATTCATAAATTGTCAATTTTGAATTTTCAATATTTTACCAAGCCTCTCAACACTAGAATTTCCTCATTAGTTTTAAGTATTCAATAATCTTTCAAATTTTCACTAAGAGCAGATATTTTATCTTTTGTGAATGTGCTTCGCGTCACCATTAATTGAATCGCGTCATTGATGTTTTTAAACCTTAAACACGACTCTAGTTGTCATGGTTCAAGTGGTTGTTGCCAAGCCAATTTCTCGTAACCAACTGTTTTGCATCCCATAAACCAAGTAAATGTTAAGCTTATGTGTTTCAAATTTAAGATCCACATATGATAATATTATTAATGCATACCTTGTGGACTAATAAATGAATCAATCACGCATGCATAATATTTGGTCAAACACAAAAAGGATTGCATCATGGCATGACAAGTGTAAACTTCTTAATAAATCCTAAAGTCAAAAAAATTAAAATTTTAATATTTTCATTAAATTGTCAACCATTTTATATACTCATTCTTAAGCCAAGCTGAGGGAGGAACCAACCCAAATGCAAGTTGACCAAGCTGACAGTGTAACCTCAAATATATTTAATTTGTATTCCTATTTTAAAAAATAACATATAATAACAATAGTAATAATAATAATAATAGTGTTGTAGTTTTACCGGAAAAAAACCATCCAAGGTTTTTTATACGCATTCCATTACAAGTTAGATTACTTTCATCGAAGGCAGAATATATCAATCGGTATCCAATAGTGTCAGTCCATTAAAATAAAAACCGACGTGGATAAATACTTAACAGACGGAACTTATCGAAGATCGATACACCATACTAAAGTTGTATTTTATGCTTCTTATTTGTGGTCTCAACTTCCAACTCCTTAATTATGTTTCTGGTTTCTATAGATGAACAGATCACTCATACGCATTTATTATTACTTCATGAAATTGCATGACAAGTGTTATCTTGTTTGGTAGTTCTATAAGTTAATGTTTTGAATTATAAATGACGTTTGATTGAATTGTCAACGATATTTGTTTATTTTGTTTAATACAAAGTCAGCTAAATAATGCCCATTGGGAGTTGACCAAGATGGTGAGGGTACTAAATTAAGAGTCCCACAAATACATTTGTATTATTGTAGTAGTTGACATACATTTATGGCATGTTTGGTTTTTAAATAGAGTCGGTAAAGGGAATAGATTTAGAAGACACTTAAGGTAAATATTATTTATTAGTTTAAATATTTTTTTCATATGAGAAATGAGAGAGGTTTGTTATGATGCCGTCATATTGTGCCAATATCATAGAAATTAAGCTGTCTAACAATGGGATAACGAAGATTAAACAAATGGAGATTAATAGTGATGCATTTTAATTTCTTAGTATTGGTGGTGTAACTTAGTTGTAAATTACAAAGCTCCATGTGTAACATTTTGAAAATTTCTTATCAGATTTGACAACTTTAAAAGTTAAAGGGTCAAATTATCATTTGCAAAGTAAAATTTAGGAGTTAAATTACAGTTTTGACAAACCTGACCCTAGTGGACCGCAATTGTTTTGTCCAACGGTCCATCGGGAATCCAATGGGGTCCGTTGACGGCTGCATACTATTAAATACACACGTTTTGACACGTGGGCGATGACATGGATGGTGGCAGACGATCGCATGTATCCCAACGTTCTGATGGGGGTGGACAAACCTGACTATAAATATCGAATAAGGGATAGCCATTTCAAACATTCCATGTCTCCTAGTGTCTTAAGTTCATGCCAATTCTCGAGCTGTTGTTCTTGAGCCGTGTTCCCGATCCCCAAAGTGTGTATCGTGTATCCGAAGTTCCCACATTTGTTCAAGCGAAAATTTTTCCCGATCTCCCGAAGCCGTTAACCGACTTTATAGCTAGTTATTAGTTTTATACGTAAAGGTTTTTTGACAAAATGTGTGTTTATTTAACGTCACTTTTTGATTAAAAAAATGATGACTAATCAAACATAAGGCCGAATGCCTTTCTGTTGTGATTGTTTTAAAAGAGATTTCGAAAAGTAGTTTTAAATTATAAAACAAGGTTAATGTTTTTAAAATAAGATTTGAAACTATAAAACAAGGCCCTATAAGGGTATTAGATTAGATCATATAAATGATCTAAATATTGAAACGAACCTATTATAATAGGTTAAAAGATAATCAAGCATCAAAAGGATCGAGATTATCCAAGAAGTTTGATAAGGTGAATACGTTCAAACTTTTACAAAGTTGTTTATTTTTTATTAAACAAATTGGAATGCGTGTATATATATAGTTTTAAAGAGTCAGGAAATATTCATAGAGGATTTTACTTTATCCTTAAAATGTTTTGACACAAGGAAATAACTAACAATCAAACTAAAATATACATATGTTTGGATCTTTTCATACATGGTAAGCAGTGAGCACATTACAGCCATGCACTCGATGAGTTGTGTATATGTTTAAGTGGTTAACAATCTTAGGAAGCGTTATTTTCCAATTGATGTGCTAAAAGTTATTGGCGTTTGTGGTCTTAACGAACTTTGAAACCTTTTTGAGTCATGTTATTTACCGGAAATAACTGACATATTTTTATAACTGTTTTCAGGTAATGAAGCATAGATATAGACATGGAAATGCCGAACGTAGATTGAGATTTCTAGGCCTGGTATATAGTTGGTGGCTCAAGTAAATTTTGTAAACTAATATCGATGCAAACTTGTTTTAAAACAAGTATATTTTGTAAACACTACAAGTGTTGTGGTTTAATACAAATGAATATTTATTCAGACAAGTTTCCGTTGCATGACAAGCATTTGATAAAATGACAAAACCAGTATCAACTAGGGTTGTAAACGAATCGAATGTTCGGCGGAAAGTTCCTTTATGTTTGCCAATTTAATAAATGAACTAGACACGGGCAAAAATAATCCGCTCGTTAAGCTTAATAGGCGAACAAAGACATAGGCCACATTCGTTCAGTAGTGTTCGTAAATGTTCCGTAATGTGTTCGTTTACGTTCATCCGATTACATCAATTTAAATTTGCCCGATTACATCTATCCGTTTACATTCGTATTAAGGTTTAAAGTTTCTTTTACGTCTGTGCAATACTGTATAGGCTGAAATTCCTTGAAGATTGAAGAATTGGAAGCATGTTTCTCGTGAACACTAAGAAGATTTGTGGATTATGTATGATATGATTATGTTTTGATTACTATGTTAAATGTTTCGAATTTGTTTGATATATGATAACATGTAATCGTTTATGTCCATATGTCCGTTAGAGTCATTTCTCTTTCTTTGACCGTTAGAGTTATTTATGTTTGTTGCCTATTAGTATTAATGTTTATTTGTGTTCGTTTGTCCATTAGTGTCCGTGTTTTTGTTTGTCCATTAGTGTCCACGAACTGTTCATTTGTCCGACAGAAGCTTAACGGAGGAACAAGGACACAATTTTTTGTTTTGTAGAGTGTTCTTGAATTGTCGGTTTTGTTCGACAAAATTTTAACGGAAAACACGCACAATGTGTTGGACGGTTTAATTCGGTTTGTTTGTAGCCCTATACCAACTCTTGGATACATGCTTAAGCCCATGAAGTTGGGTGTGACACCATGGCCTAAGTTTTATAATGTTAACCCTTCAAATACTCTATTTTGTGAATGATGAAGCTCATGTGATAAGTTGGCGTTTCTTTAAGGCAAGGCAATCGAGGCAAAGATGTAACCATGTGTCGATAGTCCTTACATTTTTGGCATGTTAGCGTTAGTTTAACTATTCACTTATTTTAAAGTAAAGGATTCATATATCCAATTATAGAAGAACTAGAACAAGGGGATAAATTATTTTTATTTATCTTTTTCTAAAAGGCCAATATAAAAAAAATTATTTTGAAAAATAAAACAAATTCATGGTAGATTGCCCCTTGAAATTATTTACTTAGGGAAGCAGAATTCACTACATGGATAAATTTTATGGGAGATTGCTCCTCCCACCCTTAGAATAAGATAAGATTTCATGACGCTAAATTACTTGCTATACTTAGAATTAGTTGATTACGTCGATCACATTGTGTTCAAGTACACATATAGCGGAGATGTCAGTGTTGCATATGTTGATAATCATAGTTCACTAGCTTAGACGTCTTTCACTTAGAAGGGAGAAGAACAACGTGCTTATTTCAAGATGTAAAATTATATAAACTTTATAGAAGAACTTATATAAAAACAACAAAATTATATTATTATTTTTGCCTTGCGGACTTCATACAAAATGTCAATTAACTCCTCCTAACTTACTACTTTCTTTCCCCTAAACGCGTCACAAGTTATAACATGAATATCCTACAATCAATCACGGTTAGTCCTAACTCCGCCATCTCACCACTCCAATTTTCCACTTTACTTATTGCATGATTATCACAAATCTTTTTTCTCTGTTTTCTTCTGTTAAAACAATCTCTTTTATGTACAATTTGGCATCCTTATGAGTCTTTCTTGTCCATCACTTCCTTCATGATGTTTCTTTTACCAAGATTAAAATATCCAAAGCAATATTGTCTTGTTTATCTTCTTCTCAACTCCAATGAAATAATAATAATAAAAGTTTATTTGGGATAAAGCCTTGTTGGTAAGCCATTTTGAGGAAGGGCAAATGGGGCATAATGAATTTCATTCTGAGGGCCTACCATTGACCATCTGCACATAATAACAACAAATTTTTATATTAGTATAATATACATGTTTACTTATTTTGTACTTGAATACTTCCATAATGATAATCATGTAATTTTAAGAGTTATGTGCATTTCACCAACCTGTACTTTGTAGTCATATGATGTATGAGTACTAATATCTCCAGCTTGGCTAGCTCATTCCCTGGACACGAGTGGACCCCATTTCCAAATGGCATAAATGTATTGGGCTTCGGTGCCATCTCGAATCTTGACGGGTCGAATTTCTCCGGGTCGGTAAAGTTTTCAGGGCTATGGTGAATGTTTCTAAAGAGTGGCAAAACCTTCCATCCTTTTGGAATAAGGTATCCTGCAAAATCCATTTTCAAGAAAAATTTAAAAAATTGAATTTTTACATCTATATATTAAAAATCTTAAAAAAATGAATTTTTATAAAACAAACCTTCAAATTCAACATCTTCAACAGCCTCTCTAAATGTAAAAGATAAGATTGAAGCAACCCTTAGTGTTTCTTGAATAACTCTTGAAGTTATAGGCATCTTCCTGGTATCAACCCAAGTCAAACCCTTGTTATCTTTAGCCTTCAATATCCCCTCTTGTTCTTCCTAAAAAGTCAAAACAATCTCATCTCAATTAGCAACTTGCAACTAATGATTAAACCACTTTATAAAATGGGATATTTTGATGGTACTTACAGTGACAGCTTGTAAGACACTGGGATTTTCAGCCAAGTATTTAACAATCCATGTCATGACACTAGCAGTGGTGTCTCTAGCGGCGAAGATGACTCCGATGATGTTATCGGCTATTTGTTCGTCTGAGAGTCCTTCTTTCTCTTCCATGAATGATCCCAACAAATCTTTGTGGTCATCTGTCTTGGATTCCCTCCTTAAAGATAGAATCTTGGCCAAGATCTGAGCTAACTCCTTTCGGGCTTTCATCGATTTGTGAAATAGCGTTCCAGGAATATTAATTGGCATGGAATTGTACCCTTTTTCTAGAATGTAATAACATCTTTTTAAATCCTCTCTATAAAGCACCTCATCCTTTCCAAATATGGAAAGCAATGCAACATTGAATGTAAACTGCAACACAACATTATAATAATCATTAAATAAACAGAGCAAACAGAGGAAAACAGAGTATTTATATCACACTTACTGTTTTCATTTCTTGAAAAGTATTCACAAGTCTATTTTCCCATGACTTTAGCGAATCAACCGCGATGGACTCGATATCTGGGACAATATTCTTAATTGATTCAGGTGTAAAAGCCCTGAGCACAAGGCGTCGTAGCTTCGAATGGTAATCGCCTTGGTGAAAGAAAATCGCTTGTTTTCCGAGCATTCTTTCTTTGCTAGCCGGAAATGTGGGCTTGAAAAGATGGGATTTTGTGACAAGTACAAGTTTAGCAGCTGCGGGGCTGGAAATCATGACACACCTACAACCCAACACATGGGTTTTAAAGATAGAACCATACCTGAACAAATTACAAACAAATTTTTCGAATTAGTTCAAGATTAAAAAAAAAAAGAAAAAAAAAGTCTAGCAGCGCAGCTTGTTGTCTGCTGTCTGAAACAGACTTGGTATAGGAGTTAGAGTAACTAACTTTTTCACTTTTGAGGCGAAGAAGACATTAGGGTTTTGCGAGTAAAGTTGAAAGGTTTCGCCAATATAGGGCCAACCGAGTGTACCCGGGGGCAAAGGAAGGCCTTTCCGGCCTCCCGATGCGGAGGAAGTGAAGAAATAAAGAGTGGGAAGAATAATAATAATGAAGGAAAAACATATGGTAATGAATTCCATGTTTGTTTGTTATGTAGGTATTTGGTATTAGGATAGGAGTTTTGAGTTTGGAGGGAGAGAGTGTGAGGTGAGGGTATATATAAGTAAGTTTGGTGGTAAAGGATGGTACATAGTTATACAGCTAGATGCACACACATGGAATCTTGGCCACCAGCTCAAGGGGAAGGGGATGGGATGGGAAGAAGGAGGTAGGCAAGTGTGTTGCCAATGTGTCTATGTGTGTTTTCCAGTTTTTTTATTTTGTTTTTTCCTTTTGTTTTCCCAATAATCATTTCTAATAAACTTTGTGATATTTTGTTATGTATTATTTAAATATGATATGGTAATATTACTTTAAGTTGTGTAGAGTGTAGACCTTTCTATTTAAGTATGTTTCATTATTATTGGTAAATAGTGTTTACTTAAAACATGTATCTAATTAAATGTTTAATTTAATTTTTATTAATTATGCTTAAAATATGTCATAATGTATTGTATGAAAAAGTAAATGCATACTAAAAAACGTTATCTTCGGGTCTGTATGTTATGAGATAATGGAATGGACGAGATAAACAAAAAAGTAAATGAATCATATTATCATTCAATTATCTTATATGATTACCATGTGAGAATGGAACAAATCATTGTTTTGTGTTGTCGGTAGGCAGGAAAACACAAAAGAATAAAATTGTTGTGAGTCGTGGTGGAGGTAAGTGCGTGTAGTGGTGTGCGGTGGCGGTGGCGGGTGGTGTTGGTGGGGATAGGTGGCAACCATTGAGCGGTGGTGGGGGTCTGGTGGTGGCAGGTGGTGGTGGTGGGTGCTGTCGGTGGGGCCGATGATGGGTGGGTGGCAGTGGTGGTGGCGTTGGCAAGTGGCGAAAGTGGTGGTGGTGAGGATGGGTGGTAGCAGGCGGGGACGGTGGTGGTGGTGGGAGACGGTTGGTGGGTGGCAATGGCGGTGGCGACCGTGGTGGTGAGAGTGGGTGGGTGGCCGCGGTAGTGGCGGAAATGGTGGTGTTGAGGGTGGGTGGTGGCGGCAGTGGCGTTGGTGGTGGAGTGTGGATGTGATGCAAAGTGAGAAAAAGGGGGGAAATGGGTGATGGAAAGAATTAATTGAGTTGTTTTAGAGGTAATGTATTATTCTATTTGTGCAACCCATTGTATTGCAAATCCGAGGAAATCAAGCTGAGAAACCTTAATCTGAACTAGAAAAACACTTAACTTATTAAAATTCAGGTTTTTTGGTTTAAAGCTGAAAACTTAGAACTGAATTTGAATTAGAATTCAGTTTTATCAACTTCTATTTGGTTCGGTTTTCATTTTCGATTATAGTAATATGCAAACCTAGAAAACTAAAACCCATACCGATGAACAAACACCTTAATGGATGAAGATTAATTCCAAAAATTTATAAAACTCACTACACAAATAAGTATTATCTGTAAGGATAATATTATTTAAACGTGTGAAATTTAAATTTGGAGACTAGACGAGATGCTACATAAATATATAATAATGAAAAGGGTGAGGGTGAGTGGGGGTGGGGGCATGACAGTTAGAATGCAGAAAGGGCGTGTTGGATGCGAGTAGAGGTGCACAAATCGGTTTTTTTTAAAAAACCGGTTCGGTTATTAACCGGACCGGTTTTTTTCGTCCTGGAAAAAAACCGGTTCGGTTAATAACCGGACCGGTTAATAACCGGTTTTTGTGCATGAAAACCATAACCGGTCAAACCGGTTACGACCGGTTTGGGAACCGGTTAGAACCGGTTAATAAACCGGTTTTTTTATTAACCGGTTTTTTAATAACCGGTCTAACCGGTTAACCGGTTTTTTTTTTTTTTTTTTTTTTTTTAAATAACCATTATTTTTTCACAGTATAAACAAACCGGTAACTACAAGGCAAACTGGTAACTACAAGCATTAAATCGTTATCGCATATTCGTAACTCAAAAATACATAACTTTCATTTATAGCTTTTACATTAAAAATACAAACATTAAATCGTTATCGCATATTCGTAGCTCAAAAATACAAACATTAAAGAATGCTTAGACACGATTACATTAACAACATGCTGTTTCTTACTCATTATTTTCATCGCTACCCGATCCCGAGCTATTCCTTAGGTAATCGTCGTACGCGGCTTCTTCATCGGTCATTGGTTGAGTGTGTCCTTGATTGACCTCGTCTTCATACAAGCCCGCCTCATAGTCCATTTCCCCCTCGAGTGAGCGTTGATGTTGTGCCATATCTAAAGCGTCCAAGTAATCCTTGTAGCAAATAGACATCTCTACAGCTGGTGGAGTGAGTCGAGTCCTCCTAATCGATATAACCCTGCCAGAAACAGAAAAAGCAGACTCCGAAGCTACCGTGGAAGCTTGGACCGTTAGTAAATCTTTGGCCATGGCGGCGAGGATCGGAAACTCATCCTCCTTACCTCTCCACCAAGCCAGCAAATCAAGACTTCTAAATTCATCTGGAGTCATGTGTTTCACAAAGTTGGTACCACCATACCTTCCAAGTTCACTGCTTGGGGTGTTTACCTTTTGACGTTTACCGGCGTCTTCCCAAATCATGTAGTACATCCCCATTTCAAGGTCGGTTTGGGATTGGGATTGGGCAACAGCTCTTAACGAGTCATGAATTTGGGAAGACGACCCGTATTTTGTAAGGTAAACATCATACATGTTAGACAAGGTGGTGTTGAAAGCATTCTTTAAAGTTTGGTTATAATAGGGGTTTTGATCGTCGTTTAACTCTAGCTCATCACAAATTTTTTCTATTAAAGCTTCAACACCACCAACATTTATGCAAGGGTTTAACGCAGCAGCACATGTCAAAACAGCGGGTAGTTGTTGAAAATATTTTCTAAATTTTTCTTTCATTTTTACACCCATATCAAAATAAGGTGCACCCCTACAATGAAATTCACTCAACTTTGTGCACATGACAGCAATTTTTGGTAAAGCAATGGGGCTTGTTGGATAGTAAACCCCGGATAAACTTGTTGTGCAAGATTTAAAAATTTGAAGTACCTCCGTAACGATCTCAATCAATAACCAGTTTCTAGGATCGTACGGTGCACATTTACCCCTACTTGACATTATTTGATGAAACGCAACTAGTGATTCTTTTTGTTGGATGGCTTTCTCAAACATATCACAAGTCGAGTTCCATCTTGTTGGACAATCCCAATTGGGCCCCAACCATTGACAATTAGCTTCATTACAAAATTTTTTGTATCTTGAAAATGTTTTATTGTTGCTAAAAACATCTCGTAACATTCTTTTAAAATTGTTTCTTTGCGTTTCGATCACGTTTAACCCATCTTGCACGGCCAAGTTGATAATATGTGCAATGCATCGGCTATGAAAAAACGCTCCATCACAAATAGGTTTATACTTTAATTTTAAATGGCCAACCGCGGCCGTATTGTTGGACGCGTTATCAAACGAAATTGAAAAGATTTTATCTTCAATCTTGTATTGTCGAATGACTTTATCCAAGAGTTTAAAAATATTTCTGCCCGTGTGCGGGTAATCAAACAATTGAAACGCAACGGTTCGTTTCATCATTTGCCACGACCCGGGGTCAACCCAATGAGCCGTCACACAAATGTATGAGTCGGGCGAACCATTAGGTACCGACCACACATCCGTTGTTAAGTTTACACCAGTTTGTAAGTTTGAAAAGTATGAAATTAGTTCGGATTTAGCGTTTTTCCAAGCTTTAAGACAATCTCTTCTAAGGGTCGAACGACTTACGTGTTGGTAGCGTGGTTGAACATACTTTTGCATCATCGACGTGAATTGAGGGTTGTCGAAGTGGTTGAAATGAAGTGTATTTTGAATCACAAAGTTTGAAAACTGGTGACGTACCTCTTCAAGGTCGTACGTAAACACCGTTCCTTGATTCGTCATCTCCGGCTGCGAACTACTTCCCGATTCGTCCTTCAAGGCCTTGCAAAAGGGCCTTTGTACATGCGCTCTTAAAGTGGAGTTTGCATCTTTGCCATAAAACTTCAAACAATGTTTGCATCGAGCTTTTTGGGTACCGTTAGACATTTCGCATAGGTCGAAATGTTGCCAAACATCTTGGTTTCGTTTCGTGGGGATGACCCGAACGACCGTTTCTCCCGTGTTCGAGGCACCCATGTTGACGGATGAAGCAGCACTTTGGGAGGCCATGATAATCGACTACGAAATAAGAGCGTATGGAGTGGTAATGTGGTATAATTGAGCGTGAGATAACAAAATAATCGCGTATGTAATAAACGTTTAGAGCGTTTGGAGTTGTATAATCGAGTGTGATCTAACCAATACCCAACCTAAGCTATATATAGATGTTTGTGGGGGTAAAATGGGAAAAACAAAAAAAAAAACGGTCAAAATAAGAAAAAAACGGCTATATGGCCGTTACTCAACGGGAAAAACCGGTTTTTAACCGGTTAACCGGTTTTTTTATAACGGTCAAAAACCGGTTTATAAAAAAACCGGTTAACCGGTTTTTTCTATTAACCGGTTAATAAAAAAACCGGTTTTTTAAAAACCGGTTATTAAAAAAAACCGGTTTTTTTTAAAACCGGTTATAAAACCGGTTTAGGCTCCAAATTGTGTAACCGATATACAAACCGCCGGTTTGTAAACCGGTCAAACCGGTTTAAAAAAACCGGTTTTCTTAAAAACCGGTTTCCGGTTTAAACCGGCAAACCGGTTCGAGGACCGGTTTTTTTGACCACCTCTAGATGCGAGGAAGTGAGAATTTGGTTTACTCCAATCAACTCGCAACACCAAATGCTCCATTTCAATAAAACAAATCACTACCTATTTATTTATTTATTACTCTTTTTCGCCAATTCCTTTATGCAATTACACTTCACCCCTTTTACTTTATTTCTATTTGATCCTGTACTTATACTTATTGCATCTCTAACACTAACATAAACAGGATTAATCATTTCAAATTTGCAAGCCTAAGTTACGATTAAATTATATTTATCATCCAATATAATTATGTACCAAATTTATCATCTCATCTCAGTTGTTGTTTCTAAGATCTCCTTTCTTTAGCTTATACTTTTTTAGATAACTAGCTATGGATAAGTAAAATGTAGTGTTCCTCTATAAACTAGCCATGAAAATATAAGTTGTAGATGAGTAAAACGGTTATCAGATATATAAAAATAAAGTTTACATATATTATGCATACTAACATTTAGAAGTTAGTGTGACTAGTGACTTCACATGATTGGTTCATGTAAGAACTATTTAGGGTCCGTTTGGTAGCATTTTAATGATTCAGTTTGTCAAAACACAAATTTTAATCTTAACAATGTTTTATGTTTTATTAACTATAATGAGCGTCGCAACACATGTTTCTGTGAAGTGAGGACCATATCTCCTAGTTGAGTCACATTTGAAAGCAAAATCAATAACAAAATGTATCTTATAGACATATTTTTCAGAGGGTGAATCCGACAATGCTTAATCCACTATACCAAGCATTTGGTTAGTATATGCCGCTAAGATAAACACGTAATAAAACTATAATTGTTTTTAACGAGATGAACGTATCAGGTATGTTGTAAAAATATAAAACAATTATATATGTATGTATATGAAACTGTTGAAATTATCTCAATTTAGGTTATTTTTATGTATAAAACTATCGAGTGGCCAAATTCGCAGAGTTCAAGAGTATTAAGGGTGGATTACGTAGTTAATTAGATGTCTTGGACTGAACTTGTAGCTGGGGAGTTCTAAACAGCTAAAGAGGAACTTGTGTCGTATATGTTAGTCGTTTTCTCTCATTAAGTGATTAATCTCAATTTTTGTATTCCTCGTTTGCTAGAAACGTTAGACGGTGCCGTTATGCTATAACTTATCGTCATGCTGCTAATGGTAGTTACAACAGATCGTAGATTTCAAGTAATTTGAGTTGGTATGCTTTTATAAGTTGCTTTGTGGCTGAATAAAGATTTTATGCTTCTTTGTTAATTAAATGAGTTTTAACCCGTAGTGTAAAGTGATTACAAAATTTCACAAAAACGCTTTTAGGCTTCTTCAACGTTTCAATACCTTAAACCATCTAACTTTTCACATCATGCAAATGATATTTTCTTCAAAAATAATACAAAAATCATACTTTCTAAGAACAAAATATCATGATTTTTATACAAAGATCATGTGTTATTCACCAAGAAACAAGAATTTCATAATATAAGCATTTCAACTATCATACTATTTAAAACTCACTCATGCCTTTCGGTGACCAAAGACAGACTAGAGTCATGCATTTACAATTTTACATAGCAAAAGAATAAAGTTAAGTTTGGATAAAACACATCAATATCGACACAACCAAAATAAAAGTATTCAAATTCTAAGTTTAGTAAGAATACTGTTGCATTTAAGTTCATAAAATCTGTGTAAATGGATTAATGGTGATTTATTACAAAACGTGTATGAAGACATCAAAATGTGAAGTGTATATGACCCAATTTAAGTGTGGGAGTACTTGCGTCTATTAAAGTGCACACGTTTTTTTCACAACAATATAAGTAAATGGACATGTCAGCACAATTAAATGGGTTATACGTACCTTTGTAATATCTGAACTTTTTTTTGGGTAATCAAAACTCTTTATAAAAATTACTATCTAAAAGTGAACATTTTAGCTATAATCAAAAGTATATAAAAACTGCTTAGGTTATGTATAATGGTAACTTAAAAAGTGAAAAACGTTTTGACACGTAGCTCAATGGCACAGTAATGTGAGTAATGGCCTCACTAGAGTTCCGTTTTTTTAATGGTAAGTCTGAATTATGATTAGATAAGAATATCAATTCGACATACAAACTAGTCACGCTCTTTGTTTGCCCCACCCCTGCCAAAATGTCCCATAAACGTCTAACGGAGCGATTTTCACGCCTAATTGATAATGTGACAGATGAACGTTGAACAATGAACAGTTATACATATAGCCTTATAAAAATCTAACTTTCAAAAATTGGTCTCATCAATTTAAATCATGTACTCAAAATGTAAATTTGGAATTTGTGGTCTAAAATTATTCTTGTTTTGCATTTAATCACGTTGACATACACAAGAGCTTTCCACACCGAACACAATTCTGTTATATGAGACCCTATACTATAAAACTCTAGTTTCTTTCTTTGTTAATTCTTATTAACACTGTTGCTAGCTATTCCAAGAATTAAGAAGAAAAAAAAACAAAAACTTTATCCAATAGCACACAAGTTTTTCCAAGTGTTCTATTAAATTCATTAGGGTTGTGTGTTATGGGGGCTTTACCGTCCCTCCACGTCATTGTCATGTAGGAAAACAAATATAAAGCTTCTTTCCATATGTCTTGTTGTGGTTTAAAACTCCCTTACTATAACACAAACACACATATGTGTATATATATATATGTATGTATATATGTATGCATGTGTGATGTGTGTGTGTGTGTGTGAGAGAGAGAGAGAGAGAGAGAGAGTGAGTGATTGAAAAGAAGCTATGGCCACGACTAATCGGAAAAACCGAGTTTAGCCACGAATCACCGTGAATTCGGTTAAAATCAACCTAAGGTGTCGGTCATATGGCATTTATGGGTCTCGCTCGGGTCTATGGGGTTGAGTACTGTGGTCAGGTTATCACCCAGGTAAGGAAAAACGTCTTATCTTTGGTTCTTGGAACCGTTTTGCCAGTGCCCAACTCACAGTTTCTCTTCCCCTTTCATTTATCGTAGGGACATGCCACGTAACCAAGCCTTAGGGTGTACGAGTGAAAACAACATGTGGGAATTCTTAAGGAATTTCCCGGAAATAAATGCAATCTACTTTTCAAAAAGTTTTCTTTGAATGTTGAGGCATAGCCTCGGAGTTTGTGTGTGTGTGCATAACAATAAATAATAGGTAATTATCTAAGAAAGTTGTAAAAAATTTAAAATTGAACACATAAAGGTAAACAGATAGGCACGTATAGGGTTCCTAAACATGTGTCTAAGGCAATATCTAACGACCTATCTTAAACCTTCGGCTCTGATACCAATCTGTCACACCCCAACCTACGGCGGAAATGTCGGGGCGCGAACTGATTTTCACAGCTCTCAAGGTTACTATCATGCACAATATAAGTTTCAATATCTAATTAATAATTTCAAATAAAACAAATATTCATGTACATCAAGTTTATAAATAAACAATTACATTAAACATCCAAAATTAAGTTCTTGTATCTATTCTCTAACATGCATCCTAAGTTGCTTCAAACAATCTTGATAATCACGTCACACGATAACTTGCATATGCGTTGAAAATAATATAGTTTGTCAACACAAGGTTGAGTGAGGAACACACCAGTTTAAATGTACATATAGTATATAACAAATATATGTAGTTGCAACAAGTCATGTGAGAATAACACATTAACCAAATGAGCAAGTATAACTGAGATGTCGAGAAGCACAAAGGCTAACGACTGGCGTATGATCATACTAGACTGAGATTATGTTGGACCTCTCCGAATGCGAAAGCATACAAAGCAAATAAACACATAAACAAGTAAGGTATAAGTTGTTAACACATAAGGCAAAGTTGCAGTTTTAAGTATAAGTATATATGAGAAAGTATATTTACGCATATGTCCCCAAAACGTGGAAAACAAGTAAAATAGGGGAATGTGATACTCACCTTAGCAAATAAACAAGGCGGGAATGAATACGACAAGATATCGATAAACCACGCTCGACGAGGTATATCAACAAACGAACTTCATAAGTAATAGTAATTACGGAAATTAAGTAAGAATACAACAACGAGACTAAAAATAGATAAAGGATTCAAGATTTGATGATCAAAAGGATTCTCTCGAAAATTAATTATCTCATTTAAATTTATTGTTAATTTTATTAACAAAGCTCTATTGTTCATAATTATATAAAATACATTAACTAAGAAGAGTATATTAATATATATATATATATATATATATATAATTTAGATTAAGACCTTATTAATATTAATTTTATACATAATATTTATACATACATACATATATATATAAACAAATATATACAAATACATACATATATATAGTTTTTAACAAGATTCAGAAAAGACGTTTGATTAACGCGTCGATTTTATAAAAATATAATTAATTATGAGTTTCATAATATTTATAATATTAATTAAAATCATTAAATAGGTGAACAAGATTAATTAAATGGTTGTAATAAAAAAAAACAAATACACGGGCTGAGGTGGCTCGAACCCGCGCCCCAGCCACAACAGTCTTAACCAACACCCTCTGACCAGCTGCGCTAACAGATTCACTGTTCATATTTTGTAAACAATAGAAGACAACCAAAAAGTTGAATGAATCAGCAGACCATATGAGCCCTAACAAGATCAATCGTTAAATCCGTTTATCGTTTGATTTAGTTGTGTTAGGGCTATTGATCTAGTAACACAGACGACCTACAAGAAAAAAATAATTACCTTAATTGATAAATAAACGATGGGTAATTGGGCCATATACCAATCGGCAGACGCAGGTCAAGAACACCAACAGAAACTTCAATGATAATGGAATTGAATATAGGGTTTATGTTTGCGCTGTAAAGTGGATTGAGTCTGCAAGTCTAATTGAATTATAAAACTCGTATTGATATAGTTTGATGATCTAGGGTTGACGGCTAGGAAAAAAAATAGAAAACAAATCAATTTTGATATTATTTACTCGTTTAATATGTCGGTTTGGCCGCGAATTGACTAATTCAAACGATTACGAGATCAAATTCCAAATATACAAAGATCTCCTAACCTAATTTGGTGTTTATAGATTCGGGTATAAGAAAACCCGCTTAGACAAAGATATGGGTAAATGGGTTAACCAGATGAGGGAAATGGGTTATAACAAGGTTACAAAATGGACCCTGGAGTTTTAAGGGGGTACAATATAAGCTAATGGTTTAAGTTTGGGTTAAATTTGAATATCATTCAAAGTAGTTATATTTATATTAATTAAATATGATAAGCAAATATTAATAAAATAATACAAACTTGTATAACGCGATACGTTTATCGATAAAGTTTCCCGAACATAAAACGAGTCGGGTCAATGAATAAAATATTATTTTGGAAAACCGAGTTGTTACACGAGAACCAGTTCGAAAAGCCCACCGAGAATCCTGTAGTCAACCGAGAACGCTTGAAAGTTGACCGAGAACACTAAACTTTGACCGAGAACTCAAGATTTTGATCGAGAACTTTGTTGTCTAACCGATAACCCTTGATTATTGACCGAGAACCCTGTTGTCTAACCGAGAACGGTTAATATAACCCGAAAACACCTTATTGTGCCCGAGAACGATCAAACGAGACAGAGAACTCCCAAAGCAGCTTTGACCAAGTAAATTTGGCAACAAACTAAATCCCGATATTGATGGGATTTGAATTTTAACCAAAATTAACTTAATCTCTTTCAAAATAAACTCCACAAAACATGGAAACACCCAACTATAATGGCAAACCGAATCAAACCCCCCTTTTCTTGTCAATCTTCAACCGTTATTCGTGTTCTTCGTCAAAAAAAGTAATCAAACCGAACCAACCAAAAAAAATATTATTGAATCGTTGATATCGAAACCGAGCCTTGAAAAAATTCAATGGCTCTGATACCAATTGTAAGTCCCGATTTCGGATCTACACAATATGATATCAAGTAAACACGACGTTTGTGTGGAATCCAAACATCGTGATGATTCAAGAACAATATAGGTGAATAATAAGAACAAGATGAACTTCAATGCACACGTTTATTATCACCATGCGTCGGGTACATAAGTTCTTTGTAGATCTACTTTGCTCTCTAGAGTTTATGGTGGCTATCAAAGTGCTCTACCACTAGTTGTCTTAATTGATGAATAACATTAACTATATATATGGTTAACATACAAAAGGCCCAAAGGCCAAGCCCAACTAAGTCTAAACTAGTCTAATCAAAATCCATAAGAATTTTGGTGTTACTAGATAAACCGAAATCCATAGGGATTTCGGTATTACATCATCACAACCATAATACACTTATTCAACTCGTCTTCGTTTATTTTACTTTACTCTTGATCATGTCTTGGCCTTTTGATATGCGTCAGTATAACCGATTTATGACCCAATACTCCAATTAATTAAAATAGACGTGTCAGTTTTCCTAGTGATGTAGTTTGCATGGTAATATGAATTAGTGACTAATTATGAGAAATTTGTGGCGATTCTTCTAATCTTTTGAAGATTTCTAGACTTCGTAGATGTTCACACGCTACATCGCAAAGTAAAAAAGATTAATTCCTTAAACCTAAATGTTCTATATTCAATCAATCAAGAACTAATTCATAGATAACATGAGAACTTCTTACAACTTTTTCTTAAGAAAGTATCATTCTAATTCGATCTTGAACGTATCCTTCTACTTCGATCTTTGTGTATGCCGTTCATGTCACAATCCAAATAACTTTAAGTTGAATGCAAAACTCCAACGTCAACAAATCACAAACCCTAGTTTTGCATGGGGCTTTCAACTTTTTTTTTCTCTAGGATGAAGTATGAATCTAATTAATCCCTTAAATACTCCACATGTTTCCCTTTCTATATTCTTAGAGCATTCTCATTCCATTCTCCATCTCCATCTCTATAATTACACTAAAAAACACAATCTTTTCTCTTTCACTTTCAATTAAATAATATTTTTTTATACTTTTATCATTACATTTTATCTCTCTTTCACTCACAACCACTTTCAAAAACATTAAAAAATTATAAACAGTGTGTTTCTCCAAATTTAACCATGAACAGTAACATTTTCTCTCTCCTTCTCTCACAACCACTTTTAATCATCTCTAAAAAATGAAGAATTCCCTCACAAAATATGGAGAATGAAATGAGAATGCTCTTATAATATATATTGCGAGTTAGTTAATTTTTGGAATCAAGAGTCTTTTTTTCCTAAGAGTTTTAAAAAAGATTAAATAATAATAATAAAACAGAAATGACCCGTACCTACTAAGTTGGAAAGTTAAAAGGTACAGGGGTACAGGGTACAGACAGGCTGTAGTTTTGGATGATGGAGAAAAGATTATTATGCAACATTCTATTAATGGGAAACGTTGTCATTCCTCCTTTCTGTTTCATCATAAATGCAACATTCCATTATTGTAAAGTCGCTCTTGTCCTCATGCATTCAATCACTTAACACAAAAAACTTCTATTATTTAATATCTTTTATCTTCATTTTTTATATTATATTTCAGCTCCAGTATTTAGTATTTTTAATGTTTAATTAAAAAGTATTTAGCATTTTTGCAATTTGATTATCAACACTTTCATTAAACAAGTAACAACGTAAACAATATGTTTTTTCTTGTTTAGTGCTATACTCCAACCAATCATGTTGATCAAACAATTTTACATGAAAATGTCATCGGTCACTATAATGGTTTGATATTTAAAGTCATGATCTGGTGGTTGAAAAACCTTTTTAACAAAATACACTTTTCTTATGTTATTTATTTAATTAGGATGATAAGTAGAAATAGGTGGTCTATCATAAGGATCCGAAGCAAGATCATTCAAATCGATTGCATTTCGTATTGAAGAACTGAAGCTGAAGGAATATTTAGGCCAATATTATCATTTTCTTGCATATCATTCTCAAATTAGAATATGGACCGATATCTTTTTTTTTTTGCATATCATCAACAATATTTGAACTTGGAACTGAAATTTTGAACTTGGTGTAGGACTGATATCGTCATTTTTTTTCTTTTTCAATTAAACAGATTGCTAAAGCGGCTGTTGAGTCTGTGTTTGTTTGATGTTTCTCGTTCATGAACAAAAGGAAAAAAAGGCTAATGAGTTTTATTTGCTTTGGGCTTTAAACTTTGTTTGGCTTTAATTGATTTGAACTTTTAAACTGGTTGGAGTTTTAAACAAATATGGGTAACGCAATATCTTTTCAGGGATAGTGAAATACGAAAACTGACCCATAAAAATTATGATACCGTCGAAAAGTTGAGCGCGCTACCTCTAGTTGTGAACTAGGTCCGTCCTGACGAGGACGGGAACATCATTTTGGATGCCCCAATACCAAAATAAAGAGATGAGAAAGAACGATATTGATGTATACGACGACACCATCCACCTCTTGGTGTATATAAATATGTCTCACGAGTCTACATATTTTTTTATATCGAATTAAGCAATTTTAGAGTTCTAGAATAATAGGTTATTTAGCAGGATGGACACTTAAACATGTAGAAGTGTACTCGTGTACCTTTTGTATTTAATAGGGTACCTTTTTCTTAGAACAGCTATATCTACTTGTTTGTTACGCGGTATGTACGTGATTTAATTCTAATTTAATACCATGATTGAGAGAGGCCTTTATACGGCCCATATCTGACCCTATCTAGTACAATATTTTGTCATAAATAGCGTTTGAATTTACGTGTAATTTGAACAGGTACAGCAGTATGGACGTTTTTATTTAAGGGTCCTACTAGGGACACTGTACACTCACCAATACGTTTCGTATTGAGCTATACCTGAGGCTATACGGAGGCCTATATGCCCGTATAGTCATATAAGGGACGGGACGTATTGGTGAGTTTTTTTTTTAGCAAAAAGGGGCGGTGTCTCTAGAAAACCTCTAATTAATTCGGTTCAAACCATTCCCCGAGAATTGTTAAAAAATTTTGAGTCTAGAACGAATAAAAATTTGGGCCTGAAGTAACAAATATACTCGATAATTGTTTTATCGTTTGGGCGAGTAAAACTTTGGGTTTTAAGTAAAAGTTGAATATATTTGGGTAACTGAGTTATGGTTTGGACTGTGCAAATTTTTTTTCTTTGTACAATAACGGACTTTAAAATGATATCTAAAACGATATCTAATTACCTAGCATTTGTGTTTCAGGTTGGAGTTTTTCATGTTATTTTCATATGGCCGGATCAACCTCTTTGAAAACCTAAAACGATATCTAAAAACAAGGTCTTGTTATAAAAAAATAATTTGATCACTCAAAAATAAGAATAAAAATAAAAAATAAAGAAAATCAAAATGTTGTCATTTTTTTTTACAAATACAGAAATAATGAAGTTACTCACACCTTTCCAGACATAATTTATTTTAAACTCGCTCAAATCACACGAATTAATCCAAATTTCAAATGTATAATTATTAATTTTATTTTAGAAATTATGGGTTCTTAGAAAATGTGGGCTTAAAGCCCTAGTTTCATTTTGCTGTCCTAGAGACGAAACTGTGATATTCATATATATATATATATATACACTAGTTTTTATCCCCCGTATTACGGGGGTAGTTTTATATTGTTTGTTCTAATATTTATTTATTTTTGAATTTATATTTTTTTATTGTATGAAAGTTAATAATATACTTATGGTTTGACAATAAATTGTTTCACATATAAATGAGATATTATAACCCGGTTTAAAAGCTATATGGTTTTGATGAGACTCAAGACTTGTTTATTTTTTTTACTATAAAATTGGTTTTTTAAATATAAATAATATTTATGAAAGTTAATATATACTTATGGTTTAATGACACCCAAGACCTGTTTATTTTTTTAATATAAAATTGGTTTGTTAATTTAAATAATATATATATATATATATATATATTTAAAATAAATAAGATATTAATTTTTATTATATCATATTTTATATGATTTTTACATCAATAATTTGGTGAGAATAATTTTTAGTTTAATGAGATATAACCCGTTTAAGGAATATCTGGGTTTGGTAAGACTCATACCCATGAATTCGGGCCAAATGCATGAGAAGCCTCCATTTAAAAATCAAGCAAATCTGGTGACTCCAAAAAAATGGGGAGCGACCACATCGCGACACGTGGGATTTTTATGTTTTCGTTTATATATTTATATATATATATATATTGAGCCACAACATGTTCTGGTACTCGAAAAGGGAAGAGTAATTGCAAATTAACTAATTTGGATAGAGTGGTTAAGTTTTGTCGTTTAAAAGTAAAAAAAAAAAAGAATATACTCTTCCACACAAGTAAACTCTAGCTCCCACTCAACTCTCGCTGCAACCCGATTAGACATCAATAAAGAACAATTAACTGATAACCTTTAATTTATTTAAAAATATTGTTGATAGCTTGGTTATTAAAGGCGCATTATGTTTCAGAAAGATCATATACATATTCGAATTATATCATACTCCTATATTGTTTATTGACGCAATCAACCATCTAATTATTTAAAATATTTAAAAGAAATATCTGTTAATAATTTAAAAGAATTGGTGCTATTTTGTTTGTAAAGGCACATCGTTGATATATTTAAAGAAGATCATATGCATCTTTTGGTCTAGTTCAAATCTAGTAAAAGCCAATTTGTGGCCACCTATGAGTTGAAAAAATTTCCATTTACTTTATTTTTTTATAATAAAAGAGTTTTAAGATCAACCACTAGATCAACCACCGCCACTAGTCAAGGTGAACATCATTGCTAGCTTTTTGCATGGGAGGTGATTATTTGTTGTCATCAAAATTGTTTTAATATATGGCTTATCTTTGCTATAAAGTGAGATCATTCTTGGTTTTAGTTGCCAACAAACTGCCATATCCCTACATGATAAGAACACACTCGTTTCTATAAGGCAAATCCCTAGAATGCATGCATTGTCTTTAGTTTTTAGTTTTACTTATACTTTTGCACTAGTACAAACAACTACTAGTGTCGAAACAAGTCGGGGCTTAAATTGACAAATATTATCTACGAATCCTATAATCTTGATTGGGCTCAAATATGATAAGAGTGAGAAATGAAACGGTTATATGTCCCAACTAGCGCATAATTATAAGAACTGCTGTAAAGCATCTATCTAGACACAAATAAAGAAGATTAGACCATCTTTAATAGTCATTTATGGGGAGCTTTTGAAAGTGAAAGAAGGTGAGATAGAGAAGAGAGTGAGTGAGGTGTTGTTCTTGTACAAGAACGCTCAAAATGGAGAGAGCGTTGTCACATGATAGGTTTGAGGGGTGTGGCCAGTTGATGACATGCCACATAATTTCTGTGTTATTGGAAATGTTCTTACAATTATGTATGTTAATTGTCCTTTCAAAATAAGGTTGCGCGGTATGGTCTACTCTCCTCATTCTCTATCATTTATCACAGCTGTTTTTTCTTTATCACTCAAACACATCATTCAATCCATGTCATACATCATTGTTTACCATTCCATTAATTTATATTATCTATATACAAAAAGTAATGAAAAAGAAAAAAAAAGTGGATTGGGCAATTACCGAGGGGTGGGAATGGTAATTCCCCTCACGTTAGTGACTTGGGTCGGGTTTTGATAAGGGGGGGGGGGGGGGGGGCAATAGTGTAACATTTTACTTTTGATAATAATAAATAAAATAATTTTTTTTACATCATGATGTGTTATTATTTAGTTAAGTTAAATAATACTAATAGTAGTAGAGTGTAGGCTTGAACGATAAAAAATGGAATAAGGGATGGTGACGGGCCTTATGTCCTTGGGCTTGAGAGTATTTAAACACCCTTAAACCTCCCTAAAACCCTCATTTTCGTCATCCTTGCCTCCCTACACACTAAAAAACACACACAAACACACTCTTTCATCCCGAATTCAGATCCAAGCTGAAGAAGGATAGATTTCGTGTCCACACATCATCGAAAATAAAGAACCTAACACTTTACGTGTTGACTCGGATCTGAACCAATCCAGATCCAAGAAGGTACGTTTTTTGATAAAAGGCTAAGTATTTGAGGTCGAATCGTTATAAAACTTGGTAAGATAGTGAATCGGACCTTAGAAAGTAGGAAAAACATAAACTTGATTTTAATCAAGTTGTTGGAAATGTTCGGGACGAACGAGTGACGGTCGGACTTTGTTAAGCAAGAAAACTAAGTTATTGTGGCCTAGAACTCATTTTATAGGTAGAACGGGCATAGGGGGGGGGGGTGTAATAAAACGATTTAAATGGAAAAGACACAAAAACCATGATTCGTTTAAAGAAAAATTGATTCGTTTCAGATTCGATTCAATTCATTTCAGAAGTTGATTCGTTTCGTTTGAAAACTCGATTTAATTCGTTTGAAAGCTGACTCGATTTGTTTAAAAACTCGACACGGTTCGATCAAAGATGCAACTTAACCCCAACTAGGGGCTCTGACCCTTGGTGCTAGGGAATGCCGCCCCTAGGACCCCGTCGTCAGAGGCGCTGCCCCAGACCCCCGGTAGCTAAGGGTTTCAGTAACCAAGAAATATGATTTGGTTAAGAGTAGTTAAGTGATGTTTAAAATTGTTACACAGTTAGCCGTGTACAGCTAAGGAGAGGTGTTACCGTTAACTCTGAGAGAAACATGATCCATGTGAGTTTCTAGCCCCTTTTCCCTGTTATGTTTCGAGGTTGTGTGCATACTCTATGTGATAGGTTAATACAATCACTTATATAGTAAGTGTATGATGTGTGAATGTTGTATGTATATAAAAAGGTTAACATTATGTGATTATATATATATGTATATATATATAAATATATATATATAACACTATATATAGGAATGTATGTATGGTTGTATGGAAAGAAAGGCACCAGACCCTAATAATATACGAGGTATGCGATAGTATGTTACGAAAAGAAGGGCACCAGACCCTAATAATATATGAGGATGAAGGGCACCAGACCTTAATAATATCCGAGGTATTTAGGGATAAATGCTCTTTAAAACATAGAATGATTATGTATGTACTAAATCATGAAGGTAAGTTAAAAATATGAAAGTTTGAAAGAATGAAAGTATAAAAGTATGAATGCATGTATGAAAGGAAGGGAAACATGTTAAGTATATGTAGGTTCCCTGGACGGATCACACGAGATATCCCGATATACACAGGTGCGGAATCCCTGTGTAGATCGTTACGGACGTAGAACACAAACACACGAACACACGAATACGATACGAACAAACACACGTTATATTAATAACTCAACACGTGATATAATCACAGTTACAGACTCTCAACCTCACGTCACTTGACTCACTGAATTACACGAACTTGAACTCTCTAAAACGATAATCTGTAACCTATATAAATACACGACAACTTCGCCTCAGGCGAAGTTGTCCATAACTTCGCTTGTTCAACAAGTTCGCCTAGGCGAACTTGTCAACAACTTCGCTTGGTTAACAAGTTCGCCTAAGCGAACTTGTCAACAACTTCACTTTAAACAAACAATACATAAACAATATTACAGACTCGATTACAGACATTAGACATATGAACTACTGACATTTATGCACCAACAGACTCCCCCTTGGCAGTAGCTTCATATCTTGATCTTTCAGCTCTTGTCTCGTAATCCTGTAACTTCAAGCGTGCACTCCTTCTCTAACACACACCGACACAACTCGTTGATACTTTCTTGCTTCGTCCTTCCAAGCTGGAATATAAAAGATTTTCTTCTCGTTAAGCATCTTCAGATCAGCTTGCGATAAGTTAACAAGATGCATCGGATCGTAAACTCTAAGGATCTCTTGTGCATCCTCATCTTCCATCACTGCCTCCGCTGTCTCACAATCAACGAACCACCACTTTAGGTCTTTGAGCACATCCTTGGGCATAAGCTTCATCGGTACTTCTTTAAGGCACCGGATTGGTTTATACTTCATAACCATCCAAGGCTTTCCATCAGCTCTCAAACCTCTATCCTTGTCTTCAACAAGTTTCCCTTTCTGTGGTTTCAACAGCTCAAACTTCTTTTCCTTTATGCTCTCTTTCTATACAATTTTCCCTATGACTCTAGCCATATTATCGTCACTCCGATTGATCAACCCCAATCTGGCTAAGTCTTTAACCTCACACTCAGGCAGTGTGTTTAACGATCTCAACATTCTTCTAAGGTACTGAATTCCATCATATCGTTTAATCACGAAGAGCCGCAACTGCTTATCATAAATCCAGCATATAATCCCTTTCTTTCCTTCAGCATAACCCTTAATATTGTAACTCTTTTTGAACATGGTAGGGACTGCCGGTTTCTTCGTTTTGACGAACCATTGAGCGTATCCTTCCTTCCACCTCGGCTGCTCTTCCCATTCAGTATCTTCAACTGCCGTCTGATCACCCATATCGGCCTTCTCAACCTCTGGAATGTCATGTTCGACATTTTCCTCTACTATCTCTCCTTCCTCAATCTCATTCTCAATCTCAATCTGCTCACCGATCTTCTCAATCACATCACTCGGCAGCACATCTTCATCAAACAACACATCATCGCTGAACATATCATCGTCAAGTTCTTTCAACGCATCAATCACGTCATCATCAACCAACACCACATCATCACCACCAGAACCACCAGCCGCGTCGACAGACTCCCCCTCAGCTGTGGAAGTACCAAGAGCTTGAGAAGTTCTTGGCAGCTCACCACCTGCATCTTTCGATGCATTGGGATCATCGTCTCGGTCATTTCTTCTTTTCGTCCTTAGCTCGTCGCCCTTACAGCTCATCTCCCCCTGAGATGCCAAGAACTCCTTCAAGGCATCGATAATTTTCCCATGCTCAACCAGGAGGGATGACTGTAGTTGATTTGCTTCTACTAGGCGTTGAATAGTCTTCGATTGCTCTGCCACGATCCGCTCTAGTGAAGCTATTCTCTCTGAGTCTGACATAGGCGTAGGCGAGACATCAGAAGCAGGCGTAACCGCAGGTGGTACCATACCTGATAACCCTGCAGTAGTGACGACCGTTGACTCTACAAATCGTGCAGCAACCACCGACTGAGTAAGCGATGGAGCTGGTAGAGACACGATCTCCGGAGTCGACATCTGGACGGTAGTGGTAGATGAAATGCCAGCAGATGATGTAGCCACCACGGAAACATCCGCAGCGCTTGTACTTGTAACCTGTACAGAAGTAGGAACGATAGACATACCAGACAGTGCGGCTGGAGCGAAACGTACCATCCTTGAAGTCTCTCCAGCTCCCATACCAGCACCTGTCCTTTCCCGTCTTGATCGTCTTATCAGCTTATGTATATCTTCTTCCTCTTCTGACTCATCATCATCCTCCGTTCTCTTTCTCTTCCCAAAAGTTCTCTCTCGAGACACCATCAACCGTCTCCCCTCATTCATGATCTCATCCAAATCTGAGTCAGCCATCGACGTTGCTGCTCTAGTAACACTCACACCCGAACCCTGTGCAGCAGAGACCTGCACCTCTTTATGTGTATCAACTTGATCCATATCGAAATAACCTTGACCTCCAAAGACAGCATCAAGATCTATATCCTCTGCAGCCGACACAACAGGCACAGCAGATGCAGCTTGAGTTGCTCTTGCCTGTCGCGGTTGAGGATCTCTGAACTCGTCCCCACCAGCAGGAACATACTCTGGGTTGATTAAAAACCCAAACAGTGGAGTATGCCTTGGACGACGTTCAGGGTTGCTCCTCGCACTCGAAGTGCGGCATTGAGCAAAGATACGTTTGCTCACAAATTCCACGTATCTGATCGGTCGTCTCTGAGGTAGATTCGGAGCCACATGGTTCAATATCATCTGGATGAAACGTGGGTACATAATGAACCGCTCCCGAGCCATCGCCCTTCTCTGTCTGTCAATCTCGTAAAAGACCATCTGACTAAAACTATAGCGTTTATTGTAAGTCAGTGCAGTCATTGCGGACTGCAAGGTCGCACCCATACCGTCAGTGCCCGCCTTCCTTCCTGACATGCAAACTATCATGACGTGCATAAGGAAGTGCCACTGTCCAAGCAGAAAACCCTTCCGTCTCTGTGAATCGCCTAATGGACCAGAATAGCCCATTCGGAGAAACGCTCCATCACGAAACGGAGCCACAAACTCAGTTGGGTCGTCCCTCGTCTCTTCTCCAAACCGTAACGCCACCCGAATCTGTTCAGAATTGAACTGAACCTGTTGATTGTTCACAGTCGCTCGCATGACCGGGGGCTCAACACGACAATCGTATTCTACCGTCTGCCAAAAGTCTTCAATATTTGGCAAGGATATCGGCAGAGTGTTCGTGATAGCATGAAAAATCCTCGAGCGTATGAGGAAAGTAATAATCTCGCGGTAATCCTCAACGTCGCTCGCTTCCGGGTCAAGGGTGATGTACATATTGTGACCCGGGAAAAATTGCCGTTGGTTATCACCATCGTCTCCTCCTGCACCTCCAGCACCAGCTACTGCAGTGTCACACCCGGCCCTGAGCGGCGGAAACAGCCGGGCGCGCGCGAGTGGGGATTGATAATTAAGCACGGGCCATTGCAAACATTCAAAGTAAGATTTTCATTGCGCATGAAAAGTTTAATACAAATACATTACATTGTTTAAAAATTACATAAAAACATCCAAGTATAAAAACTGTTGAAGATTTCCACGCCATATCCCCTTGCGCGGCGGGAACAACCACGCGCATCGAAGGGATAGAACTAAAATCTTCCAAAAAGCTAGTCTTAGATATTCAGCGTGAGGTGCTCTAAGTGTGACTCCATGCGCTACCTAGTTATCTCCTGAAAGACACGTAAAAACATTTGGATCAGTATAAACTGAGTGAGTTCACAAGTTTTAGTAACTTGATAAATCGTATTGCATCATAATCTTGATAAAAATCATTCTGAAACATAATTCTGATAGCATCATTAAAACACATGCTTGGTAAAACATATTTCTATCAACATATTCTGATAAAATCGTTCCGCGGGTTACGCGCGAACATTTCTGGGAACTGTGCTCGTCTGTGTAAGTGGCGCTGCCACCACGAGCGAAACAAGTAATACCGTCCCGCGGGTTACGCGCGGACACATCTGAAAAACCGTGCTCGTCTGTGTAAGTGGCGCTGCCACTACGAGCGAATAATACCGTCCCGCGGGTTACGCGCAGACGTTGTGCCGGAAAACAAGGCGCTCGTCTGCGTAAGAGGAGCGACCTCTACGAGCGGGCTCAAACCCATAGTACTGCCCCATGACCATACTAGGCACTCGTCTGTGTAAGAGGTGCGACCCCTACGAGTGGGCGGATCAAACCAGCAGTCCCTACCCTTAGAGTTCCAATGGTAAAGTGATCACTTACTCGAATCTGGTGCACTAACATCGAAAAACCATAGATAACCGTTCGCATTGCTCATCATGAAACATAACTTAAACACATAATCGTTTGCATAGCTTGTAAGTATACCATGATAAAACATTATTTAAGTACGTGTCCCTCGCCCCGAAAACAGTTTAAAAATAGTGAAAACAGTGAAAATAGGGGCTGTGAGACTCACCTGTGGTTCTTGTTAAGGGATTTAATCGAGATTCGGGTTTTCTTGGTGTTGGCCTTTGAATTTGAAGGTCTAGAATACGATTAAATATATATATTAAGATCAAGAAATAGGAGAATATAAGGGTTGGAAAGTAGATCTCAGGGTTATAATCTCGGCTTACCTAGTAACAGGATCGGAAATGAAAACAACGGATGCTTTGGGAGATGATTAGTGTAAGTTTGCAGTTCTTAAGAGAGAAGTTTGAAGTGTGTTTGGGTGATAATTTGGGTTTCATATTTATAGGCAAACTCAAGGGAACACAATCCCTTGCTTTAGGGGATTGTAATCTTTTCATATCTAGGTGTAATGATGATAAAGTATGGAAATTATTATTATTTATTTAAAGGTGGAGGAGTGGATAAAAGATCTTGATTTGATTTGGACAGGACATGCAGGTCTGGGGTTGGTGAGAATAGGGTGGCTGACAGTTGACTTTTCATGTTACAGTGTGCTTTTTCAGGTACTTTTGTCAGTGTACAGTAAAGAGTGGAAAATCTCTGAAACACGCTACTGTTTCCTTTTGGGCGGGAGTAATCTCCTTACATCTGGAGAATAGACTAAGTGCTCTGTGCGTATCACTTTGTGCGCATAGCTTTCTGCGTGAAGGACATTTCTTTGCTGCGGGTAGGTGCGTAACCTTCTCGCAGTTAGGGACATTGAGTTTCATTTGTAGATTCTCCAGGTGGTCTTGGTAATTCAACATAGTGATCAGTTATGTTGAAGTCAATTCCATCTTGGAGCTTCAGACAAACTAGCTCTCAATGTTCCCGCCATGCGGGGAGGTTAGTTCCCTTCCGCACGCGCATAAACGATTTAGGATGCACCCGCCTTAGCATCATGTGGGATGGTCAACCCATTAGACAACATAACGTTAAGGTACATGAAAACATAAAGCCAAAACATTCGCGCATGGCGCATATAACATATGCCCACGCTGGTTCTTAACATGGCGCGCTTGCGGAGGGCGCACATAATATGCCCGCGCTGACTAACATGGCGCGCTCGCGCAGGGCGCACATAACAAATGCACGCGCTGACTAACATGGCGCGCTCGCGCAGGGCGCACATAACAAATGCACGCGCTGATTAACATGGCGCGCTCGCGCAGGGCGCATATAACATAATTACCTAATATTTAGGTTGATTACTTGGTTTAAGGGATTGGGAATTTACCGGGTGTCACATTCTCTCCCTGTTAAGCGAATTTCGTCCCGAAATCTAGGAGACGTTGCTGGCAGAAGCCATGCTCTGAAAGAGGTGTGGGTATTTCATGCGCATCTGGTCTTCTCTTTCCCAGGTGAATTCAGGCCCACGCCTCGAGTTCCATTGAACCTTTACTAACTTGATTCTGCTTCTGCGTAACTTTTGTTCTTTCCAATCGGTTACTGCTATAGGTTCTTCTACGAAGTGCAGCTGTTTGTCGATGTGAATCTCTTCCAATGGCAAAATCAACGTTTCGTCAGATAAGCACTTTTTGAGGTTGGACACATGAAACGTATCATGAACTCCACTGAGTTCGGCGGGTAAACGGAGTTTATAAGCAACCGGACCGATCCTTTCCAGGATCTCAAATGGTTCAATGTAGCGCGGATTCAACTTTCCTCGCTTGCCGAAACGGGGGACTCCTTTCCATGGAGAGACTTTCAAAAGTACTCTATCCCCTACTTGAAACTCCAACGGTTTCCTTCGCACATCTGCGTAGCTCTTCTGTCTGTCGCGCGCTGTCTTAAGGCGATCCCGTATCTGAAAAATCTTGTCTGTTGTTTCTTGGATCAATTCTGGACCAGTCATTTGCTTGTCACCCACTTCAGCCCAGCACAGTGGGGATCTACACTTGCGCCCATACAAAGCTTCAAACGGCGCAGCCTTGAGGCTTGTGTGATAACTGTTGTTGTAAGAAAATTCAACCAATGGGAGATGAGTATCCCAGCTACCTCCGAAATCGATTGCGCACGCGCGCAGCATATCTTCCAATGTCTGGATTGTTCGCTCGCTTTGTCCATCTGTTTGGGGATGATATGCCGTACTCATGTCAAGACGAGTACCTAAAGCCCCTTGTAACGATCTCCAAAATCTTGAGGTGAACCGACTATCTCTATCAGAAATGATGGACACCGGGACTCCATGTTTTGAAACTACTTCTCGAATATACAATCGGGCTAACTTTTCCATCTTATCGGTTTCCTTGATCGGCAGGAAGTGCGCTGACTTAGTTAGCCGATCTACAATAACCCAGATCGTGTCGTAACCCCCAGGTGTCCTTGGCAGTTTGGTGATGAAGTCCATAGAGATTTGTTCCCACTTCCACATGGGAATTTCTGGCTGTTGAAGCAACCCTGATGGTTTCTGGTACTCAGCCTTTACCTTCGAACACGTCAGGCACTTACTGACATATGTCGCGATGGCGCCTTTAAGATTGGGCCACCAATACAGCGTTTTAACATCTTGGTACATCTTGTCTGCGCCAGGATGTACGGAATACCGCGTCTTGTGAGCTTCGTTTAATACTTGCTCGCGCAATCCTCCCTTGAGAGGGACCCATATGCGGTTAGCAAAATATCGAGTGTCGTTCTCTTTGAGCTCCAAATCCTTAATCATACCCCCAAGGGATTCGTTTTTAACAAACTCTGGTTTCAAGGCTTCTTGCTGAGCGTCTCGGATGCGGGTAGAGAGATCTGCGTGAATGGTCAACCTTAGAGCCTTGACTCGCAGTGTTTTTATTCGCTCCTTCCTACTTAGCGCGTCTGCTACCACATTCGCCTTTCCAGGGTGGTACTTAATTTCACAATCATAATCATTCAACAACTCCACCCATCTTCGTTGCCTCATGTTTAAATCCTTTTGATCAAATATATGTTGAAGGCTCTTGTGATCCGTAAAGATTATACACTTTGTACCATAGAGGTAATGGCGCCAAATCTTTAGCGCGAAGACAACCGCTCCAAGTTCCAGATCATGCGTTGTGTAGTTCTTTTCATTGGTCTTGAGTTGGCGCGAGGCATACGCTATGACTTTGTCTCGCTGCATAAGGACACATCCGAGTCCCTGATGTGAAGCGTCGCAGTAAACGACGATGTCATCCGTCCCCTCGGGCAGAGACAGAATTGGCGCACTACATAACTTCTGTTTTAACATCTGAAATGCTGTTTCCTGATTTTCGCCCCAAACAAACTTCTTGTCTTTCTGAGTTAGCGCGGTCAGTGGTAGAGCTATCTTGGAGAAGTTCTCAATGAAGCGTCGATAGTAGCCAGCTAGTCCTAGGAATTGCCTCACCTCAGTTGGGGTTTTTGGCGCTTCCCAGTTTTCGATGGCCTTGACTTTGGAAGGATCAACGTGTATTCCTTTCTCGTTTACAACGTGACCGAGAAAGTGAACTTCTCTAAGCCAAAACTCGCACTTGGAAAACTTCGCATACAACTTTTCTTTCCTCAACAATCCCAAAATCAATCTCAGGTGTTGCTCATGCTCGGCCTTGGTCCGAGAGTAAATCAGAATATCATCTATAAACACAATCACAAACTTGTCCAAGTATGGTTTGCACACGCGGTTCATCAGATCCATGAACACAGCCGGCGCATTAGTTAGCCCGAAAGGCATCACTAAGAACTCATAATGGCCGTATCTAGTTCGGAAGGCTGTTTTCGGCACATCTTCCTCATGGACCCTAAGTTGGTGGTATCCTGACCGTAGATCTATCTTCGAATAATAACTGGATCCTTGCAACTGGTCAAATAAGTCGTCAATCCTCGGTAAGGGGTACCGATTCTTGACTGTCAGCTTGTTCAGCTCCCTATAGTCAATACACATCCGGAAGGAACCATCCTTCTTCTTAACAAACAGTACTGGAGCTCCCCAAGGTGAAAAGCTTGGGCGTATGAAACCCTTATCCAATAGTTCCTGTAACTGATTGGATAGCTCTTGCATCTCAGATGGAGCTAATCGATAAGGCGCTCGAGCTACTGGCGCAGCTCCTGGGACTAAATCAATACGAAATTCGACTTGTCGCGGCGGCGGTAATCCGGGCAAATCTTCAGGAAAAACTTCTGGAAATTCGCGCACTACTGGTAAGTCTTCAATTCTTCGCTCATCTCCTTTCTTCTCTACTACATGCGCCAGGAAGGCGTAGCACCCTTTCCTTAGGCACTTGCGCGCCTTTAGGCACGAAATCAGTTTTGTCGCAACCCCCCTTCTTTCCCCTTGAATTACCAAGGTTTCTTCGTTCAACAGTGGGATCCGAACCTGCTTCTCATGGCAAATAACTTCCGCGCGGTTCTCGACTAACCAATCCATACCTACCACAATGTCAAAACTTCCCAAGTCTATTGGCAACAAGTTAATATTGAACCCGTGACCTCCCATGACTATAACACATTGTTCAGTTCTTTCGTTCGCGCATAACTGCCTACCATTGGCTAGTTCTATAGTATAAGGCGTATCTAGCCTACTGGTTGCTAAGCCTAGGGAGTTTTTAAACTCAGCGGATATAAAACTTAGGTCAGCGCCAGTATCAAATAAGACAGATGCAAAATGTCCGTTAAGCAAAAACGTACCGGTTACCACATTCGGCTCTTCTTTAGCTTCACCCGCGCCGATCACAAAAGCTCTCCCGCGAGCTTGGTTTCCCCTTTGCGGGCAATCCCGACTGAAATGCCCTGGCTTTCCGCATGCGTAGCAGTTGTCACTGGCTCCAGCTTCTTTAGCACGGCAATTCACCGTCTTGTGCCCTGGCCTGTTACATTTGGCGCACGAGACGCTCGCGCATTCACCCTCGTGGTGAAACTTGCATTTGTTGCACCATGGGTAAGGCCCACTGTATCCTTTCCTTGATGGCTCTGCGGCTTGGATCGCGTAAACCTTTGCGCTTTCCTGCTTCTTGAACGGTGGCTGCTTGGAGTCGGACCCTCGGTGGTGAGAGTTCCATTTCCTCTTGGGGTCAGAGGTTCGCTGCTCGCTTCCGCGCGTAGTCAACATACCCGCACGGACCGTATCCCTAGTAAGGGTGATGGCCCGCGCTACCGCCTCATCAAAGGTTGGAGGCGCTGCGGCGTTGAGCGGAACCCTAACAACAGGAGGTAACCCAAAAATATACCTCTCGATCTTCTTTTCCTCCGTGTTTGCCATGTCTGGCACCAACTGGCAAAGCTCGTTGAACCGGTTGTTGTAGGCGTCGATATCCGTTCCTACCATGGTGTGGTTCCAGAATTCCTGCTGCAGACTCTGGATTTCTGCGCGAGAGCAGAACTTTCTCATCATCATTTCCTTCAGTTCCTCCCAGGTCTTGTGAAGAGCAACTTCTCGCCCCAAAGTTTTCACTTGAAGCTTCCACCAAGACGAAGCTGCTTCTTGGAACATGCATGTCGCGTAAAGGACCTTCTGGTTCTCACTACATCTGCTAATGGAGAGAACTGTCTCCATCTTGTCAATCCAGTTGTAGAGCCCAATGGCCCCTTCGGTACCCTTGAATGGCCAAGGCCTACAGGCCATAAATGTCTTATAGGAGCATCCTTTGTCCAAGGCTCCTGATTCGGGTTCTGGGGTCTCGTTCTGACGACCCTGACTTGATTCGGCCTTGCTGGCCTCATGTGTCGCGATCGCCTGCGCGATTATTTCCGCGAGTTCCTCGGGTGTCATGGTAATTCCCTTGGCTCTAGTTGGAGGCATTCTCGCTTTAAAAGAGTGAAAATATATTAAACTTAGCGCATGTACTCTGAGCACATAATGTTCTTTATCTTTATTCACTAGACACTGTGTGACCCGTGTTCCTAAGTGTGTGTATAGTTTCTTTTGAAAATATTTTATTTGAAAAATATTTCATGCGATTCCCCAACGGTTATAGTCTAGGTTAAAACTTCTTTTCCTAGTTCGCTATAACCTGTGCTCTGATACCAATCTGTCACACCCGGCCCTGAGCGGCGGAAACAGCCGGGCGCGCGCGAGTGGGGATTGATAATTAAGCACGGGCCATTGCAAACATTCAAAGTAAGATTTTCATTGCGCATGAAAAGTTTAATACAAATACATTACATTGTTTAAAAATTACATAAAAACATCCAAGTATAAAAACTGTTGAAGATTTCCACGCCATATCCCCTTGCGCGGCGGGAACAACCACGCGCATCGAAGGGATAGAACTAAAATCTTCCAAAAAGCTAGTCTTAGATGTTCAGCGTGAGGTGCTCTAAGTGTGACTCCATGCGCTACCTAGTTATCTCCTGAAAGACACGTAAAAACATTTGGATCAGTATAAACTGAGTGAGTTCACAAGTTTTAGTAACTTGATAAATCGTATTGCATCATAATCTTGATAAAAATCATTCTGAAACATAATTCTGATAGCATCATTAAAACACATGCTTGGTAAAACATATTTCTATCAACATATTCTGATAAAATCGTTCCGCGGGTTACGCGCGAACATTTCTGGGAACTGTGCTCGTCTGTGTAAGTGGCGCTGCCACCACGAGCGAAACAAGTAATACCGTCCCGCGGGTTACGCGCGGACACATCTGAAAAACCGTGCTCGTCTGTGTAAGTGGCGCTGCCACTACGAGCGAATAATACCGTCCCGCGGGTTACGCGCAGACGTTGTGCCGGAAAACAAGGCGCTCGTCTGCGTAAGAAGAGCGACCTCTACGAGCGGGCTCAAACCCATAGTACTGCCCCATGACCATACTAGGCACTCGTCTGTGTAAGAGGTGCGACCCCTACGAGTGGGCGGATCAAACCAGCAGTCCCTACCCTTAGAGTTCCAATGGTAAAGTGATCACTTACTCGAATCTGGTGCACTAACATCGAAAAACCATAGATAACCGTTCGCATTGCTCATCATGAAACATAACTTAAACACATAATCGTTTGCATAGCTTGTAAGTATACCATGATAAAACATTATTTAAGTACGTGTCCCTCGCCCCGAAAACAGTTTAAAAATAGTGAAAACAGTGAAAATAGGGGCTGTGAGACTCACCTGTGGTTCTTGTTAAGGGATTTAATCGAGATTCGGGTTTTCTTGGTGTTGGCCTTTGAATTTGAAGGTCTAGAATACGATTAAATATATATATTAAGATCAAGAAATAGGAGAATATAAGGGTTGGAAAGTAGATCTCAGGGTTATAATCTCGGCTTACCTAGTAACAGGATCGGAAATGAAAACAACGGATGCTTTGGGAGATGATTAGTGTAAGTTTGCAGTTCTTAAGAGAGAAGTTTGAAGTGTGTTTGGGTGATAATTTGGGTTTCATATTTATAGGCAAACTCAAGGGAACACAATCCCTTGCTTTAGGGGATTGTAATCTTTTCATATCTAGGTGTAATGATGATAAAGTATGGAAATTATTATTATTTATTTAAAGGTGGAGGAGTGGATAAAAGATCTTGATTTGATTTGGACAGGACATGCAGGTCTGGGGTTGGTGAGAATAGGGTGGCTGACAGTTGACTTTTCATGTTACAGTGTGCTTTTTCAGGTACTTTTGTCAGTGTACAGTAAAGAGTGGAAAATCTCTGAAACACGCTACTGTTTCCTTTTGGGCGGGAGTAATCTCCTTACATCTGGAGAATAGACTAAGTGCTCTGTGCGTATCACTTTGTGCGCATAGCTTTCTGCGTGAAGGACATTTCTTTGCTGCGGGTAGGTGCGTAACCTTCTCGCAGTTAGGGACATTGAGTTTCATTTGTAGATTCTCCAGGTGGTCTTGGTAATTCAACAT
The DNA here is from genome assembly GCF_021521415.1 of Bidens hawaiensis. Lineage (NCBI taxonomy): Eukaryota > Viridiplantae > Streptophyta > Magnoliopsida > Asterales > Asteraceae > Bidens > Bidens hawaiensis. The sequence continues at coordinate 338,758 of NW_027492308.1, read as the reverse complement.
AGTGATCAGTTATGTTGAAGTCAATTCCATCTTGGAGCTTCAGACAAACTAGCTCTCAATGTTCCCGCCATGCGGGGAGGTTAGTTCCCTTCCGCACGCGCATAAACGATTTAGGATGCACCCGCCTTAGCATCATGTGGGATGGTCAACCCATTAGACAACATAACGTTAAGGTACATGAAAACATAAAGCCAAAACATTCGCGCATGGCGCATATAACATATGCCCACGCTGGTTCTTAACATGGCGCGCTCGCGCAGGGCGCACATAATATGCCCGCGCTGACTAACATGGCGCGCTCGCGCAGGGCGCACATAACAAATGCACGCGCTGACTAACATGGCGCGCTCGCGCAGGGCGCACATAACAAATGCACGCGCTGATTAACATGGCGCGCTCGCGCAGGGCGCATATAACATAATTACCTAATATTTAGGTTGATTACTTGGTTTAAGGGATTGGGAATTTACCGGGTGTCACATGCAGCCATATCTGCAACAAACGAACCAAGTTAGATAAACGTCAATGAATAACACAAGTTCGCTGGTTACCATGAGCGAAGTTGTGATAAATTCTGTATAGGCGAAGTTAAAGATGAGGCGAAGTTGGGAACAACTTCGCTTCAGCTTTAAGTTCGTCTAATTAATATTAAGTAAAAATGATCTAGGCGAAGTTAATGTTAACTTCGCCTCATCATAACATCGCCTCAGGCGAATTTAAGTTTCAGGCGAAGTTACGGATAACTTCGCCTCAGGCGAACTTAAGCTTCAGGCGAAGTTACGGATAACTTCGCCTAAACCCTAACTTCGCCTGAATCTGAAACGGCGACAGTTCGAATGATTCAAGCGTGAAGATCTGAGGTTTTCTGGGTATTTTGACGATTTAGGACTTTTAAACTCAAGCTTTTAACAATAGGTTGACGATCAGTTTGTACATGACCACGTGAAAACGAGTTTTGAAATCGGGTTTAATGGTCGGTCGTCCGAGGTTATTACCCGGTTGTCGAAACAACCTTAGATTAATCAAAGAACATATAACATCAGATAAAAGAACCCAAACAACCTTTAGATCGGTTTGAAATCGAAGAACAAGTGAACAATTTTGGATTTGTTGACAAGTTCGCTGGAATAATCAGTGGATATAAGTTCGCTGAATAATGAACAAATTGACTCTAAGTATTCTTTATATAGGGGATCTGTTATACAGGCGAAGTTACGGATAACTTCGCCTAGGCGAAGTTATCCACAACTTCGCCTGTTCAACAACATCGCCTATATATTTACAGAATTTAACCTTATAAGTTTAACATTTTTCCAATTAAGTTATAAAACTTTCCTTTAAGAACTAAACGACACGATCAAGTCCAAGTAACCTGTTTAAAAAAAATACAACTACAGAAAAGGAAAACTTTTAACAATTAAAGTATAAGGGATCAAATTTCAGTCTCGATAGTGACTGCTACGTTTTAGAAAAGATCCGAATAGGAATCATACTAAGTATGTGACTGTCACATAGATCCGTGTTTAGCTGTATTATGACATAAGGAAACATGTTGTAAGCAGGTAATATACTTAAGATGGTTTTCATCGTTTCTGTGATACGAGTTAGGTTCAATTATGCCTCAAAATTTAAGTGGGCAACAACTCAGAAATATTGATGCCTCCTATCTCTCCTCAAAGCGTATTTGGCTTTCCCCAAGTCACCCCGAATTGACCTCGACCCATAGTGTCTGATTAAGTTGTAAGTATTCTTGATCTGCTTCCCGTTCTTCTCTCTTACTCAATGATTGTGAAGTCTTGATTTTGTCATCTCTAATAAGTTTCAATAACTCCAAAAAAATTATTATTATTATTATTATTATTATTATTATTTTTTTTTTTTAAAAAAAAAAGACTTCAAAGTAGAAATTAACTGCAAGTCCCGAATCTGGATCACTGCAGTATCTTGAGACGCTATCTTCAAGGGAATCAGAACACTTACGGGCTCGTGTATGACTGGGTAATCACTTTTCTGCCTATCATTCGAAAAGATATATATGAAGACATGCAAAACTCTTAAGGAGTTTCCACGTAAAATCAAGTAAATTTAGTTTGTATCACATCTACTTTTACGCACCATAAAAAGTTACCATGACATACAATGACTGTCCTAAAGCCTTTTAAGCCTAATAACTTCACTAGTTAAGCACACAGAATTAGTATATCTATCATTTTCCAAGGTTGGATCAATTTTCTGTTAAACATAGCTAACGAACTTCTTACGAAGTAACAGACTTGAAAAATAATTTCATTTCCCATTTCTTTCAAAATTTTAACATTAATCGCCCCGACCAATACAAAGTCTTCAGGTAAACGGCTATCCCGAAGATCCAATGGATCAGCTGGACCGACCACATACTAGTATGTGTCCTTCTAACTAAGTATGATCGACTAATTTTAAGCGAAAGAATGAAAAACTCATCATAAACCGCCCCGGTCACTATCAGTAATCTGGTTAATGGCTATCCTCAAAATCTACAAGTAGAAAATGAGGACCAAAACATATCCGAAGACAAGTCCTTCAAACTGATGTAACCGACATATTTTTAAGCGATTAGTGACCTTTTTTTTTAAATATCACAAGAAAAGCATGGTTACTCGGGATTGATCATCCCATTCAGTTCAATAAGGTTTTGAAATCTCGATTTGTCAAACGCTTTAGTATATAAATCAGCGAAATTATCAAGCGTATCCACCTTTTCAAGCACAATCAATTTCTTCTCAGCACAATCCCGTTTAAAATGATGACGTATGTCAATATGTTTAGTTTTACTATGTTTCACGGGATTGTTAGTTACTGAGATAGCAGCTGTGTTATCAATGCAAATAGGAGTAAGTAAGAAATTCAGACCATAGTCGCGCAACTGTTGTTGAATCCAAAGAACCTGAGAGCAGCAGTTGGATGCTGCCATGTATTCTGCCTCACAGGTTGAAATTGCGACTGAAGTCTGCTTCTTGCATTGCCACGACACCAATCTGCCACCAAGAAACTGACATCCTCCAGTTGTTGACTTCCGACTCTGATTGCACCCTCCATAATCAGAATCTGTGTAAGCGACTAGCTCCAAGTCTCCTCCTCTCGGGTACCACAACCCCAGCTTCGGCTTGCCCTTGAGATACCGCAGTATCCTCTTTGCACCTTTCAAATGAGATTCTTTTGGATTTGCCTGAAAACGTGCACAAAGACAAACAACAAACATTATATCAGGCCTAGATGCAGTTAAGTACATTAAAGAACCTATTATTGCCCGATATTGAGTTGGGTCCACATCTGCATCACCGTCTACTTCAGCACCCAATTTGTGATTGACGCAGATTGGAGTATCATATGGAGAACTGTCCTCCATCTTGAAGCGTTTGAGCACATCATGAACATACTTCGTCTGATGAATGAACATCCCGTCCTTCTTCTGATCAACCTGCAATCCTAGAAAGAAAGTTAGTTCACCCATAGCACTCATTTCAAACCTTTTCTTCATGACGGCCTCAAAATCTTGACACATGGAGACTTTTGATGCAGCAAATATAATGTCATCCACGTAGACTTGTACCAGCAGGAAGTCGCTTCCATCTCTTTTGAAGAACAACGTGCTATCAATTTTCCCTCTTTCAAAACCATTCTCGAGCAAGTAATCCGATAAAGTTGAATACCAGGCACGAGGTGCCTGATGTAATCCATACAACGCCTTGCTCAACCTGTACACGTGATCTGGGAAGTCTGGGTCAGGAAAACCCGGAGGTTGCTCAACATACACAACCTCATCAACTTTCCCATTCAAAAACGCACTCTTCACATCTAGCTGAAACACCTTCATCTTTTCATAAGCAGCAAACGCTAAAAACAATCTTATGGCTTCCAACCTGGCGACAGGAGCGAACACTTCGTTATAATCAATCCCCTCTTGTTGATTAAAACCTTTAACGACTAGCCTCGCCTTGTTTCTTATAATAATCCCCTTATCATCTCTCTTGCACTTAAACACCCATTTTGTGCCTATCGCATGCACATTCTTTGGTTTTTCAACCAAAGTCCAAACTTCCATCTTCTTGAATTGAGCCAACTCTTCTTGCATGGCTTCGACCCACGAGCTGTCCTTTAAAGCCATTTGATAATTCTTTGGTTCAATCTGACTTATAAAGCAGGTGTACAGGCATTCATTGATTATTCCTGTCTCCTTAATGCTTGTATAAACACAGGTATGTTCATTCAAGCTACTTCTCGTTTGTACACCTGAGGACACATCACCAATCACATTATCCAAAGGGTGATCTTTATGAATTCTCGTGGTCGGAACAGAACAGACATGCAAATTATCTTCCAAATTAGAAGAGATCTCGTCAATGGTTGTTTCTGGCTGAGAGTGAAATGGATTGAAAAATTCTTCTTCAGTCGAGGCAGCAGGGGTACCAGTAGAGTTTGATGAGGAAGGTTGACATTTATCAATTAGCTGTCTTTGCAATAGATTTTCTTCCTCATCAAGTATCATCTTCGTCGCAACTCTTTCTTCTTCTTCTGAAATTTCCAAATCCGGTATGTTAAAAGACTTAAAAAGCTTAACATAGTCGAAAAGCTCAGCAGGTCCATTGCTTGGTTTTGGCGGTTGGTAACTTGTGATGTCGGTGTTACACACCACCTCCACCTTGCAGGTCGAAGTATTGAAGACACGTCTGTTGGGAGTACCAACAACATAACCGACTAAGATTCCTTCATCGGCTACTTCGCCAAATTTAGAATTTGTCTTCAAGATCGAACAAGGGGACACGAATGGTTCAAGACCACTCAAGTTGGGCTTCCTTCCATGCATAAGCTCGTAACACGTTTTACCAAGTCTCTTAACAGTTAACACTCTATTCAGAACATAGCAGGCTGTAGCAACTGCTTCAGCCCAGAACATCACAGGAAGCTTCGAATCTGCCAGCATAGTTCTGGCTCCTTCAATTAAAGTTCGGTTCTTCCTTTCAGCCACTCCATTCTGTTGTGGAGTACACGGAGCGCTGTATTGGTGTTCAATTCCTTTCTGAAGACAGAAGATCTCCATCTCAAAATTCTTGAACTCCGTTCCATTGTCACTCCTGATGAACTTAACTGTTTTACCCATGACGTTCTCAACTTTGGTAATCAAATTCTTCACCATTTGAGCCGTCTCATCTTTCGATTTCAGAAAATATACCCACGAATATCGCGAGTAGTCATCCGTGATCACCAAGCAGTAAGAAGTACCTCCTAGACTTTTTGCATTCACGGGACCGAAGAGATCCATGTGAAGCAGTTCTAGAGTACTGGCAATAGAGTTGACCTTCTTGGTGAGATGGGATTTCTTGTGTTGCTTTCCCTTCTTGCATGCTATACATTTGTCTTCAAAGTGAAAACTTTTCAAGGGAACGCCCATCACAAGTCCATTCCTGACAATGTGGTTCATCTTCCGAAGATGAATGTGCCCCATCCTCCTGTGCCACAGTTCGGATTCCGATTCGCCTGCTTTCGTCATTAAACATGATTCTTCCGAGGCCATTTCAGTAGACCTCATATCCATCACATAAGTATTTGTATCACGTGGAGCTTTCATCACTATCCACTCGTCTGGTATCTGAAAACCAGGCTTCAACACGATCGCCTCATTCTTCGTGAAATGAACAGTGTACTCCTTATCACAAATCTGCGACACACTCAGCAGATTGTGCTTCAACTCTTCTACAAAGTTCACATTCTCAAGAGTCATTTTTCCATTGGACACCGTTCCTCTTCCAGTAATTCTGCCTCCACTTTCACCGGCAAAGCTAACCCTCGCTCCTTGAACAGGTTTTAAGTCGTGCAACAAGTATTTGTTACCCGTCATGTGCCGGGAACAGCCGCTATCTACAATCCAAAGACTGTGGGCAGCCCTGTTCAACTGTTCCTGCACAATAAAGCAAAGGATTAGAATCTAGGGACCCAAGACCAATTGGTCTTGGATCTATACATCCCGTACTTCTGCTTTCCAAAGTTAGCATCTGGATAATTCCTGTCAGTCCTATTAGTAAATCTCCTTGGAAATTGAGTGTGAGGCCTTCCAAACCTATGTGTATTGGAAGTATTATATCTTGCGGTTTGGTTATTAGCATTGTTAAACTGAGGTTTGTTTCTGTGAAAACCTGAATAAGTTACATTTCGGAACTTTGAAGGGTTTTCATTTTAGCAGTATTAAAATTACCATTAGGCTTATGCTCAGTTTTAATAGGCCTCACACCTCTGAATTTCGGCGTCAGAGGGCAATCTGCAACAAGATGTCCTAACTTATTACACCTAAAACAACACCTATGCTCCATTTTCTTTTCAAAAGTTGTGTTGGATGTCGAGGCTGTGTTACCTGCCGTTCGTCTCACATAAGGTGGGACGTACGGGTTGAGTGGAGTATTCTTTTTATAAGTTTTATCTTTTTCTCCACCATTGGGTAACACTACCTTCTCTTTTGTCTTACCCGATTCGGACAACTTATCCGAATCTGATGAGACTGGACTCGTAACAGAAATTTTCACACTTGAAACAGGCGAACTCGTTTCGCCACTACTAAAACTTGGTTCTTTACTCGTAACCTTGATTGGAACTGTCTGAGGAACTTCAAAATCAACAGATTTCTGAACACTAGGGTTAAAAGTGTAATTGTGGTTATAAGGTGGTGGAACCTCGTGATAACCAATTCCTCCTCTCTTCGTAGAGGTACCTTGATCACTAACAAGGTGATCAAGAATAGCTGAGGAATTTCTGAACTGCTCAAGTTTTCGGTTCAGTTCCACCACTTTAACCTGGTGGTCAGCAATCTGCTTTTCTCGTTCAGCAATCAGTTTAGTCTTTTCTTCTAAAACCTCATAACTTAGATCAATTACTTCAATTTTTTCAGCAAGTTTTGTTTTTAAGCTTTTAACATCTTTTTAACATGCTTTTATTTTAACTTTGTAACTGTTTTCTCTTGCTTTCATAAAGTGATGATCTTCTTTAAGAGTTTTAAATTCAGCATCTAAACGAACATACTGATCAGTTATGGTAGCAAGTTGCTCAGACAAATTCTCACATTTAGTACAAATAGGTTTAGAACTTACCTTGGAGAGTTGATCCTTGTTATCTGCCATGAAAGCTTTTTCCTTACCAGTAGCTTTCTCTTCTCCGGTAATCTTCTCACATTCTTCATTCTCAACCTTAGCCATATTTGCCTGCTCACTAGTTTCATTCGAATGCAGGTTCCAGTTGTATTCACCTGCTTCTCTGGACATCATGGCATTGACTTCTTTACTACTCCCAGTGTGCTATGCAGACCGGCCTAGACCACGTTCAACTCGCTCGTTTCTGCACTCTTTGGCAAAGTGCCCGTTTTGTTGACAGTTATAGCACCTCACCTTAGACTTGTCGAACCCTGGCCTGCCACCAACAAACTTTCTCCCCGTCTTTCTCATAAACTTCTTCACTCTCCTCACTATCATGGCCATCTGCCATTGTAAATCCATTTCCTCCAGATCATCAGCATCGATCTGGTCATAGTCTTCATCCAGCATCGCTGGATCAACAACCTTTCCTTGAATATAGTTTTCATATGAAGCAATAAACGAAGCATAGAGGCCAAACTGCTCTTCAGCAGATTTGACGCTCATTGGCATCTTAGAGTAATTATTGCTTGAGGAACTTGAAGATCCACTAATCTTGCTTGCTGTCTGTTGAGTACCACTTGATCCACCGGCTACAAAGCAAACATCCCCATTTTAGTTTACTGACACATGCCCCTCCTGTGAAGACTTGGCACCCGACTCGCCCTTCGAGTAGTAGGCGGCAGAATCAGTCTTTGAACTTGAATTGGAGTTTACTTTAGCACCGTACATGCCTGGATCTTGAACCTGATCCATAGATGTTTCTTTTCTTACCATATTAAGCTCAAAAGTTCTGAGCTTGTTGACAGTGGTTTCAAGATCATAAGTAGGGAAGTCCTTGTCTTCCCTCATCAGCACAGTATACATCTCCCATTTTGGTGGGAGGGCATCGAGAAGCTTTTCCACAATCTCTTCTTCTCGGTAGGAAATGGAGTAGTTACTCAATTCAGTCATTAGATGATAATATCGAGTGATAATATCATCAAGAGATTCGTTCTTCAAGTACTTAAAGACTGAAAATTGAGTTTTGAGCAACTTTATCTTTGAAGCCCGAATACCTACATTCCCTTCAAATCTGTACTCAAGAGCTTCCCAAAGCTCTCTAGCTGATGTATACTTTCTGAACGTATGGAGGATCTCCTGTGGAAGAGCCATTGTGATTGCAGCATGAGCCTTGCTTTCGGCTTCATACATATTTTTCTCCTCCTCTTCCATTTTACTGTATTTCTTTATTTGGTCTCGACCCTCATACTCCATGACTGGTGGAATATATCCATCTTGGATGCATACCCACATTTTCGCATCCTGGTACTTAACGTATTGTATGAACCGATCCTTCCACGCGACAAAATCGGTTCCCTTCAGCAACCTTGGGGCCTTTGTAGCTGACCTCGCTTCAACTTCCATCTTTACAAGCTCCGAAATGTTGATCGACGACATCCTTCTTGAAGACTAAGAAATCCGAAAAATTCTGAGTAGGCGAAGTTAAAAACAATTTCTTCTGAACTGTACTGTAGGCGAAGTTAAGGATAACTTCGCTCAAGTAATAACTTCGCTGGATCTTTCTTAAATTCGCGTGACTAGGCGAAGTTGAGAATAACTTCGCTTAGGGTAAGCGAACTTAGAAGGTAGGCGAACTTGAAGAAAAATTCGCTGAGCTAGGCGAACTTGATGAGAACTTCGCTGAGTTAGCCGAAGTTGAGGAGGTAGGCGAAGTTGTAAATAACTTCGCTTCTCCTTATATCTTCGCCGAAACCCTACGTATCCTGACGGCAACTTCGCCTGATGAACAGCAACTTCGCCTGACGAACTCAAACTTTCTGCAGATCTGAAAATCGGATTTTATTGAAGTTTTTAACGGTTTAAAGGCTTGAACACACTGGTAGGAGGCTAGAATGAGCAAAAACACCAAAAACTCGTCCCGTGAATAGTCAAAACGGGACAAATTCTACACCCGCGTGAATATCCCGAACCACACAATCGAGCAAAAGCTCTGATACCAATTGTAGATTCTCTGGACGGATCACACGAGATATCCCGATATACACAGGTGCGGAATCCCTGTGTAGATCGTTACGGACGTAGAACACAAACACACGAACACACGAATACGAGACGAACAAACACACGTTATATTAATAACTCAACACGTGATATAATCACAGTTACAGACTCTCAACCTCACGTCACTTGACTCACTGAATTACACGAACTTGAACTCTCTAAAACGATAATCTGTAACCTATATAAATACACGACAACTTCGCCTCAGGCGAAGTTGTCCATAACTTCGCTTGTTCAACAAGTTCGCCTAGGCGAACTTGTCAACAACTTCGCTTGGTTAACAAGTTCGCCTAAGCGAACTTGTCAACAACTTCGCTTTAAACAAACAAATACATAAACAATATTACAGACTCGATTACAGACATTAGACATATGAACTACTGACATTTATGCACCAACAGTATATAATGTGTATCTTTGGATACGTATATGAAAGTATGTGTATGTAATGCATGTTGCCTGATTAACTAATGTAACACCACCTAAAATACCCTCATAGAATTTAGCCAAAAATGTCTAATTTATAAGTCTAGGGACTTAAATGAAATTCTGAAATTTCTGAAACATCGCGATACGCAAATGGGAAATCATAGGGCCCAAAGCGTATAGCGATGGACTTGCACATAAACCCAGAAATGGGCGGCGTAGCGATACGCTATGGCCTAACATATAGGATCATCACGTATCGCGATGACTATGTTAAGTAACCGGATACACGTGTCCAACCACATGTCAACACGTGACACAATTTGACAGGCCACATGTCACTACGTGGCAAAGCGGTATAAATTGCGGCGTCGCACTATGCGACGGGGCTAAGGGAACGCCATAGCGTATCGCGACGGGTGGTAAAATCCGCCTATAAAAGAGGGTGACGGGCATTGAACCATTTCATCCCAAAAACACCACCAAAACACACACACATAGTCTAGGGAAGTGTGCCCGATTATTACGACAAGCCGACGTTCCGTTCCTCGAAGTTCGTTCAAGTTTTCGAAGTTATAATCGAGTTAGCAATCATATAAGCGAGTAGATCAAGATCATACCGTCCAGCCATCACCTTTTCTTAGTATTATCATTCTGAGTGTTTGTTCTAAGGTAGGGGTTATGTTTAAGATATAAAATTATAGCTTAGACACCAATCGATGCTATAGCCATTAACCTTGAACGCATTTTATAAACATTCGCAAACGAGTTTTCATAAACGTTACTTCTTGATAAAGTAATGTTAACAAAAGATATTTTGACGGATATGTAGTAAACTGTAAGGAAGATATCACTAGTAGTGAGTTTCTTGCCTAAGGATAAGTAACTCGTATAAATCTTAATCGATCGCGGGACCCGTTTACTTACCTGGAGAAACTCACTAACATGTTAGAACCTATTAAGCCAAAGAATGCTATATCAAACGTAACATAAAACAAAGTGTTTTCATTTACAAACAAAGTGATAAACGATTTCAAGGTTAAGCTTAAGAATAATAGCTTAATCAAGAAACACCATTCAAATATTTATACAAACCTATTTATGTACAGATTAATATCATTCTTAATCGAAGAAAGGTTTCAAACGCACCGACGGTACAGGTGAATACGTTGGCCTTTACAATAAGTCAAAACATAGTTATACTCGAAAATATGAATGAGTGTTTGTATTAAAGAGTCAGTTAACGTTTAAATGAGATTACGTGATCTCTAAAACGTCATAATACAAAGTAGAAAATAAAAGAAACTCAGACCAATTACACATGTGTCTGGATCCATACATAACTGTTCAGCCTAAACAGTCAAAGGCTACATGGTCGCGGGCTAACAGTCATAACTAGTTCTCCATTAAGGGCTACGTGGCTCGGGGAACACTTTTGTGTGTGTAGGGTAGTGGTACAAATCCCAGGAATGAAATACTTCTTGCTGAGTGTACAGAAAACTATATTTGTATTGTAACTGTTATTCAATTACTTTTGGAGTCTTACATGTTCACCAGCACATAGCTGACGTATTTTTCCAACCCAATGCAAGTAATTAAGTGTTTAAATGAAGTAGCAAGGATTGGAGTCGTCATGGAGTTAGAAGCGCGTAACAAGATGGCTCAACTTTTGATATTAAATCCTTGTAATATGAATCATGTATTTTGTAAACGAATACTTGGGTATTTAATTCCCGAGTAAATTTTCAATGTAAATTAATATTATATCAACCTAAAGTATTCCACTAAAATTAACCTAAAAACTCTGATATATTTACAAAACATGTACCAACTCGTGGTCACACTTTTAGGCCCTAAGTCGGGGTGTGACAACTAATACACTCAGCGTATTTGACTCTAGTATACACACATGTACATAGAATGAGACAGCTGGCTTGAGACAGACACATGGCATATGAAGAAGGTCTGGCATCGAGGAAAAGAATAGTTTATGTTATTTCATGTTTTGTTTTGAGACTCGTTTGAGTATTGATCAAGACAAGATTTTGAATGTTATGTAATATATGGTTGACTTTTAAATACTCCACAAAAAGTTTTAATTCACTATGATAATTAAAATGTGTTTATTAGTAAACCCAACACCCAAAGTAAGACACCATGACCGGGGCCTTACAACTGGTGATGTCACACCAGCATCAGTAGTGATGTCTCTAATCCATACCCCATATTCTAAGCAAGATTTTTTTCTTTCCAACCTAGATGAACAATATAGTCTCCTCGAATAACAACTATAAAGTATTTAACAAGATTAACAATCTCCATGCTAGATTCATGCATTATTTCTAATTAGGCAAGGTAAATTTTGTTACAAACATATATATTCGAATTTTCACACTTGACTAGAGACTGATTCCTTAAGTAAGTCTAGCATACGTTAAAGTACATTAAAGGCAACCCACACAAACTATCAACCGAGACTCTAATACATGATTAGGCATGCATAGTCTAAAGACTAATAGATGCTAGAACTTACATATTTCAAAACTATAATCTACGACTAAACCTACATAGTTGGAGACATTAGTGGATGGCCATACCCGTCTGAAACTACTATAGTTACTCCATTTAACATGGAGCCATAACCAATGATCATATTTAGTGATGATAAACGAACCAAAATATGACAAGAAAACCTGAAACCCAAGACATTTGAGATGGATCCATAACCAATGATCAGACTTAAAAGTATGTTAAAACCGTTAGAAACTTAATTACTAAGTTATTGAATCACTTGTTAATAATTTATATTTTAAGTTGGTTTTTAAAGTGAGTTTTAGATCAAGTTTCAGGATATTGACATTTCAGCTTAGAACTTTCAACCACATAAGACCATAGACGTGTATAGTTGATTCATGCGAGCCAATATATAATGAATAAGGGTACTTAATGTTCATGAGACACACTTTTATAATCAGATATCAGACACGTATGATCAAACGGACCCTAAACCTAGCACATTTTCATCCACAATCGGACGCCAATGCTCTACAAATGTGATTCATAACTGGGAATGCGATCTCAAACACACACACACCCTAGTTACTTTGAACCAAACAAATCATACATATATTAATCTTCATGAGCTGGTAATAACAAAGATTGGACGAACAAGAGTCATTATCACGATACGTGCATGCATAGTTGTTATATGATGACGAAAGTATTGTCGTTAGCAATGAAGGCAATAGGGTAGTGGCCAAAAGTTACCCAACGATTATACCTTTTTAACAATCTCAAAAATGTTTATATCTAGTAAGAAGCATTAATTCCTCTCACCCCATGCCAACCACAATTTCTATATAATACGACCAACAACCAAGCATGCATTAATGATGATATGCATACACTTTGTAAATATGTGACCTGCCAATGGTGTTCCTCCCATTTACTGTTACTAAATAACATTTGGAAGTTGAAATCGGTCCAAACTAATGAGCAAGATCCGACGAGCTATGCCGTCGTATCAAGGCTAACAGTATTCAATTCTTCTGGCGGTACTAAATTACCTCAGGAAATCTAGAGTCGGTCCAACCCAAAAGTAGGATCCGACCCGCTATATTGATGTATGACAACTGGTACCTTTTTAGAATAGATTATGCTTGATTTAACACGGTAATCCTTGTAGGTTTACTAGTAATGGGTTAAGTTTTTTAAGGCACATAATTATTTTTCATTACAACAAAATCATGTTCAAATGAAAGGGATTCTAGTTACTAAAAGTAGAATATTTCATGATTGACACATAATTTTTTTTCCATTACAACAAAATCATGTTCAGTTAGTTACTAAAAGTATAATATTTCATGATTCTAGTTATTGTCGGTAATAGTTTGTTGGAAACTAGGGCATGGAACCATGGTTAATATGATATTTGAGGGATTTCCAATTAATATTATCCAGGATCACGAACAGAATATTTCATGATTGATTTCCGAACGAAGGAACAAAAGTAGTTATAAACCATCACTAATTCGTCGGTATGTTGACGTCATGTTACTAAAAGTAGTTATAAACCATCACTAATTCGTCGGTATGTTTTACATTATAACTATATTTATGTTATAACTAATAACGAATTTCTTTTTCTGGAAATTATAATAAAACATACAAATAATAAAATAAAACGTATTGTCCTTAGTAATCATCTACGCACTACTTATGGGTTTTCAAATTTTCTTTTTGCGATTTTGCTTCTATACGTTGCTAATTACTGATGAATACAGGTCTTTTGAAACACTCACCCGTGTTCTAGAGAGAGTTAGTAAAAAGGGTCCTAGTAATCATAACTATGTTATATATTGTTCAATACGTCACCAAGCCATGATGTCGTGGGAGAGTAGGCTTTGATGACAGAAACCATGATGTCGCCACCTGAAGAGGTAGGTCCCCACAAAGCCCAGTTGGACCCGCAATACTCACCTTGAAGAGGTACGTCTGCGCAAAGACCAACTGGATCCGCAGGAGCCACCATGCTTAGAGAGATGAAGACCTTACACGCAGTAAGCCAGCTGTTCCCGCAGGAAAGCCTCCCTTGGTACAGTACCCTGCCTGTCCCCACAGTTGTGGGTACAAGCCAAGAAGGAAGGCCACCCGCACTAACAGTAAGGCTACACGCATAAGGCACTAACTCTTAATACTTCAGTAATGTCACCTGAAGAAGGAATGAGCAGGGCGGGAATATTCCCGCTCAAAAGAGCCAGCCCGTACGCTTCTAGAAGATCTTTTGTACTATACCTACCAAGGTATGGACAAATAGACAAGATCTGACAAAAGCGACCCATGAACCAATCACAGGGTGACAGCTCACCGACAATAGTACGAGGAGGAGCACGCTCCAGTACAAAATGTCACTATCAGCCGCTGCCTACCCACCAACTCTCATCGTGGCACGAACATAGCCCATGGTTGGTGGAAAAGGAATATTATATACAGCTGGCCGTACCTGCTTGGAAACCTACCTTCGGCTATAAATACTCCAACACCTTGGAACGGTATCATCATCTTCTCTCTAGCTATTTCTCTCTATATACACTTATATTCAGAGCAATGTAGTCTGATTCTCACGCCGGAGGGTGGTCACAAGGAGGAACCCCCCTTCTCAGTGACGAGCTTACGGTGTCTGTTTTGCAGGTTGAGAAGAATAACCATCTTTGCCGGACCTAACCCTCGTGGGAAACACCTACTTAACCCTAAGATTATCATTAATCTGCCGGGGTCACTTAGTGTTTCTTCATTGCCGCCATCCGTGCATTAAGCTAGAACTAATTCTTCCTTTTCTCAGTTTTTTCAAACTTCTGGAAAGATGGTTAAGGTTACTCCGATGCCAAAGCCACAGAGTGACCAAGAAACTCCGGTAACCACAACCCCAGCTACCTGGAGGAACACCGGTGAATACACGATTTTTACGAACACTACCCCGGTTACCCAAGCTGGGGCAAGTGCAGTAAACAATCCTCCCCTGGGATTCATTGATACCCAGGTGGAGAAACAACAGACGAGGCTTCCCCGACAAACACTAGATCAAGTTAAAGCTTGGGCGGAAGCACGTCAGAAAGAATTCCAAGCCGAGTTGGACGAACGTTTACGTTCACTCCAACAGGCCAATGATGAATTCGGAAGCACTCGACAACAACTAAACATGAGCAATGATTGCGAGTATTTGGATGATGAAGATTGGGAAGAATCTGACAGTGACGCAAACCCTCGTCATAAGGCGAAAGGGAAGCGTAAAGAAGCAGACTTCCACTCAAGAAGGAATTTCGAGGGAACCTTCAAACCAAAGAACACGGGGGGAAACCCACGTGACTTCTCCAAAACTTTCAGACCAACTGTTGCGAATGCGGGAACGTCCAAATTTGCAAGGGACATTGCGGAAGCAATCGCTCCAAAGAGTGCCAAACAGATGTCCAACATAGGCACTTACGATGGCATATCTGACCCGGACGATCACTTGAACAGATTTATAGCGGGGGCAACCGTCAGTAATTGGACGGAACCCACATGGTGTTACATGTTCCAGATGACGCTCGTGGGGGCAGCCAGAGCGTGGTTTGATCGTCTACCGGTCCACCACATCTATGATTGGGCAGACTTCCAGCACAAGTTCAGCCAGCACTTCAGTCAACAAAGAAAATATACTGAAGAGCAATGGCCGATCCTCAACTGCATCCGAGAGGAAGACGAATCTTTGCTAGAATTCATCACTCGCTTCAACTCAAAGAAGCTAAGTCTGGGCACTATAAGCGAAGATCTTGTTCGCGCCGCTTTCATCCAGGGCGCTGAGTACCCAGAGCTTATCGCACGTTGACAGGTAAAGATGGCATGCCATCCACGTGGGATGCCATCATGACGGCAGCTAAACACTTTGCCGAAACGGAGAAGCAATTGGCTAGAAATCTCCCCCAGAACACAAACCTCTACACGCAGAGAACAAGAGAAAATAACGTCCGTACCGCCCGACAAAATAAAAAGAGGAAGCTTGGTATTTGGCAGTCAAGGATAAACTTTGACACCTCATCCAGCTCTCGCCCTATCTTAGGCGGAAGGGACAACATGCACTCGAACCGGAATCCCAGATGGACGCCACTCACCAAAAGCGTCACCGAGATATTTGCCACCGAGAAGCTCCCATGGCCAAAGGCTCCAATAATCCGACAGCGTCATAACGCTGATCAGAGCAAATCCTGTGACTTCCACGGGACAAAAGGCCACACCACGGAGGAGTGCACACCTTTGAAGGATATCGTCGAAGCATTCGTCAAAGATGGGAAACTCACACACCTCGTGGCGTCAATCAAGAACGGAGGGAGGAATGACAATCGGTACAAGGGCAATGGACGAAAGCCCGTCGACATCAGCATTCACATGGTTCATGGCAACGTCAGAGGAAGAAAACGACGAACAACAGAGCCAAGTGCGTGGAAGGAAGCTGAAGTGCGCTTCCCGCGTGTGCCAGGAGGGCCCAAAAAAGAAGGCCCTATAGTCATCAAAAGCTAGCTGGGGCACTACATCACCTCCCGCACTCTTGCTGATAATGGCGCTTCGTCAACGGTCATGTATAGGCAGTTCTTCGACAAGCTAGACGACGAAGACAAAGAACGCCTAGAAACAGTTTACGCCTCGATGGAAGGGTTCGATGGCAGCACAAACACCCCCTTGGGTATCCTATCCTTTCCCGTCACTCTCACGGACGGGAAGTACTCCCGCACAGAAGACGTGGACTTCGTTGTAATGAGGAAGCCACACCACACATACGACATTCTCTTCGGGAGAGATGGGATGGCAGGATTTAATGCCGTGGTGTCTTCGGTCCATGGGATGATGGGATGGCCAACAGCCGAGGGCGTTGCTATGATCACGGGCATTCCCCAGGTATGCATCGCATCTGTCTCATCTAAACCCAAACCAAAAATGGCTAAACCAACCACCTCTGAACCAGAAGAATGGGCCTTCAATGGCAAATACCCTGACCAGGCTGTTACCATTGGCCCAACGATCACTAACCCCACACGCACCTTACTCAAACGCTTGTTGCAAAAAAATGCCGACATCTTCGCGTGGACACCAGCTGACATGACTGGTGTACGTCGAAGTAAGGCTGAACATAAGCTCAAGTGTGACCCGGCGTTTTCGCCGGTCATACAAAAGCGTCGCGTAATGGGTGCTGAACAGGCTAACGCGTGTAGAACCCAAGTTAAGGAACTCCTTAACGCAGGCATCGTACGCGTTAGTAAATATCAAACATGGGTTGCAAATCCCGTCATGGTACCAAAATCCAACAAACAATGGCGCATGTGCATAGATTTTAAAGACCTAAACAAAGCATACCCCAAGGATTGTTACCCGTTACCCGAAATTGACCTTAAGGTAGATTCATTAGCACCGTTTCGCCTTAAATGTTTCCTTGATGCGTATAAAGGATACCATCAAATCCGCATGGCTGTTGACGATCAGGATAAAACCGCATTTCGGACGCCCGATAGCACATTTTGTTACCAAATGATGCCATTCGGACTTAAGAATGCCGGGTCCACATACCAATGCCTGATGGACAAAGAGTTTCATGCCCAAATTGGGAGGAACTTGGAAGTTTACATGGATGACTTGGTCATCAAAAGCCTCGAGCCAGAAGCGATGTTGAAAGACATCGAAGAAACTTTCAACACGCTCAGAAAGATAAACATGAAGCTCAACCAGAGCAAGTGTTCCTTTGGGATGGAAGAAGGGAAGTTCTTAGGAGTCATCGTTACCAAAGATGGCTTCAGAGCGAACCCTGAAAAGGTCGAAGCCATTATGAAAATGGAATCACCTGCTACCATCAAACAGGCTCAGACACTGAATGGACGACTAGTCACACTTAACCGCTTTTTGGCAAACCATGTGGATAGGTCGTTCCCATTCGTGTCAACATTGAGAAATTGCTTGAAGAAAACGCACTTCCGCTTGACACCAAAAGCGGAAGCAGCTTTTCAAGAGATTCGGTCACGCTTGATCGAACTCCCAACACTCACAGCACCAGAAGTGGGGGAGGAATTAATTCTCTACCTCTCCGCCACAGACAGAGCAACTGGGGCAGTCTTACTAGTAGAACGAAAGGGCGTCCAGATGCCCATCTACTATGTAAGCTGCGTCTTAACAGACGTGGAAACCCGGTACTCCACCCTGGAAAAATTAGTCTTAGCGCTTGTACAGGCTTCACGCAGGCTAAGACGATATTTCCAAGGCCACCCAATCACCATTCTCACCAACTTCAAACTTGCAAACGTTCTAGGCAAACCCGAGTTGTCGGGACGCCTAGCTAAATGGGCAATTGAGTTGGGAGAATACGCGATAAAGTACAAGCCAAGACCAGCCATAAAAGGCCAGGTCTTGGCCGACTTTATTGCAGAAGTCCCCGCTTCGTGGGAAAAAAGTGCCAGGAAGAGGCTCAACCCTCTCCAGCACAAGACATTAACGATGTCTGGAGACTCTACACTGATGGAGCAGCCAACAACGAAGGTTCAGGCGCAGGGTTGAAACTAACTAACCCAGCAGGCCAAGAATACACTTACGCTATTCGGCTGGATTTCCCAAGTACGAATAACGAAGCGGAGTACGAAGCATTCTTGGCCGGATTAAGAATTGCGCGTAAGATGGGGTGAAAAACTTGGAAGCCCACGTGGATTCCATGCTAGTAGCCAACCAGATAAACGGGACGTACACGGCCGTGAACGACACAATGGCCCTGTACCTCACACAAGCAAAAACCCTTATGCGCGATTTCAACGATTGCAAAGTTATGCACATCAAGCGAAGTGAAAACAAATCTGCGGATGCGTTAAGCAAGCTTGCATCGTTAGCCTTCACCCACTTGGGAAAAGACATCCGCGTTGAACTTCTTGGAGCACCATTAGTCCCGCACAAGGAAATTTGTGTCATCCAACCCGGCACGGAAACATGGATGACACCAATCATAAATT
Source organism: Bidens hawaiensis (assembly GCF_021521415.1). Taxonomy (NCBI): domain Eukaryota; kingdom Viridiplantae; phylum Streptophyta; class Magnoliopsida; order Asterales; family Asteraceae; genus Bidens; species Bidens hawaiensis. The sequence goes on along the minus strand of NW_027492308.1, from coordinate 319,596 downwards.
ACCTTGCAGCGGGTGTATTACCATAGTCAAAGACACAGGCAAGAAAGATACGCTGTAAATCACTGAACTATCAACTTGTCGATGACATACTTTACAGGCGTAATTTTCTTGGCCCACTCCTCAGATGCGTTGACGACCAAGATGCTGACTACCTCCTAAGGGAAGTACACGAAGGCATCTTTGGAGTACACGCAGGTCCACGCGCAGTTGTAGCTAAGCTAAACAACGCGGGATACTTTTGGCCGGGGATGCATACGGATGCGCTGGCCTACATCAGAAAATGTAGATCTTGCCAGCTCTACGCACCCAACACGCATCGCCCGAAGAACGAACTTGTTCCAGTCACTTCTTCATGGCTATTCCAGAAGTGGGCCATCGATGTGACAGGCCCATTTCCCACAGCAGCAGGGAACGTTCAGTTCCTAGTGGTAGCCATCGACTACTTCACCAAGTGGATAGAAGCAAAACCCCTAGCCCAAACAACCGCAAAACATATCAAAAAATTTATTTGGGAATTTATTATTTGTCGTTTTGGATTTCCACAGAATTTGGTAAGCGATAACGGCACCAACTTTGCTGATGTGACACTCGTCAATTTCAGGTTAACTCCGTTAATCCAAACTCCGTCAATTCAAACTTGAGATCACTTGATCTATAACGCACACCTCATTACATTTAAACTAGAGTTTTAAATGACGCTTGACAATTACTACATGTGTAGTCTTTCGGGATTGCACCGAAACGCAAACGAGTTGACGCAAACCATTGGTGAATAAACAAAAAACATCCAAACAATAATTATGTGATAATTATGTGTTAGGCTTATGTGTTATTTGATAATATCATTTAAAACACTAACTCAAGATGCAAACAAGTTACTTTAGGCTAGAAAAGTAATATTTAAAAGTTGAGGGATCTATGTGTAACATATTATTATTAAATAATATTAATAAACCCTCCCTCCCTCTCTCTCTATACCCGATCGGACAACCCCCCTCCCCTCTCTGTTTGCGACGGCAGCCAACACCCACCCTCATATCACATCCGTTTGATCTTATTCTTCATAATCGGAGCATCCCACACTCGTTTCTAAACATCTCTCACGTTTCTCTTGGTTGTTTCTGCGTTTTTAAGGTATAAACATGAAACCCTAACTTTGTAAATTATGTATTAAGTGTTTATGTGCTTGATTTTGATTAGAGGATGATTGATTATGCGTTAGTTATTGATTTTGATGATCATATGTGGTTTTGAACGGTGAAAGAATGTTAAATCATTGATTACTTGTAAACCCTAGAGGTTTACTACTGATTTTTGTGATTAATTATGTTTATTACATGTTTTGAGATATGTCGTATGCTTAGGATGCATGGTAGATGATTGTTTGTGCTTGCTGAGTTTTGACAGCAGAGATAGTTAAACTTGAACGACATGTAACTTGTTGAATATAAAAGCAAACTGAGCTGTTTATGAGTCTACAAGTTAGTACTCTGAGTCTAGTTTTTAGAAAGTCCAACCACGCCTAATTTGGGGGTGTTTTGGTTGGTCAAACGATTTAAATGTGATTAAAGGTCAAAACTGGTACTGGACAGATTGTAAGTTATGTTTAGACAACCGTAACTAAATGTTAATGTGGAAATTGGTCGAGGTTGTTAACACTACAAGGTTCTATGTTGAGTCTAGTTTCTATAAAGTCCAATTTTGTAATTTTTGGACAAGTAAAGGTTAACTTCTATTATTTTACAAAACTGAAGTGCAAATATGAATTGTGAGACCCGCTGTTAGGTTGTTTTGTAAATATCATATCTCATGAACTACAAGACCAAATGGGTTGGTTCCAGTTCTGGAAGTTAACTTGTTGAGTTAAGAACCTAACCCAGTTGGTCTTGCATTAGTTGGATTTTTTATTTAACGGGAATAACAAATAAAATTCTGTTGCGCATGATTTTAACTGCTGTGAGTTTGCTGTAATGTTTTGATCATTATGAGAAAAATATGTGGAATAAAAATACAATAAAATATGTTCTGGAAACCTAACTCATGTATGTTTTTGTGAAAATTTTTGGTGAATTAATTGAGATGCTATGGTCTATTTAATAGAGTAATCTTTCAAGTAGAATTATGTCTTGATGAAACTAACTGCTGAACTTTGTGAAAATACATGAAACGTGCTAATTGCTAGATAATTGTTATGTTTTGACCAAATTGCCCTTGTGGGGAATAATTGCTAGAAATGTACACTATTAATACTTGACACGTAAATAATTTTTCACACTTGTAACGTATCACAAATGTGTTTGTTGAGACACACACAATTCACAAACGAAACACGAAACGTATCTTGTGCATAGGTATTATGTGCCGAGTCTAGAGATTCGATAATAGTTCCAACACTTAGAAAATCTCCTTGTTGTTTTAGAACGTTAGTGAGGGTTTTCTGTGACGCGCATCACTTGGGTGACTTGTTTTTGGAATTCTTCGCAAACAGTGAGTTTCACGTTCCCCTTTTAACTTTTTAAACGCTTTTCACTTGGGGGAGATAACATACCCCGAAACGCTTTTAGATTTTGTTATTAGATTATATATCACTTGTAAAGACTAAGTGGCAAACGAAACAACTGAAGTCCTTCACACATCGAACCGTTTAATATTGGATAATAGCGAGTCACTGTTGAGTAGTACTACTGGGTTTGACAAAACCCACCCAACGCTAAACTCGACTGGAGGTCGAGTGGGTGTAATTTTGGCTAACACATTACCATGGTCGGGATAGACCTGGTGGCAAGGCACATGATAAACAGTCAGCTTCGGTGTCGAACACTTAGTAATACTTGCTTTATAGGCTAGCTACCTATAGATATATAATTGATGTAACACTATCTGGTAACACAAAACGCTAAACGCAAAACGCTAAACGCAAACGTAAACGCTTTATTGCTATAAACTTGTGAACTCACCAACCCCGTGTTGACACTGTTAGTATGTTATTCTCAGGTAGCCGAGGCGGGCGCGCGGTATAGGATCATGCATTACTTTGAACGTTTATGTTTATACAAACTTGTTTTTAAACTGTTATGTGAGTTTTTAAGTCGTCCTGTGTGACGCAACTTTTGGTTAAAGGTTTTACGCTTCCGCATTTGTTTACACTTAAATGTTTTCGTGGTTTGAAAACTTTAATTATGGTTTGATTATAACTAATGATTCCGATCCTGTTAGTTCACACCCTCTGACGGTAAAACTCCGTTAGTGGATTTTGAGGGTGTGACAGATTGGTATCAGAGCCATTGGTTATAGCGAACTAGAAATTGCATGCATACTAGACTATAACCGCAACGACCCATTAGTTATAATTATACGCACTGCATATATACTTTGCTTAGTCTCTCGTTATCTTATCTCTTTACCTCATTCGCTCATACGCGCGCATACACGACTTACGTGTAGGGATGTCGACGCTACCATCATCATCATCTGACCAGATGACTCATGCTCATGGAAAGGAACAGCAGTTACCTACCTTATCGCCACCCCGAGTAGTCCCGGAACTAGAAGCTCCTGCACCGAAGAGGTATCGCCTGTCTAGAGGCATGTACGATGACGACGTTAGCTGGGATTGGTACCCGAGTCTGATCCGACGTATGGTTTATCGCGAACAAGTTCCCCCGCTATCCCACCCGAGTGCCAAACCTTCATCCGCCAAAGGTAACGAGCACTAGGGGAAAGAATATGTGGACCAACTCAAATCCAACCAATCATGCATTTTTAGTTATACAAGTACAACTTCATGTAAGGATGGTTAACTAAAGTTACACCGTATATATGACAATAATATGGTACTTTAATAAACTTTTAAATTAAAACTACTATACATAGCCTCATGCCAGATGAATTGCTATGAAGTTCTTGGATAAAACTTGTGTCTCGCTTTTGCTTACGAAGTATGCATGCGTGGATACGTCCCCACACCAACAACTTCCACTCGATGTGCATGGCTATACGCATCCCACTTCAAGTATCAAGAAATCAACTCCTTTTTTAATATTATATAATACTATTTCATATTTTTTGTCAACTTGGCGACTTGCTATTTAATAATTTCTATTTTTATATAATAGATACAATAATTATTCAAATAGAATCTGTGGGCAGGATTGCAAAACCACGGTCTTGTTGCCTTTGGTTGAAAACCAGACATACTAATTATTAATGTTGTTCTATAATTATCTCCTAATAAATTATATCATTTTTTAAAAGTTTCAATTGACACATAAATTTTGCTTTTTGAAGGAATAAAAGTACAAGAAAAGAAAAAAAAAACATATCAGTTTTGTGTTTGAAACTATATTGTAAATAATTTTAAACTGATTATTGACTAGATGTCGACCGAGTTAATTTTAAAATACTCTATAATGAACATAAATAGACTATCAAATTATGCCCCGCTTATGGACCCTACAATATTCAGCCTATGAATGCATATCCTTTCTTTCTTCTTTAATGTATTGAGATGTGGACAATGGACCTCTCTAAGCTATTGATTGCAATCTACTTCATATATCTCTCCCAATCTCAATCTCTCTCTCTCTCTCATGACTCTCTCTCTCTCTCTCTCTATATATATATATACATGTCGAAGCACGAAATGAATCTGACCTGATCCATGACGATGTTTCTACGGATTTTCGAGATGAACGAACCACGTCTTGATCTTCTTCTCCGGCTGCTTGAGACCTGCAATGGTTTTTCGGGGGTGTGGAGGTGACTGCTAAGAAATCCTGAAGATCTCTTGTTTACAGACATAAAAAAGTGGTGGTGGCTCTTATTGAGCATCACCCTTTGATAAGGAGGTGGAGACCTCTTTATATAGAGAGTCTCATGGCCACCATCATGGTACCCTAATGGGCCTAGCCCAGTTAGGGTTACCTCCACAAAACCCCCTCAGCCCAATAACATTGTATTAGTCCATATAATAAAATAAGCCAAACATAATAAATTTAGGGTCGTAAAACCGGGTTTGGTACCATACCCCTACAAGCCCCCCAAGTCCAGCGTTGCTCCTGGGCGCGCAAGCGTCTAGGTGGAGCGCTGGACTTTATGAGGTGTGTTAGGTCATGGGGCAGTTTTTTCCCTTTCCTTCGGCCTTGTCTTTATTGTCTGAGTTTTGGGAGGTTTTCCCCATGATGGTGACATGTTGCGGTCCTTGTGATAATGATGGTGCCCTGGCATAAATAAGATATAGCACGCATCATAGTGGCGCGAGGCCTGATAAAAGATGGAGCGCGCATCTTGATAATAATGTAACATAACTTGAGCGCGAGGCAACTTACGGATCTATGAGAATAATAAAGCCTGCGCGCGAGGCGACTTACGGATCCATAAGAATAATAAAAACTGCGCGCGAGGCGACTTACGAGTTATAAGAATAATAAAGCTTGCGCGCGAGGCGACTTATGAGCTATAATAATAATAAGGCTTGCGCGAGTTGCGGCTTACGAGCTATAATAATAATGAAGCTTGCGCGCGAGGCGACTTATGAGTTGTAAGAAAAATAAAGCTTGCGCGTGAGGCGACTTACGAGCTATAAGAATAATGAAGCTTGCGCGCGAGGCGACTTATGAGCTGTAAGAAAAATAAAGCTTGCGCGTGAGGCGACTTACGAGCTATAAGAATAATGAAGTTTGCGCGAATTGCGGCTTACGAGCTATAATAATAATAAAGCCTGCGCGTGAGGCGACTTACGGGCTGTAAGAATAATGAAGCTTGCGCGAGTTGCGGCTTACGAGCTATAATAATAATAAAGCCTGCGCGTGAGCGACTTACGGGCTGTAATAATAATGGAGCTTGCGCGTGAGGCGACTTACGAGCTATAAGAAAAATAAAGCTTGCGCGAGTTGCGGCTTACGAGCTATAATAATAATAAAGCTTGCGCGCGAGGCGACTTATGAGTTGTAAGAAAAATAAAGCTTGCGCGTGAGGCGACTTACGAGCTATAAGAATAATGAAGCTTGCGCGCGAGGCGACTTATGAGCTATAATAATAATAAGGCTTGCGCGAGTTGCGGCTTACGAGCTATAATAATAATGAAGCTTGCGCGCAAGGCGACTTATGAGCTGTAAGAAAAATAAAGCCTGCGCGCGAGGCGACTTACGAGCTATAAGAATAATGAAGCTTGCGCGTGAGGCGACTTACTAGCTATAAGAATAATAAAGCTTGCGCATGAGGCGACTTATGAGCTATAATAATAGAGCTTGCGCGAGTTGCGGCTTACGAGCTATAATAATAATGAACCTTGCGCGTGCGCGTGCGCGTAGACTGTGCGCCATGCCCAGATGTTGCGTGCGCGTGCGCATAGGCTCTGGCTTTGTGTTATGCGCACGCGCAGATGTTGCATGCGCGTACGCGTAGACTTGATGTCCCGCGCCACGTGAAGTTGTTGCATGCGCGTGCGCGTAGACTTCGTGTCATGCGCCATGCGCAGATGTTGCGTGCGCGTGCGCGTAGACTGATGTGAGAGCATGTGATGCGTAAGCATATGTAATATGCGTGAGCATCTGTGATGCGTGAGCATATGTGGTGCATGAGCATGTGATATGCGACTGCGCTCAAGCATCATGGCGGTGTGCATGTTGAACGGAGCGGAGCCGCGTTCGGTCTTGTATTCGGCGCGAAGCCGTATGGGTTTATGAGGATTCCCAACCTTTAAGTATGGCGCGTAGCCATATGCGATATTATGAGGATTCCCAACCTTTAAGTTTGGCGCGTAGCCATATGGGATATTATAAGGATTCCCAACCTTTAAGTTTGGCGCGTAGCCATATGGGATATTATGAGGATTCCCAACCTTTAAGTTTGGCGCGTAGCCATATGGGATATTATGAGGACTCCAAACCTTTAAGTTTGGCGCGTAGCCATATGGGATATTATGAGGACTCCCAACCTTTAAGTTTGGCGCGTAGCCATATGGGATATTATGAGGATTCCCAACCTTTAAGTTTGGCGCGTAGCCATATGGGATATTATGAGGATTCCCAACCTTTAAGTTTGGCGCGAGGCCTGATGCGCGCATGCACGGCGATGGAGTGGTGACTCGTGAGTGCGCGTGTATGGCGGAGGTCTCTTGCGCAAAACCCAGATGGTGGTTTCCGCGGCGGCACATGCACGGCTGCGGAGTGAGAATCTGCGGGCGCGCGTACATGGCGGCGGAAGTCTGGTAATTTCTGGATCTGCAATTTTAGAGTCAGATCTGCAACTTTAAACCTAAAATCCAGGTCTGTAATCTATATCTAGATCTGTAAATCAGATCTAGATAGATCTGAAGCTTGGAGCAGATTTAAAACCATCACAGATCCGGAGACCTGATCATTCGAATCAGGCCGTTTCTTTTTGCACAGATCTGGAAGCCTCTTTTAGATCTATGGATCTTTTTGAGCTTTAATAGAACAAGCCTTGAAGCCTTTTTCTGTAAACTTCCAGATCTGGGTTTTTCCTGGGAGAGATCTGACAGCCGAGATGAAGATCGAAGGGTAGTTCGTTGCCGTCCCACGGATGGCGCCAATGTCGATGCACGAAATGAATCTGACCTGATCCATGACGATGTTTCCACGGATTTTCGAGATGAACGAACCACGTCTTGATCTTCTTCTCCGGCTGCTTGAGACCTGCAATGGTTTTTCGGGGGTGTGGAGGTGACTGCTAAGAAATCCTGAAGATCTCTTGTTTACAGACATAAAAAAGTGGTGGTGGCTCTTATTGAGCATCACCCTTTGATAAGGAGGTGGAGACCTCCTTATATAGAGAGTCTCATGGCCACCATCATGGTACCCTAATGGGCCTAGCCCAGTTAGGGTTACCTCCACAAAACCCCCTCAGCCCAATAACATTGTATTAGTCCATATAATAAAATAAGCCAAACATAATAAATTTAGGGTCGTAAAACCGGGTTTAGTACCAATCTCAATCTCTCTCTCTCTCATGACTCTCTATATATATATATATATATATACACACACATGTATATGGGCACTTAACCTATTTAATGCTGAGAAACACGCATAATACACGTACACATAGTAAATAAAAGATAATTAGGGGGAGTTTAGGATTGCTTATTTTAACAATTTATGACTTATTAACCTTTGGAAAAGTTAAAATGTGTTTGGTATTATGTGTTATTGTGAGTGGATAAGTTAATAAGTTACAAAGTTGTTACTTATTAACTTATATGAGAAAAGTTATAAGGAGGTGAAATAAGGAATCCCAAACACCCCTTAGTGGCATTGTTAAAGGGAAGGAGAAAGATAGTTACATAAGGTTTCTAACACAGCATTAGGGGTGCAGATGAGTCAAGCCGAGCCCGAGCTCGACTAGGCTCGAGCTCCGCTCGTTTAATTTGCACAGAGCTCGAGCTCGGCTCGTTTCGAGCTCTATTTTCAAAGCTCTAGCTCGGCTCGTGAATGGACTTTGAAGCTCGAGCTCGGCTCGGGCTCGGCTCGTTTACTATTAATCAATTAACTTTTATATAATTATAATTATTTTATATATTTTTTTCTATTATAATATTATGTATAAAAGAATATATATTATTTAGTTATTTTATTTGTTTTTTCATAACATTATATTTATTAATTATTAAATATATATTTTTAAAAAATTTATATAAATGGCAGACTCGTTTAGCCTCGCTAGCCGGCTCGAGCTTGATAAGTAAAGCTCAGGCTCGGGCTCGTTTATTAAACGAGCTTATTTTTAGGCTTAAGTTCAGGCTCGATAAAGCTCGGCTCGAACAAGCTTTTTAACGAACCGATCTCGAGTAGCTCGGCTCATTTGCACCCCTAGTGAGCATGAGAAGGGAAGCAGTGGCAAATCTTGGGCTTCGTCACGGCGGTGACGGAAGTCACGGACCCAAAAATTTTCGGGTCGACAACTCGGTTCGTGTAGGTGGTTCAGGTCGGAACAAACAATATGACATCTATGTATCTAAAGTTTTTCATTCATTCAAAAGATTGTTCTTACAATAAAAGTAAAAAAAAACTAGATTATTTTTTAACCAACAAAACCTAAAATATTCATAATAATGCAAGAACCGAGAGGAATGGTGAGTACCTTAGAAGAAGACTTACAAAGCAACTCGACAACCTTTAAGATTTTTGAATTCCTCAATTATAGATTCCGAATCAAATGTTTCAGCAATTTCATTTTCTATGTAACCCACCAAGATATTCGCGAGATACTCATCTAACATCTTATTGCGAAGGCGATTCTTGAATATTTTCATTGCTACCCCCCCCCCCCCTTTGTTGCAGTAGAAACTAGAAGTGTCAAGATTAGTCGAACCACTCTATCAACCAAATAGTACGTCTCACGTTTCTGGGTTTCCACAAGACTTTTGCATAACTCAAAAATACTTGAAACACCACTTAAATTGGTATTCTCGGACATTTCAAAATTATAATTCTCCAATAGATATTGTAAAAGAGTAATTTCTTGCTCCGTAAAATCTTCAGGGTAATACTTCTTGACAAGAAGACAAATCTTATCAACATCACTCTCTTTTAAACTAAACTAGAACTAAGAGTTAATAACTCCATCGCGTTCTCATCGAATCTACTATTCAACTCTTCTAGTTGTTTGTCCATTGTATAAAGAGATCTACTCGGTAATAATATTCAAATGTAACATGAAGATCTGTTTTACGAGGCCGATATCGAGTAGAAGTATACGGAGCATTCATATCTGACATTTGTATTAGATACTTGTTACAAAAAATGTAACTTTTGCAAGAAAAGACTCACATCCATTGTTTCTAAATTCATTTAGATTAGCCTTTGTTGAAGAAACTAACTCCGTAGCATTAAGAATATCTTGGGATTTCTTTTGTAATGCTTGAGAAAGTTTTTCAATTTTTACCAATACTTCCTTTATAATGTGAAAAATAAACACAAAGTCAAATGATTCCAAGTAATCGCCAGCTGTATCAGCATCTCCACGTTGAGAAAAAGCAGTATGAGATAAGTTTTATATTATCCCTTGGAGAACAGCTCGAGTGGAACCAAACATGTCAATCAAACTACAAACGGAGCTAAAATGAGAACCCCCAACGTGTATCACCAGCTCTTCTTAATGTCCCAACTTGATTCAGTCCTGATCCCGATTTAATTTCACCCATTTCCAACAACGTTTTAATCTCTTCTGCCTTTCCCTTTTGTAACTCATCATGACACTTACTAGAAGCACAAACCACATTAATATGAAGACTAGTTTATTAAAGAACTTGTGTACTGGAATAACTTCCCTTGAAGCACAAACCAAGGCAAGTTGTAACTTATGATCAAAGCAAAAAATACGTAATAGGCATCAGTATTCTAGTCAAACAAAAGACAAAAGAGAAAAACAAACAAGTAATTAACCTCTAGGTAAAGCAGTGAACGTAATACGCATAAGGACACTCATAACGAACAAATGCATGTAATCCGCCCCATTCCACTCTCATATTGCTAGCACCATCATAACCTTGACCACATATTGTTTTTTCACTATTTCCTCTTGATTTTGTTTCAAAATTCAGGTGTTAGTGTGTGCTTCTTGGTTCAACAAGTTTTCGGCGAATACCAAACAATTTCTATGTTTTGAAATTTTAAGGCTGCTAAAGAATGCACATTTTTCCCATTAACTTTATTCCATGTGTCAAATGCTTTAAGGGTAAATGAATTATAACCATGACTCACACTTGGCTTATTACTAAATAGATAACACAAAAAAAAAATAATAAGCACAGTGTGTTGTTGGAGTTGTTGGAGAATACTCTAGCCAATTCCGGATTATTTTGAATCAAGCATATTGTGTAACCTACAAGTATGTCCCTTTGGACCATTGTTTTTGTATTCTTTAAGTTGTATTTGGTAAGGTCCTAAATAAAGATAAGCCCGTCTTACTTGTTCCCCTTAAATTTACCGGATGCTTCCACAATTGTTTTCGTTTAGCCGGGTCTCTTTCTAATTGGTTAGGATCCACCTCATTAGCATTTGAGTGTGGTTGTGGAGCTTCCGAATCACCATGATTTTCTTGTTGATTTACTTTGTTAAAATCCACTTCATTAGTATTTGATTGTGGTTGTTGTGGAGCTTCAGAATTAACCGACTCACTAGTTGAAGCTTTGTGTCGTTTACTTGTTTGTTCATCATCGTTTTTTTTTTGAAAATATAATATATGATCTCTTGCTTTTTCATGATTTACCTAATTAAGAAGATTCAATAGGGTGAGTTAAAGTAAAATTTCACCATAAAATACCAATTACATGCTTAGTTGATCAATTTCCCCAATTCCATCATTATAAACCTTAATTTTATAATCCTTGAAACTAATCAATATAAATCCAATACAATGTTTAACAACAACAACAAGATGAAGTATTATCTTGTTGACAAGGCTGAGCGCCGGCGGTAGGCGGTGGACCTGGCGTGGACGGCGGATGGCAGATGGCAGTGGTGGTCAGTCTCCGGTAGGAACAACAGGGGCAGGGAACAACGGATGGCAAACGGAATAAGAGGTAATGAGTTATTTTCAAAATCCAAACCCTAACAAATTATAATTCCGTTCTTTTTTGTTTTGTTTAAACAAGTTTTAATTTTACAAATAGCCCCCTCAATTTTGAGTTTTACAAAAAACAAAGTTTTATTATTTGATTACTATTTTATAATTTTTGTTTATAAAAACTGCGAGGTTTTATAAAAAAAATCAAACGATGGGGTATTATATTTAAAAAATATTAGTGGTGACCGGTAGCATTTTGGAAAAATACATTGGGGTGACCGCGCTTAATACCTAGAAAACATTTCGAGAAAAATCGCGAAACATACCCTACTAACAAAGAGAAAACGGCAGTGACCGGTGCCACCCCAGACCCCTCATAGTTGCGCCCCTGAGGAGAAGTGACCATGTACATAGGACTCATGCTCACTAGAACACCACACCGGAGGAACGAGTGATGATCGGGAACCCCGTTAGCTTTTTTCAATATCAATTTAATAAGTATCTAATAAGTGATTTGTAATAAGTGATTTGTTAAGAAAATATTAAGCTTTTATATAAAATTAATATATATAGACACACACTAGATGGGTGCCTACACTATGTGGTAGAGAATGCATACGTTGGTAACCACGTAACAGTTATAGGCATTCATGGTTTGATTTGAAACCGTTTAAACTGGTCATATGTTTGATTTCATAGTTGATTTTTTTTTAACTTTTGGTCGGTTGGTTTCAAATTAAAATCATAAGTTAGTATTTATATACATATACGGGGCTAAAATTGTAAATATATACATAAAAGACTATTTTGCCCGTTAATATAGTAACCTTATGCGTTAGCAATTTATAGATATATAAAGCATTAAACTTGATACCTCTGAAGTTTAAAAAAGACAGTCTCCTCTATTTATAATATAGCACATATTAACGGTGGTTGAGTGAATTGTTGTTTGTGGATGGTTTATATGCATATGAACCATTTGCGTACGTAAGCATGTTACTACCTTTAGGTATATTAAGATGTCTAGAAGTTGGCCACTTTTGCGTACCTTTAAGATTATTCTCAAAAGGTTATATCCGAATCTGCCATTAGAACACCTCCAATGACATACATACACAATTACACATGTGATATACATGGATTGCAAAAAAAATATACATGCACGTACATAATCTATACATATATAGGTTAGTAAATGATAAAAATATTATAATTGAAAGAAGAAGGTATTGTGTGATAATTAAACTAGCATTATTTTTTTTCTTTTTTAAGAATTTGTTTTCTAATTTTTTTTAATGATAAAAAGGTTGATTTTAAACCTTTTCATTTATTGGTGAATTTATTATATAAACATTTAGTCGTAATGAAAATTTAGGTCATCTTCTAAAGTTCCCTTTATAATATTAGAAAGTTTATAAAAAGCCTACTTTAGTAATTTAAAGCATTAACAACCAACATAATTTACTATGAACGTTAACCCAATGATTCATATAAATGATAAGCAAACAAAGGAGGAGCTTGAGGATGATACACACACCCTAGCAATTATCACCGGACACCAAAACCATATTTCAAGTTTCAACCACACCAAAACTGTGAAATGTTTGTCTTTAGCAATTGTACCACTCGTGTCGAAACTCAACAAGAGCCTTTCTGGCATTTTGGCCACTGTGTATGAAAATATTCAAAAAATTTATTGAATATGAATCTCAAATTGATTTAAGATTTTATTTAGTATGTGAATCATCAATTCATGCATTGATTGGTTGTTTACTTTTGTAATTATTTGTCAATTTACATTATTAATTGACCACCAATTTTAAATTAAAACAATATGTCAAACTTAAAATTTCTCAATGAACTTGATCTAGCTAGTAGAACACTTCCATGTGGTATCAAACGAACAAACCCAAAACTCTTCCTCACCATTGTGGGGTGAAGCACGCGGACGAGGTCTGCTTGCTAACAACCTTTACGTATTGTTTTTTGTTGCATCGCTCAGACATCTGACTGATGGTTAAATAGTGTATTAGTATGCAATAAAAACATGATAAGTTTAGTTTGATGGTTTTTGATGTGTATTATCACTTGTAGATATGTATGCAACAAATATGAAGTTTTTAAAAATATAAATAATTTATTAAAAAATTAAAGATTTCATTTTTATTTGTCGTGTAATAATATATGTATGTGAAATTTATATGATAAGGTACAAACAATATCTCACAATCGATTTTTTTTTGTTGGCCTTTAGGTTTAATAGTATAAAGATGATGGTTAAGGCTAAATTTTCTCTTCGATAGTGTATTTTTAAAAGTCAGTCTGAAGTGGCAAAATAGTATGGACGCTTGACATGCAGTCTTAAAATCACATGGATATTGAGAATGATTCCAAACAATTATAAAAAAAGAAAGGAAAAAGAGAAAATATATGCAAGGAAAAACATGAAAATATATAAAGCAGAATAAATTGGATTGATAAGACAAACGAGTGGAGTGATGGGATGGGTGATTAAAAGAGATTTGACAATATTTCATATGCCCCACACTTCAGGTAAATGATATATTTCTTTTCCTTTTTCTTTCTTTTTTTTTTTGTGGGCTGGAAGCCACTCCAAAAATAACTTTTCTATCGTATTTTTTATACTAATATTATTATAATATAACATTATTATAATGATGTCAAGCAAGATAACACGCTTTAACCTTTTCTTTTAGTTGAGTTGCATAACATGCATGAGCCTATGAGGTAACTATCCAAGAATTCGCATACGAGAATATACCAACTTTCACTCATTTCTCTAACTTGTATCTACAAATTAATTATATGCGTTTGTATTTTATTAGTGTAGATTACATAGTTTCAAGTTTTAAAATCGAGTGTTCCTTCACCAATCGAGTCGTGTAAATATGCATGTTTTCTTAAATTCAAACGAAAACATTGACAAACCAAAAAATTACAATAATATATAATCATAATATAATAATTGTATAATATTGGTGATAAAAATAGTATAATAACAATAATAAATGGGTCAAACCTAAAAGTCAATACGCCTCTTGACATGAATTTTTTATCGTGTCTCGCGGAATGATTTTCCTACCAATACGGTCAGTATCAATCCCATCTCGCTCTCATGATGTTTCTACTAATTGTGTTCCCGTCATTACAAATATGTACCGGGCCACATTGATTTTCAATATTATATCCTCAAATCCAATCACAATTTCCAAACAACCTAAAAAATAGTGTTTTTTTAATCGCTTGATGATTCATAGAGATGACATCATCAGTTACGGTTTGTCGATTTCACTATATCTGTTTCGGGTTCAGTGGTAGAGGAAGATACAACATTAACACAAGTCGAAGAGAAAACATGACGTAGGTCAAAGGGTTGGTCTTGGGGGTAGTGACATGACCAAATGTCAAAGGGTTAGTGGCGGATAGTGGCATAAACTATTAGTCATACCGATCATGGTTTTTAATAAAAAAATAGAATGTAACGACATCAACCTGAAACCATTTCTTTATACTTTGACTTTATGATGAAAGACTTATCAAATTCATTTATAAGAAACTAATTTGCATTTAAGAGATTCCAATAACAGTTCTAAATGATTTAGAATCATACAAAAATAAATTCACATATAAATTTATGCTCTCATGTGCTACTTAATTACAATTACCAAGTATTTCACCCTTTAAACGTCTCTAATTAGCCTTGTGGTTACTTAAGATAAAACTTTCATCAACATATTGCCAACTTAGCTCATCAAGCTTTGTAGTTAATTATTATCTAACTTCATCATTATTCGCTAGTTAAGTGTATCAACCTTTGCGGTTACTTATCATAAAACTCTCCTCTATATTAACCAACTAAGCTATCTATAGATGTGGCTACTTGTCACCAAACTTTCATAATATTTCACTAAGTTAAGCTTTTCTAGCTTTGTGGTTAGTTATCATCAAGATGTCACTTATCTACCGTCGTGGTTAGTTATCATCGACTCTCATCAATATTTTGCCAACGAAGCTTTTCTAGTTGATGTTACTTACTATCAAGTTTAGGCATGCGAATCTTTCAACCTTGATAATCAAGTTTAATAATATTTTCAAAACTTTGGGTGGTAACTAATTCATATTTTCAATTTTCATACCATCTAGAAAATAAATAAAAATAAAACATATTTGAACTCGTAACATAATTGAACTATTTTAAGATGTAAAGTTAGTTTGATCAAATATACGAAATATAGTCAATTTTAGAAAACTTTTAACTTATAAGAGGCTTTTTTAGTTACATTCTCAATATTTTTATCAATTCATTTATTTACTTGGTTAACAAAAACGTGTGACTAAAATTATTGCTTATTTGAATATAGATCCGATCCGTCCATATTTTAATTAAGTTTTTGTTTTGGAGATAGACATATTTTATATCAAAATACTAAATTTTAAACTTAGAGGAGACAAAGTGGCAATCATGAAAACTCATGAAATAGGTTTCCCCAGCCGACCCCAGGTGGGGAACACCATCCCCGGGTTTTCCCGGATGGTTTTTCACATAAATTCGTGAAGTGTATCCTGGTTTCCATGAAGAAATTAGGAAATGACAAAAAGAAAGGTGGAGAAGTCGGAAAAAATGGACCCACTAGAACCGGGAACAAATACGGAATGAGGAATTTATGTTACGAGTCCATGTGCTCTAAAGAATACCCCTTGGCAGTTTTATACTTTCATAGACGCATGTCTTTATCAGCACTAAATTTTAATAAATAAAAGTTAAGTCAAAAGGGAAATAGTTAAAATGCCAATTGGGTTTGTTCCCTAACATACACCTACTAAGCTTAGAATTAAATTGTGTAATTATTATAGTTGTATAAGAGCATTCTTAACCCATTCTCTAAAGTTGTCAAACTCATATAATATAGGGTAAATTTTAAAAAAACCATCAAAATCACATCTCCAATCCATTCCCTATTATATGGATGAGTTATATGACAACTAAAGTAAATCCCTAAATATAGGGACTCATTTTTTATCCATACCATATAATATATCACATATCTCCCAATCACCATTTACTATATAATAAGACAAAAAAGAAAAAAATAATAAAGAATTAATTTATGGATATGAATAGGGAATAGAATGTGGAAGAATTTTGAAAAATAATTGATAAATTTATGAAATGATGTTTTTTAGCTAAATTATAGAAAAAATATATGAAATGGGATGTGAATGCTCTAATCCACTCTTCAGTCTTTTGTCTTATCATAACCTATGATTAGCAATCATACGGAGTATTATTTATTTTTTTGTTGTCAATTTATATATGTAAGTATACAATTAGACAATTAGTAAAAACTATAGTCTATAAATCGTCTAGTAACATCAGGCCCATCATCACCCGAACCAAAAAACCGTACCCGACTTGAATGGGCTCGGCCCAAAGACAGTCCAACCGTATCAGTGTATAACCGAACCTGAGAATGTGTATAACCTGAACCCGATTACGCTATTTCTGTGGTTATTGGATAAGTTTTTGTCATTTCAGGTTATCCCAATTAACCCGAGGAACTATTGAATTCAAATCCTTTTTTTTGTGTGTGTGGGTATGTATCTAATTATGTTATGGTGTTATACGTATAATACAATCCATGCGACTATTACCGATAAACTGAAATTACTTGATGTTATAAATGAAGACAATTTATGCATCCCACATTAAAACAAACAAGTTAGTTTTGTTGGTTTCCTATTAAATAAAAATTAAGAACATCAACAATGCTAGAACTTCATAAACCGTCACCTCATATTACAAACTTTACTCAAAACTGTTACTTCAACACCAAATCTTCACAAACCCATTAAAAATTATTAAAATTATATATGTGTGTGTGGAGTCCTTCATCAAGCTTGCTGGGAAGGACTTTGGTTCGTGAATTTGAGCCACAACGCATGCCCAACCCTCCCGTCCGTCAGTCCTTTCCACAAACCCTTCAAAAGGGGTTGCGGATGCTCTAAGGTACTATAAGAAAGAAGGGTCCACGCAAGGTGTTTAATTAAGTTTTGATCATGGCACTATGAAAGTACGAGCATCATATGTTACTTTATTTTTGTGGCTTTTCATGTTTCAAGAGGTGTTTATGATGACAATTTTGATTTTATGGTGTGCACAAGGCCGGTCATAAGGTGTGGCAGGGTGGTCGACGGCTACAGGCCCGATATCCCGCTAGGCTGAATTTTTTTTTTAAATTAAATGTATTTTTATTAAAACAATATATATATTTAGTGTTTAAACTTAATTATATAACCACTAGTTTGGTCTAGTGACAAAGAGGTATTACTCTCAACTAAAAGGTTATGGATTGTAGTCTCATTTGAAACATATTTAATCCCTCATTTGAAACATGTTTAATCCTATCTTTATACAAAAGTTTTTTACACAATCCAAATTATAACTAAGTAATCATATATAAAAATTAAATGGTTCCAATAAAATACTCCTTGTACCTAAGGCCTAGAAAGATTTTCGCCTTCGACCCCAAAAGTTTTCGCCTTCGACCCAAAAAGTTTTTTGCGATCTCGGAGCCGACCCCGGGTCTGCACTCAGCAGCATGTGTCATAAATTAGCCAATCCATGCGTTTAATTTATTATTCTCTTTTACCAAAATATGTGACTATGTGAGTATGATTTTGTTACTTTAACAAAGTTTTGTTATTTTAACCGCAAAAACTAAAATAAACCAACATGTTCTAACCTGACCCATATAACCAATAAACCCAAAAATCATAATCGTAAAACCCGAATCTAGAATGGCACAATTTTCAGGTTATATTTCTCCCATTGAAAACCTAAAAACCGGACCGATAAAAAGACCCGAATAGCACCCATGTTAAACATTTGTTTCAGGAAATAATTATAATAATAACTCAGTTGTTCCACATTGTCTCAAACTAAATTTTGGAGACATTTGCTCTCAATCTCGTATGTCAGTTATCAATTTGATATTTTTTTTCTTCTATATTTATATAAGATTGCGGTACCAATATATAGCATGTAAAAATACATATTTTGAACATTATAACTATTTGTTAGGGAAGACGGAGTGGCCTCAGGATAGGTTCCGCTTGGCCTCAGGACCACCACCCTTCGGTACTGACCCAAAACCATCCCGATCGGGTTAGCCATGCCGATCATCCCAACCCTCAGTGGATATATCCGTTGACAATGCTCAATTTTTTTTTCTTTTATATACAAATTTTTATTTAATATAAATCTAAATAAATTAACCTTTTACCACTTTTCATACCAAAAAAATCATCCCCTCTTCTCTTTACAATTTTATTCTACCAACACCATTTAATGGATCTTTTTAGAATTTCATCATCTAGCTTGTCTTAGTCATGTAGTAGTGATGACGCAATTTTTGATGATACAAGTAAAGATGTCGTGAAATTTCTTGGTCTAGACACACAATAATTGTTAAATTAGAATTAAAAATTTGAGGTAAAGGGAGATCGTGAGATCCGAGTAGTATTGACCGAGTTGTATAAAAGCGTTTCGGGACTCATTTGAGATCTAAGTCCACGCCGACTCCACGGCTCAAATGACCAACTTTGGCAACGCTAGCAGCAAATACCATTTCATCACTGTGAATTCATTTCATCATTATGAATTCTTGACGTGTGATTAGGGTAGCTATTCAAACGATTAGGCCGATTGGATTTTCGATTTTGGACTTGATGTATAAAACTGGATTTTAGTTTTGAAATGAACTATGATTTTAGAACCTTCGATTTTGAAATGAACCCACATATTTTAAACAAAGGTTAATGATACAAAGATGTGTGTAATACCAAGATATTTGACTTGGATCGGCTCTGGACATAATTTATTACACTTATTTTTTTAAAAAGTTTGACTTTTGATATTGTTGTTGGTTTTCCTACAGAGTATTATATTACTTTTGACATAACTATTTCTTAATTTTGCTACAAAAGTTGCTACACATTTTATTTAATTATTTTTTAAATATGCTATTTTTCGAATTAGCTACGGATTTTGTAATGGATTTCACTAAATTATTATACAGTTAATGCCTTTTTAGTATTTTTTTTTTATATTTTCAAGTTTGCTACGGTATTCTGCTAAACTTTTTCTTATGAATTTTTAAAAATTCATTTTCATAATTTTGCTATCGATTTAATTAAGTCATTTTTATTATACTTATTTCGCAAGTTTGCTATGCATTTTTTTACAATGGGATATGCGTAGCTAAATCATAGCAAAATGTGTCAATGGCTAATTCATAGCAAAATTTGTGATCGAAATTTTCCGCAGTTAATACCTACCTATGTAGTGGTGGTGGTGGTGGCGGTGGTGGTTGGGGGGGGGGGGGTGTTGAGTTAACGTACAAAAAGGGATTAGTGTGTGAATTGCACGAAGATCTTTATCTCAAATACGCACGTAGTTAAATAATTACGCAACTTTAAAATATATGTTTTTAGGAAAATTAATATCATGAGTTGGCGAGTGCTTTTGGATCGATGGAGATATCTCTTCCTCCTTACACCCGACGTATTCGAATTTGATGGAGACTTTGAATGATGTGTTTGGTGGGTGTCTTATTGCTTCAAAGATTTGGATCTTGATTAGTCAGTGGCTCGAAGTTTAGTTTCCTCCTAACATGGGGCCTAAATGTATAATCAATTGGTTGGATTCAACTTGATGGGACTATGGGTGAAGAAGAAAAAACTTGTGGTTGAGACAATTGTTTTATGGTTTGGTGGGTTATTTGGAGAGCCTGGAATAAGAAGATTTTTTTGTTCAAATACAGATTCAACAGTCTTTCTGTTTCGACTGTATCGATCTCTTTTCTTATTCTTTTTTTTTGTCTTGTTCTAATATAGTTAATTTGAATTGGGTGTTGTGGCTTAAAAAACTGTTATGTATAGGACTTAAAAATCATTCTTAGTATTGTAATTATCGCATATCGGCCCAAAACCATATGCACGGTACTAAACATATTATAGATCTCACAACGAACAAAATAACTTTAATGATGTTAAAAGTGCATACTGCATAAGATAATATAAGATAATAACCTAAGGTATCTTAAGTAAAAATATTATATGTTACATGACAAATACCATATTCAAAGGAAAAGTCAGAACGAGATAAATCATAAAAGTACAAAGTTGATTATAAATACTTGAAGTTGATGTTTTCAGTTTAATCACTTTTATTTATTGGATAATTAAAGAATTCCAGTACTGCATGGTCTGTCAAATTAAGACGTGATTTGACTAATTAATCTGCACATGTTTTGAATATATACTGATTAATTTCAAAAATGACAATTGAGAAAATTTCAAAAATGACCCGTCAAATTAGAGGGATTCTCATATTGACATGTTTAATTTCAGAAATAACCCATCTCAATCCAATCGTGGCGATGCGATTCACCGTTCATCAAGAACCTGACATGTGGCATCAAATTTCATCGTCAAGGTGAGATTTGAGATCAATCTTTGCGGTCGTGTGTCATGTTTTGGTTGGACGGTGAATCTTGATGTAAAGATGAGATTAGGAAGGATCTTTCTTTAGAAATTGACATAGGGGTGGATCATTTTTAGAATCTCTCTTCTCTTACCGGTAATTTTAAAATTTTCCCTTAATAACATATAGTGGGATGATGTATTAATTTGCACGCACCTTTATTTTACCTTTAGTTTTTCAAATTCCCTTTATTAATCCCAATTAACTTAAAAGTTCTTTGATCGTAACACAATACAAAGGAAGCTTAGTACTTTAAATTCTCCGCAATGTTCTTCGGGCTAATATGTAACTTCTTAACGATTGTGTTATTCCGTACTTTCCACGAACTCTATATACTAATATGAGAAATTGCTTTTATCAACTGTTTTTGCACACCACTTCAATTGATATGTTTGTGAATATCCAAGGCATCACCTATTGATACGCTTGACCATACCAAAATCCGCCTTTTCACACGAAGTCAGAAATCCAAACACCAAGGACAAATAGTTGTATTCACAGGTATATTTCATCTTAATAAAGAGTCGTACGATATGCAATTCTTTCAAGTCTAGCTTTCCAACAAAATACATTTACCATTTTGGGCACCCATTTATCCACTCATAGTGGTTTGCTTTCTAGATCCACTTATCTTCGTCGTCTAATATATTTAGACGCCCAATTAGTTAGTTGCATTCATTGAGTTGGCCTCAACCAACTGTGGTAACCGCACCCATGCCTAATTTCATATGATTGTGTCACCAATCCTCTCGAAGCATTGCGCCACGGTATATTCTTTGTTTCTAACAAATGCAAACAATAATGAGAATTTTGATTTCAACGATGTAGAGTCGATCCAAGTATCAAGCCAAAACCAGATTTTCAGCCCATTACCGATGACGCCTTTAAAATATGATGAAGTTCAAGATTAAATAGTGAAAAGTCAAGTTTAGTTATGGCATCCCATGTACTGGTAACCCACTATTCCTTGGAACCGGCTCGCATGATCTACCTGTTCGATGTTATCACTTTTATAACATTGCCCCTAACTAAATAATAATTTTTCTTTTATGGATTTTTAAGTCAACTTCAAATGCTGACTTTTTAAAATTAAATGTTGGGTTATGATATTGTACACACTTCTCTATTTTTTAGACATCAATTTATATTGGTCTTTGTCTTTAATTGTCACATCAGTTAATTCATCAGACATATACAACCTGCATTGTTTGCTACGATCATTGTGCCCTTCCACTCATACAACTCGTATTGTATACTACGGCCTATATGCCTACTTTGAAACGCGTGTTGGATTATATTTTCTAGTTAGATAAGGTTTTTTATAAACGCGCGAAAAAATTATGCTATATAAAGGACTGTGCGCACTCTTCATTTCCTCGTCAATTCTCTCAACGTTTCAATATTTTCATGACACATATTTCTAGTACTATCTACCCTACTATTATTAACAAAAAAAATTTTGTTTTAGGTGTTTATGTCTCTTAATGACTTGATGAATTTGGTGTAAAACTTCACGAAACGTTGGTTAAGTTGTAGTCACCCAACAGTCAAAAGAAAAATATAATAGGAACATGATCAAAGTTTTTCTTAAATGTGATAGTGGTGGTGAACGCAAAGGGGTATCATTTGCTATATATTTAATTTTCCAATTAAGCTGGTATGAAAATATTTTAAAGAGCGCGGTGATTGGATGCTACCGGTGATGATCAATGAACGCATCCACCTGCTCAACTATGGAGAGGTATCCAAATGCAAGGAGATTATCTTTTTTTGTGATACCCATGTTATGTGCAGATAATAGATACGATATGCAAGACAAACAAGAATAATCTACCAAATTTCTTCATATTGTTTGTGTAATTTCAACTAACGTGACTTTTTTGTATAGATTTTGGATTTGCGCATCAAGAAATTGTGGACAATTTTACTTGAGTGTTAAGTAAGCTAAAAACGACATTAGACAAGTGTAAGCAGTCCTTGCTAGAACTAACTCGCGAGGCCTAGTGGCCCTAGTCTGACAATCGGATGCATCTTTTGGGTGTTTTGATGTATAAACTTTTGGCTTCTTTGATGTGTAAACTCATATTTATTTTCTTGCTGGCTGCTACTTATCTTTGTCGTTATTGTTTGGTTGTTTATTACGGAGTAATAAACTATTTTATCGTGTAGTTTTGTTTTAGAAAGATTATGGGCTTTTGGGCTACTTGTTGAGACTTTTTGTAGCCCAACTAGATTCTCTTTATAACGCTTCAGCCTCTTCTAAATTTTATAAAAAAGAATAATATTTAACGAAAACTTTGTAACGCTGTAACCTCGTCCTCACTAATATTTAATTATTTGATATGTGACAAATTATGCGCATGTAGGCTATGTAGCTAACAAAGACTATCAAGTGCATCCAGGGATCAACATTGTATGCCCCACATGCGGTGAGCACATTAGCCACACACAACTAAGAATAAAGCTTTGGAGGTCGTCTAATAACATCCAAACGGGGTCTTCGTCTTCACTCGTACCAACATGACATTCGTATGGAGAAGAACACAATAGTAATCCATTGAGTTAGCGACCAAAACTTACTGCTAAAATAATTAATGGTCTATAATCCTTTCTTTAAAATTATTTATAATCTTAGATAATTATGATTAAACAAGACTTATTTTTTTTACACGACCATGACTTGAATTCAAAACATCACCCTTATTAAATTGAAGTCTTCTAATATTTCAGCTTAACCACTTGAACCTAACCAGAGATCATTACTTAAAAGTAGGGCTGTAAACGAACCAAACAAACACGAACAAGGCCTTGTTCGTGTTTGTTCGTTAAGGAAATAACATGTTCACGAACACTTACGAACGAGATTTTATGTCCGTTTTCGTTCATTAAGAAAATTAATGTGTTCACGAACACAAACGAAATCGGCAGGGCCTAAAATTTAAGACCGATTTATTCATCAATGTGAATAATGAAATTATGTAAGCGAATTGAACGAACACGAACAAGGGCATGTTCGTGTTCGTTCATTTAATTTTAAACGAACACGAACACTTAATAGACAAATATTTATGTTCACGTTCGTTTATTTAAAAAATGGACATCTGTGTTCATTTACGTTCGTTTGTTTAAAATCTAAACGAATATAACTGAACAAAGATAAATGAATACAAACAAACATAAATGAAAACACTTAAATGAACATATATTAACAAATATAAAACTTTAAGTAGATAACTCATCCAAATAATATTTAATTATTTCTTATTAATACATAAACAAACATAAATAAACAGAATAAAACGAACATAAATAAACAAACATAAACGAACGTTCATGAACATAAATGAACGAACAGAACATGTGTTCATGTTCGTTCGTTTAATTAAACGAACACAAACTTTTTGTTCATGTCCGTTCGTATATTAAATAAACGAACATAAATGAACTTCCCATCAAACAATTCACGAACAGTTTTTCGTTACAGGCCTACTTAAAAGTACTCCTATCAAAATTCTTTTAGAAAAATAATAAACTATCCACAAATGTGTAGTAAAGAATTCAAATTCCTCTACACTACACATGATACACAAAACCCAAATGCCAGTCCAAAATCAGATTCAGATTCAATTCAAACAGACCCAGGATTTAAGGTTTATAGACAACCAATGATAATCAAGAAATGAGTTGGAAAAACCCAATTAAACAAGTGACCAACTCGAACCCATTGTTCTTGTTGTTGACGATAGTGTTGACAGGAAGTGTGTTCTCTGCTGTTTATGTTGTCTTTTGGAACCTATCTCAACGTATCTTTCTTATTTCCTTTTAATTATTTTTAAATATATTATATATGCATTTTCGTAAACCTGTCTTCGTTTTATTGTTTTTTGAATTGTGATCTAAAGTCAACTACTTAGGCTTGACTTATAGCCTTCAATAGCTCTTTGGATGTGCATGGTTCAGTTTTTGGCTAAAACCGAAACTTTGGTTTTTAAGTATTTGAAAATCGTCCAGTTTTGCATTTGTGCTTGAATATATTTGGTTTAAAAATATATGCATCCAAAAATAATGAATTTGGGCCTAAATCATTTATAACTAATTAATTATTATCATTTGGGCTAAAATATTTAAGTTGCATATTTATTAAGTTCTTATAGTTTACTTAGAATAAAAACTAATGAAAATTCATAAATTCGGTTCAGTTTGGATTTTTTGGTTCTTATTACATGTAAAACCAAAATCGAACCGTAAGTCCAGTATTTACAAAAACATAAAACCAAACCATCAGTTTTTGTTTCGATTCGGTTTTTTCGGTTCAAAACCTCTGGCTTGTTCGATCTCTAAATCATGTTCAATTACGCATTTTGATCATATTTATGTTTGTTTTGGGGCTGATTTGTTTTAATGAACCACACTTTGGTTATGATTGTTTGGTTAAGTTTGTAACATTTTATTCATTGTTTGTGTAATGATAGATGTGACACCTTCTTCCCCATATCAAACACTTAATTCACTAACAACTCGGAAATTTACACCGCTTTGGGAAGCGCCCCCGACAGGTTCAAACATGCCCCCATTGGAAACATTTCGGTTAACTAAAGAAATGGTACAAGAAAGAGTGAAAGATAATGTTATTATAGCAACATTTGGTAACTATGCTTTCATGGACTTTATCGTCATATGGGTGAAGCACTTGACCGATTTGGGGATTGAGAATCTTATTGTCGGTTAGTTAGTTAGTTAAACAAAGTTTTTGAACTTTTTAAACGTTTTCTTAGGGGTTTAAGAATGCAAAAACGGTTTTTTTAGGTGCAATGGACACAAAACTATTGGAGGCTTTGTATTGGAAGGGTGTACCGGTATTTGATATAGGGAGTCAAATGAGCACGATAGATGTCGGTTGGGGTTCACCGAGTTTTCATAAAATGGGGCGGGAAAGAGTGGTTCTTATTGATTTAATGCTATCATTCGATTTTGAGTTACTCATGTGTGACACTGATATGGTTTGGTTAAAGGTAACTTCCTTAGTTCCTTTATTAATAATTTAGCCACAAAACTTTCTTTAAAAATTGTAGTTATAACAGAATCCACTTCCATATCTTGCACGGTATCCTGAAGTAGTTATAACAGAATCCACTTCCATATCTTGCACGGTATCCTGAAGCAGATGTATTAACATCGTCTGATCAAGTTACACCGACGGTAACTGATGACCGTTTAGATAACTGGAAAGAAGGTGAAATTTGTAGTATAAGTCATACTACAAACTGACTACCGAGGAATCAAACTACTAAGTCATACTATGAAGCTATGGGAAAGAGTGATTGAGGTTAGACTTAGACGAGAAACTCAGGTTACGGTCAACCAATTTGGCTTCATGCCGGGGCGTTCCACCACAGAGGCAATACACCTTATAAGAAGATTAATGGAAAAGTATAGGGAGAAGAAGCGTGATCTATATATGGTGTTTATTGACCTAGAAAAGGCCTACGACAGTGTGCCACGACAGGTGCTCTCGGAGTGCTTGGAGGGTAGAAGTGTGCCCAGGAAATACATAGAGATAATTATGGATATGTATACCAGGAGTGAAACAAGTGTCCGTGCGCCAGTGGGGGATACTGATTTTTTTTCCTGTAGAGGTAGGTCTTCACCAGGGGTCAGCGTTGAGCCCGTTTCTTTTTGCAGTAGTCTTGGATGAGTTGTCAAGGTCGATTCAGGGGACTCTCCCGTGGTGCATGATGTTCGCAGACGATATTGTGTTACTTGCTGAGAAAAAACAAGATCTAAACATGAGGCTTGAGGAGTGGCGAACAACCTTAGAGACAAAAGGTTTAAAGATTAGCCGATCTAAGACGGAGTACCTACACTGTGATTTTGGTGGGATAAACGACAATGAAGACGCACAGATCACAATTGAAGGGCAGGTGGTCCCGCAGGTAACGAAGTTCAAATATTTAGGATCATTTGTACAAAGCGATGGGGAATTAGACAGTGATGTGACCCACCGAGTTCAGGTAGGATGGTGTAGATGGAAAGCAGCCACAGGTATATTGTGCGACAAGAGTTTCCCGACTAAACTAAAGGGAAAATTCTATAGGGTGGCAGTTAGACCTGCAATGCTATATGGAACAGATTGTTGGGCCATCAAGAAGGCTCAAGTGCGGAAGATGGAGGTAGCAGAAATGAGAATGCTACGTTGGATGTGTAGGCACACAAGGCTAGACCAAATAAGAAATGTTGTGTTTCGCGAGAGATTAGGGGTGGCGAACATAGCAGACAAGATAAGAGAGTGGAGATTGAGATGGTTTGGACATGTAAAGAGAAGACAGGCGACGAATCCTGTTAGATCCATAGAAAACATTACTATAGAGGGGAGGAAGGGTAGAGGACGACCGAAATTGACTTGGGATGAGAGGATTAGGCATGATTTGATAGACCTAAACCTCTCCGAGGACATGGTTGAGGATAGGAATTCGTGGAGAAGTAGAATTAAAGTTAAGGATTTTTAGAGAGAATTGAATACCTTAGGGCTTAGACTTAACTTATTTAGATCACATACCATAATGGTATTTCCCTTACATATATTATCATTATTATTATAATTATTATTAGCTTTTATATAGCTGTTAAACTATGATCTTATTATTAATATTACTATAATTAGTAGTAGTTTTTATATAACTGTTAAATTTTGATTCCCTTTATTTTGCTTCATACACATATACTTAGAGCCGAGGGTCTCTCTGGAAGCCACCTCTTTATTCCTTTGGATAGAGGTACGGTGTGCCTACATCCCACCCTCCCCAGACCCTACTTATAGCTTTGCTGTCGGTGGGATTTTACTGGGCATGATTGATTGATTGATTGATATGTTACATATTTAATATAATACAGTTTGTTAAACTGATCAATGGTTATATATTTTTGGAGTGGACAGTTGAAGGTGCATATAATGTAGGAATTTTTCATTGGCGGCCAACGGACTCCGCTAAAAATTTGGCAAAAGAATGGAAAAAAATGCTTTTAGCCAATGTCAATATATGGGACAAGAACGGTTTTAATGAACTTGTGCGTAATCAATTGGGTCCATTGGTTGATAATGAAAGTGGACTCGTTTATGCATATGATGGAACCTTAAAGCTCGGTTTGCTGCCTGCTGGTATATTTTGTAGTGGTCATACTTATTTTGTTCAGGTAATCAGGTATGAACTATTATTAGTATTATTGTTGTTGTCGTTGTTGCGTACTTTTAAGTTATAATTTGACTGCATTTTTAGGCAATGCATCAACAACTAAGATTGGAGCCGTACGCTGTGCATACCACATTTCAATTTGCGGGAACATAAGGTAAACGTCATAGGTTGCGTGAAGCTATGGTGTTCTACGATCCACCAAAATATTATGATTCACCAGGAGGTTTCTTGACATTCAAGCCGTCTATTCCAAAAAGTTTATTACTCGATGGGGAACATAATATTCAGACGCATTTCGCTCTTGTTAATTATCAAGTAAGCTTATACAAATATTTACCTCTTTCTTCTTGCATCTTTCAAATTTTTAGCAGATTGCGAACTAATTTACGTGACTGAAATGCAGATAAAGCAAATAAGGACCGCACTTGCGATATCATTAGTTTTAAACCGTACATTGGTATGTTAAATCACATACATTTTTTAATGCTTTTTTGACTTTTGTTATAATGTTAAGTCTCTAATAATTTGCATGTTTTAGGTTATGCCTCCAGTGTGGTGTAGATTGGATAAATTATGGTATTTTCATCCTGGAGTTATTATAGGGTCGATGACAAGGCAACCGTTCATATGTCCTCTTGATCATGTATTTGAGGTACTTAAGTTATACAACTTTAACATATGATGAATTTAGTTAATAGATATCAATGTTGGTTTGTAGGTGGATACAATGTTAAAGGAATTGCCCATTGAGGAATTCGGGCCAGGAATCAGTATAAGAGAGTATTCTTTCTTTAACAATCCGTTGATGCCTGCACAGGTGTGGTATCTGTCTTCACTTAGGGGCATAATGGTAATTTTTTTATAATTTAATCATAATTTTCCGCATTTAGGTTAAGGATTCATGGCTTGACGTGCAATTATTTGAAGGAGGGTCAGAAAATTGCCAATCAAATATTACAAACACGAATCGAGTACTTAGATTTCCAAAGCATAGCAATGAAGAAACGGTAAGCGAGATGAATAATGGATTATCTTTTATAAATTTTAGTCTCATTGTGACCAGTGACCACTTTTGTTAATATTTGAACAGTTGAAAAGGGTGTTATTGTCATTTAAGGATGTCAAAGTTATCCAATTTTCGTCGATGCAAGATGCTTTCCAGGGGTTCACTGACAAGGCAAGGGAAGAAAAGTTTAAGAAGCGAGTGAAGATGTATGTCGGAATGTGGTGTTGCGTCGATCTCACGATTACAATCTTCCAGGTCACATTTATTATGACATGTATTGGGATGAAAAACCTGACTGGAAGCCTCTGCCTCCAAAAACCATAGAAGATGATAATCCCCGTTGGTGATTTTATTTATGTGACATCCATTATATAGTCTTAACTCTGATTTAAATCAACAGGCATTGTGATTAATGTTTGTATGTTATCCTTTAGTATCAGGTAAATTACTTTTATGTCATTTTTGAGCTTTTGTAAACACAAGTTCGAATGAGTGAGCATTTTCAGTGTAAAATTATTTTATCCAACAAGTGTCTTAAAATATCCTGGTTTTTTGTTGTAGGAATAGTTTCCAACACGATTCCATGGCTTGATGAAGAACCAATACCAACGGAAGATTGCCCACTTTCGGCAGCTGTTTTAGTGAGTTTTTGAAGGCGTTTATAGCGTGGTTTCAAGCGTTAGTACAGAATGTTTTGAGTGTTATGATTGAACCAAAACAACCACCGCCTATTTATACCAACAAATGAAGGCTAAAATGGTTAAAAGAAAAAAAAACACAAAAAAAACCCGCCTAGGATTCGTCCCCAATGGTAATAACCGGTTTCGGGTCGGGTACAAAATGTGTATTGGGAAAAACTGGGTATAGAATCGACATTGAGATAGCCGGTTACATGGTTAGGTTCTTAAGCCAAAATATATACCCCATTAATACCCTACAGGTAAGGTTGGGCGCAGAACCGGATAGAGTTACTTGTGAACCCAAATCACCGCGTGCCGGATTATCTTGTGCACCTCTACTTACTTGTGAAACCAAATCAAGATTATGATTATTTTATTAGTATTAGCCCATTACTTATGTGAATAGTTGAATTTTGTTAATCTAAAGCCATTAATTAGCCATTAGTTTTGTTTATCCTTGTAAGTTGTAATTCGTCATTTGCAAGGCATTAGCCTATTACTTATGTTCATAGGCCCACTATAGCCCACCCGCGCTTACTGTTGTTCAAGTGCCATTTGTTTCACTTATTCGAACTTTTAGCCCATCTCACTGTAGTTTATGAAAATCGGTTGCACACCATAGCCGGCTATTAATTAAACTATCAAAATAGGTAACTAGTAGTGTTCTTAGGTGAGTCAAGCCAGTGACGTCAAAAATCAATTCAAACGGGTGACATCATTTCTCTAAAAAGTTCACTTGTATGAGCCGAGGTCCACCAATGAGGTGTCATCGGTTTTGAAAGTCAACGACGAGGTTGCTTTCCAAATTGCAACTTTTTTCCTCTGTAAAGTGCAGGAGAGCCGCATTAATCATGTGGCTGACGATATTTATTATTTTATTATAATTTATAAACAAACAAAACACAAATAATAAAAAAACTCCCGCAAAACAAGACAGACAGGCCACATAACATAACAACTCCAATCAGTAATCGATCAACCCCGTCGATATCTTATTATTGTTTAAGGCTAAGGTGATTACGCCCTTTATCTTCACTCCCGTTATATTACACAAGGTTACGCATTTTTTTTGTTTTTTAATTTGTTATATGCATACTTGATGTATAACGCACTGATGGATCTGAGTCAATTAATTAATTAATATTATATCCTAAAAGGTAGCTTAAAAGTTTGTTTTGCTTTATTTATGATGCAATCTCCATAGTATATATACACACACACACCCCTTTTACTAACAATTGCAGCTTCTTGTGTTTGTATATATGTCCCGATCAAGATCCTTGTTTTTGTAAGTAATGAATTTGGAATCAGTTTTTGGAGTAAATTGGTTTGATTTGACCTTTTGCTGGACAACAAACATCATCATCATATTATTATTTATGTTCATGTCCTAGGAAACTTTATTATCATGATGCTTCACCACTAACCTAACTTAACATAACCTTCTTAATAGGCTAGAAAGCTATACAAAAATGACTGATGTGACCACTAACAAAGTCATAAAGTCATACAAGTATACAACCCCCCCCCCCCCCCAATATGATATGACATATTTGATTTGACATCATATGACCCGTTATGATGTGACTGATGTACACTTCTAGCATCACCTTTTGAATATTAAAGGGCTAATGATATTACGACATCTCTTTCGATGCGCATATATGAAGTACCTGTGGTCATCACATCCGTTCATCAGTCATACGATATACGACCATATGGCGTTTTTAAACAGTCGTGTATCCTCTATACAAGCGTATACGCAAATCAAAGATGGCTGATTGATAACCTAGGCGATGTGTGTAGTTTATTCACTAATAAAATACTTATTTGGTTATTTTGTTGCATGCAACACTATTGGTATGTAAAAAGGCTCATGCATTTGGACCTAGTAACAGGCAGTGTCACTTGTATTATGCATTTATTGTGATAGTAAATGAAACATTTGGATTTTAGTCGATGTAGCAGGTGACCTAATCAGGTTTTTTAAGTTGTTCTTTTATAAGTGGAGTTGTTATGCTCCATGCTTATAATATTTATAAACTGTATTACTGTATACCCATGGTAATCTTTCGTGAATTTTGCATGATGTGATCTATTGCAGTAGGAGAAAGGTTGTGAAAGCAAAATGGATCTTGAATCAGAACCAAGAAGAAGTGGATCTTTTAGTCGTATCAGCAGTACAATTTCATCGTTTAGAAGGCGCTCATTAAACCGTTTAGGATCAAACCAGTATGAAATTGATGATGACAGTGTCTCAGAGGCAGGTGATATTGGAGATAGAGCACTAAGTAGTATAAGGTATAGCGGAGAAAACATGGTTTTACCAATTCAAGAACATCCTTTTAAGGAATCACAGCTTGAAGTTGCATCTCCTACCTCACCAAATGACCAGAATGAAGTGTGTTTCCTTATCATTTTAATCAGTTCTCAAATTGTTGTACATAAGTACATAACCCTTAACCCGTTGAGGCTAATTTGGTAATCTGTGTGCAGGAATGCAAGAAGGAGTTACCATGGTTCTTGACATATATATCATCTCGTGCTCATCTTGCTGTACTTGGCATTCTTGGGGTAATGTGCTAAACCATGCAAGTTATTGGGCTACCAGATAATATTCTTTACATGTTACTTTGTACTTTTATGCCATTACCTTGTGCCATAATTGACTAAGAATGTGTTTCGACTATCGTTTGATAAAGAAAAATACTGTTTTGAGGATTGCAGGCTTGATACTCGCAAAATTAACAAGGGCTGCATTGTTGACTTTATTGTTATTTTCTTAGTTACTTAGTGGTTGTTATTGTAAAGGCAACTTGCTTCAGAAGATTAGAATCCATGCCAATTTATTAGATATAGAAAAGCAGTTAAAATGCAGATCATGAATAACTAGCGTGACGTTTTTGGGGGATAAAAAGAAAACTACACTAGAAAATGACGGTCGCACATGCTGACTTCAGCCAAACGTGATCCATACTGTTGAAAATATTGTTAACTATTCAAGCTCATTTCGCTTAAGATGGAAATAACATTTTCCTATAATGCAGGTAATGACAAGGTACCTCTTAGAAAAATTATTTGGTCCTCAAGTGGTTGGTGCTACAGGTGATGATAGCTATATGTATATCGATCTTGCTCCCAATATGGTATCATTGTTTCTGTGTTTCTTTCGGTCTTTATCTTCCCCTAACTTTTATGTAAAACCATCATAAATCATGTATTTTGTATTGAAGGTTGGATCATTTTTTATGGGCTGGTTTGGTTCAGTTTTTAAAGGAGATATATCAAACTTCTCGCCTGAGTTAGCTGTCGGGTTGACAACGGGCTACTTGGGAAGTCTTACCACGTTTAGTGGTTGGAATCAGAAAATGCTTGAGCTTAGTGTAGATGGTCAATGGGTTTTCTCGGTTCTCGGGTTTATACTAGGTTTGTTTCTTGTTGCATATTCGTTCATATTCGGGGTGGAGACCACTAACGGTCTCAAATGGGCTTTTAACCGAACAAAACTAAGTTCCAAATGTGGATTCTGTCAAGTAAATGGTATGATAATTCAGATTGTTCTAATGGTGGTGATGGTAACTATGCTCGGTTTGTTATGGGGTGTTGAAGGAAGATTTTGATGGTAGTACGAGTCACATGTGGTTTGGTTGTATTGTGGGGCCCATCGGCGTGTGGATTAGGTTCTATCTAGCGCAACTTAACGGTCAAGGGTTAGGAAGAACACAAAGGATGAAATGGATGCCTTTTGGTACATTGATTGCTAATGTGGCTGCTGCTTGTATTATGGCAGCCTTTGCAACAATGAAGAAATCTGTGAGTTTATGTTAACTTTTTTTGCACCTTCAAGTTTAACATCATATTAACTGTTTTTATGTTGGTTTAATCTTTAATGGATGTTTTGTGGTGTGTAGGTGAAGGATAAGCATTTTAATATTGTGGCTACTGGTATACAGTTTGGTTTATGTGGTTGTTTGAGTACGGTATCGACCTTTATTTCTGAGTTTGAAGCCATGAGGGCAAGTATGCATCCTTGGCGAGCGTATCTGTATGCGTTCACGACTGTGATTATCTCGTTTACTTTAGGCACACTTGTTTTCTCGGTTCCCGTATGGGCCAAAGGATGGTCATAGTTTGGTATACCACTGTTATTCTGGATTCGCTCTTATGGTTTGAACCTGAGGTGAGGCAGATTTGAGTCCAGACCCGAGTAGCTTGACTTAAAGTGATGCTATTGAACTTGGGAGGTGCGCTTTTGGCCGAATTAATAGCCATAATTTTTCCTAAAATAGTTATACTGGTAATTCAAGGATGAAAATGAAGATTCACATGATGGTTTAATCCTAAAAAATGTTTATATGGAGATCATTTTAGGTCTATTAATGTTGAAGTAAAATTAAAAGCAAGTTAAGATGAAGCCAAT
The DNA here is from genome assembly GCF_021521415.1 of Bidens hawaiensis. NCBI lineage: Eukaryota > Viridiplantae > Streptophyta > Magnoliopsida > Asterales > Asteraceae > Bidens > Bidens hawaiensis. Next base: position 285,206 of record NW_027492308.1, on the reverse strand, counting down.
AGAATGAGGAAGTGTATGATTTTGTAGCTGGACAGGTTTTGTAATCTCTGTATTTATTTATGTTGTACTAGTTCCATGGACTTGCAGTGGGTAAAGTTGTTGGAATTGATACCAATGTCTATACTCAAATTAATTGCTGAAACTGGATACTAAATTGATACTGAAACATCGGGTATTTATGGTTTTGTTGAATATAAATTTGATACATGTAAACCGAGTTTTGAACTTTTAAAGCGTGTCCATCGGGAAACCACATTGATCCCATACTTAAAAGCATAAAGCATCATCAAATCACATAAAATTGTTTCGAACTACACTGTTACATAAACCCTGCACATTTCAAATACCACTGTTATAAAGTATAAACAATGGACATTTAATGACCTTGTTGCTCTTAACCTTTGCAGCTCTTGTTAGTAATGTCATTTTTCTGTAATACTTGCTACAAGAACTACTGTATTTTCTTTGTCATGTATTCCAACTCATCCAAAACTTTTTCATTCTCCTTAAATTTCTGGTTAGTGACACCAATGAGATTAAATCAAAAGTTCCTTATATCAACTTCATCTATATTATCATAGTCACCAAACAATGTAATCACTATTTTCTTTTACATCTTGGTGGAAATCTTAAAGAATATGTTAATTTGGGCAAAATTTATCTGTAAATGTTTTCATTTGGATCACCTTAAATTAGTCGAGTGGTCAATTTAGGTCTATTCAAATTAAGCAACGGATCAAAACGGGCAAGTATGCTAAACATATTAAAGTAAAAAAAGGGTCCAAACAAGTTAGCACGAACCATGACCATTGTTTGCCTCTACCACATCTTCTGCACCGCCACCACCACCTACATTGCGACCTCTCCACCGCCACTAGCACGTCCATTGCCATCGAACACTTGTCGTCGCCACTGCTATCACCACCACCATTGTCACTTCCTTCATAGCCACCATCATTGGTGCCTCCACCCGACCCCACCTCATGTCGGTCACAATTGTTGTCGCAGCCACCTCCATGGTCACCACTAGCCACCGTAAAGGGTTTAGTGGATGAACCTGTTATGGTACTTTTTGTAAAACGACTTTTTTTAATCTGACTTTATTTTGGCTACAATCCGGTTTAACCCATACCAAATAAATAGCTTTTTAAAACTATTTGTTTTGATTCGAACTCAATTTGCTCTGTAATAAACCGTAGGTTATGTTATTGATTTCTTGTATAATATTTGATTACAATAGGATCCTATATATAGGACTAGATGTTACACTTAAGTACCACCAAGATCAATAAATATAAAATACATCTAATAATATTGTCTAACATCCCCCCGCAAGTTGAGGGCGGGGAACGACCTGCAACTTGGACCTTAACAACAGAAATCTTTGTGACGATAATGGCTTTGTAAAAACATCAGTTATCTACTCATGCGTAGATATGAACTGAACATGTAGTTTCCCTCGAGCAACCTTCTCACGAACAAAATGATAATCAACTTCAATGTGTTTTGTGCGGGCATGGAACACGGGATTGGCAGCGAGATACGTGGCACCCAAATTGTCACACCAAAGCGTGGGTGAAACCTTGGAGACAATACCAAGTTCATTTAAGAGAGCCTCCAACCATGTTATTTCAGCAACAGTGTCAGCAAGAGCTTTATACTCGGATTCAGTGGAGGACCGAGATACCGTGCGATGTTTGCGAGCATTCCACGAAATAATATTTGATCCTAAATAGACAGCAAACCCCCCCCCCCCCCCCCCCCCCCGTGGATCGACGATCATCTGGACACCCGGCCCAATCAGCGTCGGAATACGCTTTCAGAGTAGTGCGCCAATGAGCATCAGTGAAAGCATGAAGAGAAGACCCAGAATCATGCCGGATAAAAAGACCAAAGTGAGAGGTACCATTGAGATGACGTAAAATCCGTTTAACAGCCGACCAATGATTTTCAGTCGGAGCATGCATAAATTGACAAACTTTATTGACAGCAAAGGTGATATCAGGTCTCAACAAAGAGGCATATTGAAGAGCTCCAACTGTTTGACGATATTTGGTAGGATCAGCCAATAAGGGGTTGTCACCAAGCCTTAAGTTTTCCGAGCTACTCATTGGAGAAGGCACCGATTTGCATTCGGATAATCCAGCCATTTGATCAAATCAGAAATATACTTACGTTGGGACAAAATTAGGTTTTTTCCATGGGGAACAATTTCAATGCCCAATAAGTAATGCAAGTTACCCAGATCTTTTACTGCAAAAGAGGTACACAACTTGATGATGACATCATTAATAGCCGTAGGGTTGTTACCAGTAACAATAATATCATCCACGTAAACGAGGACATACACCAAGGTTCCTTGAGCCTTTAGAATGAATAAAGATGGATCGGTTTTGGAGCCAACAAAACCGAGATGATGCAAAGCAGCTGAGAGACGTTCAAACCAGGCTCTTGGTGCCTGTTTTAGACCATATAAAGACTTATGTATGAGACAAACATGATTAGGTTTAGATTTGTCAACAAAGCCAGGTGGTTGACGAAGATAAATAGTTTCTTTCAATTCACCATGGAGAAAAGCATTCTGGACATCTAGTGTTAAACCTTAGACAAGTGAATCAAGAACACCAAACACGATATTGCATAAAACGTTTATGCGACTCTTTTCATTAATAAGAAACAACGGAATACAAACTACTCTTTCTACTCTTCTCTACTCTACACAAATAAAACCTTTGATGGGTTTATATAACACCCACAATTCTAATCCTATTCAAACTAGGAATCACAATTAAACTAGACCCCTAATTTATTTAATAATAAGTAAAAGATAATTATGACACCAAGTTATTCAACTTGGTCCCTGAACTTTGGATCTCCACCAAACCGCCCCTTGAGATCTTCCGTACCACCCTTATACTTTTCTTATTAACCATTCGGGTCCTTCAAGTTGGGATTGCTCCAAATTTTACATCTAGCTGTCGAAGAGACCATTGGTTTGTTACGGTTAGAGATAAAATAACCCGAATTGTACTAGCCTTTATCACAGGACTATAGGTCTCTTGAAAATCAACACCAGGTTGTTGGTTAAATCCTTGTGTGACAAGCCGTGCTTTGTAACGAGTTACATTCCCATTCTCATCCTTTTTAATCCTGTAAACCCATTTGGAATTAATAACGTTAGTATTTTTTAACAAACGGTACAAGAGTCCATGTCCCATTCTGAACAAGAGCTTCAAACTCTTCAGCCATGGCTTGGCGCCACCTTGGCGACTTATTGGCGACAGTAAAGGAGGATGGTTCGAAGGAATCAGAAGAGCTAATGGAGGTGTGATAAGCTGAAGGATTGTAGCGAGATGTGGGCTTCAGATTGGGTCGAAGGTTAGATGGATGAGGGTGATGCTTTATGGATGATTGTGGGAGAGGTTGTGGTGGTGTGTGTGGAACTATAGGAGTGGGGGCTGTAGTGGGCTGGTGGATGGGTTCAGCTGGAATATTGGGAATGGGTTGGTTTATTGATTCAGTTGTAGGAATAGGTGTAGGGTATGAAGAAAAATAAGGAGGCATCTGGTCATTGATTGTGGGTGTAGGAGTGGGGGTGAATGGGAAGAACTGTTCATTGAAACGAACATGTCTAGCAATGTACACACGTTCGGTATTAAGATCTAAGCAACGATACCCGTGATGAATAGGACAATATCCTAAAAAGACACACGGGGTGGATCGAAAATCCATTTTGTGACGATTATACGGACGTAGATATGGAAAACACTGACACCCAAAAACCCGAAGAAAGGAATAATCAGGGGGGCTTTTAAAGAGACTCTCGTATGGTGATTTGGTGGAATTAACACGAGAGGTCATTCGATTTATCAAGTAAACTGTTGTTTCGAATGCAAAATTCCAAAAACGTTGAGGGGTGTTGGAATGAGCAAGGAGGGTAAGGCCCGTTTCAACAACATGACGGTGTCTACGCTCGACAATACCATTCTGTTCACTTGTGTGTGGGCATGAGCGTGTATGAATGATACCAAGTGAAGAGAAAAAGGGTGCAAGGTTGCGAAATTCAACCCCCCCCCCCAATTAGTTTGCACGCGCTTAAGTTTAGTATTAAATTGTCTTTCGACCATAATGACAAATGACTTAAAGGTTGAATAAGCATCAGATTTTTGAGCCAACGGATAAAACCACATATATCGTGAGTGGTGGTCAACACATAACAAAAAAAACCTATGTCCTCTAAAAGAAAGTGATGGAGCAGGTCCCAAACGTCACAATAAACCAAATCCAAAATATTATTACTACGAAAATTTGAAAGATTCAAAGACAATTTGGAAGATTTCCCCATTTGACAAGAAGAACATAAAGATGTAAACACTTTTGATGAAACTGGTAAAGAACTACTAGAAATAATAGACTGGAGAACACGAGCATGTGGATGTCCGAGACGGTGATGCCAAATTGTTGAGGATGCTTTAGTGGCTGTGAAAGAAACATGTGGTAGAGACTTCAACTGAGGAATGCGAATTGAGTATAGACCTTGATTACTTAGACCCGTGAGTAGGATGGCACGTGTAGATTCGTCCTTCACAACAAAAAAAGATGAGTGAAATTGAAAAAAAAACATCATTATCCATGCAGAATTGTTGAACAGATAGGATATTCTTTTGAATTTGGGGTACATGAAGAACATTAGATAGATTAAAGGTTTTGTTAGGGGAATAGATTTTTGAGGAACCAATGTGACAGATAGGAAGAGGATTATTATTGCCAACATGAAGTGAGTTGTTACCAGAATAAGCTTCATAAGTGTCCAAACTTGTTAAGTCTGGTGTGACATGGCTGTTGGACCCTGTGTATGGAAACCACGGGGAACCAGATGCTGATCCATTTGAGAAGGCTGCATAGTTTGCCTGAGACGGTTCACGAGCAGAAGAACCGGACTTGTTGGGACACTGGGCAGGAATATGCTCAATACCACATCGGTTACAATGACCATACACTGTATTTTGAGTAGACGCCCAAGAAAACTGCTGTTGACGGTTTTGACCACCGGTACCCCAAGAGTCATCACGATTTCTGTGGTAATTGCCACGCGTGTTACCACCTGAGTTTCCACGATAAGGGCCACGATAATTGTTGGACAAGCGATTTGCATAAAAGGCTTGAGGTTGAGTATTTTGAGAAATAATAGGGCTGAGTTGATACCCTAATTGTGCCGCCATTTGTTGCAAAGTGGTCAATGAAGCTTGTGATGGAGGATTGGAATGACGTGCATGACCAGCCATGGAGGTTGTGAAAACCTGAGGTGCGGTTGGAGTATGATGTTTGATCATAAAGTCATGATCACCAAGTAATCCACGCAATTCATTGAAGGTGATGGGTGGTGATCGAGCCACAAGGGTTGCTTTGAGGCCATTATACTCGTCACGAAGGCCAGAAATAGCAAGCATGGCTAAGTCCTTGTCTTTAAATGGTTCACCGATATTAGCTAAAGCAGTGGCATACTCTTGTGCGCGGCTGAGGTAGGAGGCTGGGCTTTCATCGCCTTTCATCTCAATCTTTAACAATGAGTTTTTTAACGTGTATTCCCTAGAAGAGTTGTTCGGTGCATATTCCCTTTCAAGCGAGAGCCATAAAGCTCTAGATGTGGTACCTTGAACATGCTGAAAAGATGATTCAGAGATGGTGGAGATGACAATCATTCTTACGTGGGCATCGTTGGCGATCCAATGGAAATAACTAGGGTTGTCAACAGAGGTTGTGACTATGGTTGCAGCAGTCTTCGGTGGTGGGCATTTAATTGTACCGTTTATGTAGCCGAACAGATTGTTGGAGACTAAGAAGGGATGAATCATCGCTTTCCAGAACCCATAGTTGGTGGGTGATAGCTTGAAAGCAAACTTATGAGAGTTATGTGCAGTTTTCTCTGCAGTGGTAAAGACTGCAATCATCGCCATTGAAGGGAGTGGTTTTTGTGGATCGAAGAAGAAAGAAAAAAAATAAACAAAAAGGAGAAGCTGCGATGGCAGCTAGGGTTAGGCAAAGAGGCTGCAACGGCAGCTAGGTTTACCAGGATGTGATACCATAATAAACCGTAGGTTATGTCATTGATTTCTTGTGTAATATTTGATTACAATATGATCCTATATATAAGACTAGATGTTACACTTAAGTACCACCAAGAACAATAAATATAAAATACATCTAATAATATTGTCTAACACTCTGTACCCGTATTGACCGGCCCCAATTCTTATGTGACCCGTTTTTACTTGTGCCAAAAATTCCATACTTTGATCATTAACAAAAATGATCAAAATAAAAATATGATTATAATTTAAGAAATTAGGACATATGAATAAAATAAATTAATAATTTTAAAACATCTTTATTTATATCGCCTATTTCAAAAAGTAACATAACTTAACTTGTTTATACATTAGGGTTTATACTCACTAATTTGGGGGGTTTTGAACCGAAGCACAGAACAAGGGCAAACACGAGGTAAGATTTTCGACAATCTACGTCTTTTTCCCTTAAGATCGAACTACTTATCGACCCAATTGTAGCCTTAGGGTTTCTAATTTATTATATTCTGATTAAATGATTCATACAGTGAATGAACTGATACTATTTTTAGAGATGTAGAAGCTTAATTTTATTAATATTGCTTCTAGGAGATAAATGGATAGACTCAGGGAAGCAAAGATACAAAAGTTTGAGGAGTTTGTTGATCGCCGCTTAAAACCCGACCTTGTTCGTGCCATTGCCGAAAGGTATGATAATATTTATTGTTACATACTGACTATTTAATATTTTCAAACCTAATTGGTTTTGCATTAATATTTCAGGGACAAGGTTTTTGAACAACAGAAAGTCTTGTAACCTTTTGTATGCCGTTACTCTATATTAATTTGTATAGAATATAGATCAGTGAATTTGAAAACTGCGTGTGCTTTCACTTGACATTGTTTACTTGTAGCTTAGATTTAAGGAAAAATTTGGAGAATTTAGAGAAGAATAGTATAACGAGTTTAAGGTCGATGGTCAATCTTGGTTCTGAAGTATACGCTCAAGCAGATGTGTAATATATATATTTAAACATGTTATTTAGATGGCTGTTATTAGTTAAGTTAGTGAATCATTCTAATGCTTAAAACTGTTATATGTCTGCAGACCTGATACACGTCGCATATTTGTAGATGTTGGGCTTGGATTTCATGTCGAGCTCACATGGTCCGAGGCTTTGAATATCATCCCCGCTAGAGAAGAAAAGTTGGCAAAGTAATTTATAAGTTGTTTTATTTCTAGTTTTGTGTATAGTTTATGATAGTGTGTAATAATTTTGTTGTTTTTTTTAAAGGCATATTGAGGAATACACGCGTCTCATTGCCCAAATTAAAGCCCAAATCAAGATGGTAAGTTTACTTACAAAAAGTTAACTCAATACTCGTTATTTCTTTTTAACATTTATGCATAGTTATCATCTTTACGATGACACGTCTCAAAAATGAAAAGTGCAGAGGTGAGGAAAAATCGGTTAACTAATAAACTGCACAAAAATGACCGACCTAAACTAATAAGACATTTCTGTTTTGGAAATCCGAGAATTACGGTTCGGTTTCGGTTATACTCGCTCCAAAACCGAACCGTACTTGGTAACCGAAACTCAGAAGCAAACTGTACTGAACTTGTTTTAATGTTTGTTACTGGATTTTATGATCTAAATTCATTATTTTGGGCTTAAATTTTCAGGCCTAAGTTCATTAATAAGTGGTTAACAAAAGTTTTAGGCTAAAAGTTTCAAGTTGAAACTCATTATTTTGGGCCAATTTTTGTTGGGCTCAAACATTTGAAGCCCAAATGTAAAACCCAAAACCAACACAAACATAGTGCGTTATTTTAGTTTTGTTCCCAAACCAGTGTAGGTTGGAACCGCTTCCGGTTTGGGTCAACAAAAGTCAAAACCTGGTTTTTGTTGGAACCGGTTTGAAAAACCGAAAAAGTGAAAATTTTTCTGGCCTTGCAGGTTTCACAAGGGATACGAGAGTTGCTACAACTACCAGAGGAATGAAAACGGATTTATGAAGTTAACGAGCATCGATTCTTGGATCAAAAGAAAGTAAATTCCAAAATGTTTCAAGCTATTTCTGATACTTTTTTAATTACAAAAACTGCTCTAAATGCTGATTTTTGGGTTATGGTTCGACCAGTTCTTGTCAAAATTGCTACAAATGGTTTTGATTTTGTGATTAGCAACTTTAGTCAAATCCAAACACAGTTACCAGCTGGATTCCATTGAACTTTTAAACAGCAATGTTACAATGAATTTGATTTACCCGCACGCGTGCAAGTGCTTGATTTGGCATCATTAGGTTAAACTTGAATTCAATCTGATTGCTTAGTGGGTCATTTTGATATCTTGGTTCTTGCCTCGGTATCATTGGATTTATGCTTAATGTGGATATAATTATTAGTTAATTATGTTTTGATAAGATGCTTTTAATATTCTAGAAGTACAGAAAGTGGTCACATTACATTTAGAGGAAATCATGATGATGATGATTATGATTCCAACAATTTCTTTTTTTGACGAGTGACGATTCATGATGTCAAGAGCCATTCATCAAACCCCACTTGTGATCTCGACAAGCAGGCAGATTCCGTCTTTCAAGATGTCAGAAAACCAATTATTATCCCATCTCTGTGAGTAAGTCTTGTTTCAGTGTAATACATTGTTTGCTGCACACCAACTCTTGATGTTTCTGCCTGTTACAGATTTTTAAGTTTTCAGTAAGATGTAGTTAATAGTTTACACTCGTTTCTGATTTCGACCTGACGGGTCTGCTTACAGTATCGTTTCTACCGATTGGTTGTTTATATTAGACAAAAGGTATTTAGATTAGGTTCGATGTGTATAAATGGATTTGGCCTGTTACTCTTTTATAGTTGCTAATAATAAATTATATCCCAACTAGTTTATGACAAGACTTTAGGTGAGTTGAGACTACACTTGGATGGTGGTGGATGATTAATGTGAACTTTAGCACCAAAAGTTGCTTAGTGGGTGGATTATTAAATTGAGTTGTGCTGCTAGTTAGTTAATTCTAGTTTTAGTGCTACTCATACAAAGTTAGGCATCCTTATAAACACTTGAAAAAGGAATTTTTGGATGTTACTTGAACAAATCATTAAAAATTGTAACCGTTGTTTATTATTCAAAGAATCCTGCTACATATGGGACTAGTATATTCATACTGAAACATTAGTTGTTGAACTAGTTTTGCCTATAGAAAATCTTGGGTTTATTGCCCTGTTGCGGTTGATAGTGCCATTTGACTAAGTTTATACACAAGTAGCTTGACTAAGTTTTTATAAATAAGCCCGGTTAAACGTTAGAACTTAGAAATGATTAAGTTAAAGTATAATCTAATAAAAAGGACGCCACGCTCTCCATTGGTGCTTTTTGGAGCTCAAAAAGACGCAATGACACTGTCACGTGTCATATTTTTAGTGAGTAAATGGAAATGGCGGTTTACGTAGTTTAAAAAGCGTCTTGGCTCCGTCACGTGCCATTTTCTCATACTGTATATATACATATGTGAGCGGGATTTATAGCATTTTGTATTCATTCAATCTTAGATCCTACTAATAGCTTTGCTATATATAGGTGAAATTTTACGGAGTATGATTATATGTAATTCCAATAATATGTTTAATTTTATAACTGATCTTGGATCCAATTAGATCCAGATTAAGATTAGATATAAAATCAACATATTCATGTTCATATGGCTGGAGATTCTTGTAAGATTTTGCAGATAAATATTCTCTGATAATTTCTTGTAAAACCATGTATCTACCATCTACCTTGATATATATTAATCCAGATCCAATCCATGAGGAATTTATTCTTTTTTATTTTGGATAAATCTAAAAGAACCTATTACTGTGAGGTTACCTTCAACCTTTGAATTCTTAACTTATCAGGAAGCAATTCTACAGAATAGTTTTCAGTAACTGTTTTAACACCCTAAAAGTATCTCCGATTCCGCCTATGGTGATGATACATCTACATCTTTTGAAAACGGCCAAATACAGTATCTAATCTAATATCGTTATTATTATCATTGCTATTATTCCTCTTCCGACAAAATGACAAATCTCATCACGAAACTTGTCTGTCAAGTAAATTAATTACATCACCGAACCTTTTGCAATGCCATATAAGCAACAAGCCGATAACCAACCAACATCATCGCCAAAATCAACAAATCCACCGTTAAGTTAGTTAATCCCACCGATTTCACAGCCGGAAAATCCACAACGTGACAGTAAACCCCTTTTGAACATTCATATAAATCATTTTCATTGTATTGAACCCCAAGAAGAAGCTTGTAACAATAGTAACTATAGCTCAAATACTTCAACCACACGATAAAAGGCGGGATTTGTTGTACGTAATATCCTCCAGCAATAAGGAAAACAAGAGTTGTAACCGAGGCCAAAGTGGTGGCTTGTTTGACATCCATGAGTATGGCACCAATGGCTAACCCGAGACTCTGAGCCACAAGGACATTGTATAGGACCACGAGTAGGGATAGGACGAAAGTGGCTGGGTCGGCCTTTAGCCCTCCCATCCAGTAAAGTATGAAAGTAAAGGCGGTTGGTAGTGCAAGCTCAAGTGGCAAGTCTCCAATGGTTCTTGCAAGGAAGTAAGACGAAAGTCGATACATTCCCGATGACCTTTCTTTTATTAGCATTCTTCTTTCTTGAGGAAATGTGAAAACCGCGTTGTAGAGCGGGTAAAAACCCCAAAAAACCGAGAAGAAGAAAATCATTGCTACCTGCCCATAGGATAATAAGTTAGTTTTTCATCAAAAGTTATTAACTTTATACAAATTTAGGGATTATATCATTATATACAACTCTTACCCTATCTTCAATATGAGATGTTGGTGTATGCCACCATAAAAGTCCTCCAAGTATAGCGACACTTATTACTTGGAAGATTCGAAGCCGATTGAAAGACTCGAATCGTCTTTCTCTTACTCCTCTAAGAAGTAGCACATGAAACTGATGACACCAACTCGTGCACCATTGTTCTGAGTTCACATGGTTTCCTACACCATTTACAACTAAATAAGTTAGGTTTTATGCATTTTGCACAATTGATCAAGCACAATAATATTGGATTTGCACAACTCACTTGTTGCGACTTCTTTTGCTTGGTTTATGTGATTGCTCACGTCTAGACCGCATAAATCGGCTTTCAGTCTTGTTGAAATGTTTGTTTCATAAGCTGTGAGTAGCTTTTGCCTGACTAGTTTCTGATCCTTCTCTGTGGTTTCAGCTTGCTCATGTTCTTGCATCACATCAGGTGCAATACCTGTCATTTAAGTTTACATATATGAAGATAAGATGCTTTGTAAAATTATGAACACATGACACTTTCTTTAAACTATCATATGTAATGTTACAAGGTAAATTAGTAACTTACCATTAGCAAGATCTAGTAAAAGATCAGCCGGATTGACGGTGATGGATGTTCCATATCCAAAGGATGAGAAATACTCCAAAGCGGTTGATGCAGGACCGTAGTAAATTGGTGAGCCCTCGGACAACAAAACTAGTTTATCAAACATGTGGTAGAGTCGGCTAGACGGTTGATGAATGGTTGTGACAACGGTTCGGCCTCCACTAGCTAGCCGTTTAATAGTTGTTAAAATCCTCTGAGCCGTGGTCGAATCTAGACCAGACGTCGGCTCATCCAGCAACAACAAGCTCGGGTTGATTAGCATCTCTTGGCCAATGCTCACCCTCTTCTTCTCTCCACCTGAAATGCCTCTAAAAAGCGGACCGCCTATCATACTATTCTTGCACCGAGTTAACCCCAACTCAGTTATAACTCGCTCCACGTGCTCTAGTTTCTCATCTTGACTAATACTATTAGGTAGCCTTAACATAGCAGTGAATAATAAGGTTTCAGTAACAGTAAGATGAGCATAAAGCACATCATCTTGGGTCACAAACCCCGTTCGCCTCTTCATTGAGCCACAAAACGGGCGGCTGTTATATGTAATCTTTCCGGGCAGTTTACCTTTGAGCCTTCCACCAAGAGCCGTGAGGAGGGTGGTTTTTCCGCTTCCAGACGGACCTAACATTGCAAGTAACTCCCCGGGGCTAACCTTACCCGTCACACCATTCAATATTGTCTTCTCTTTCATGCTCACTTCTCCACCGCAACACGTACCCTTTCCCTCGACCTTAACTTTGTAAACAACATCTTCAAACTGAAAACAAATGCAACAATCATTAGTAACAACATTGAAACATAAACGATCATGATGTGCGCAAGTGCGAGAGAGAAACCTTTAAAGTTATGGGGTATAAGCCGAGGCGTAGAAAGGACGGCGAATGGGCATCATGATGTGGTTTCACCGGAACTTCCATAGTGGTGTGTTCTGTAGTTGGAACTACAGAATTGGGGGGCATAGCCATTAGGCAAGTGTTAGTTAATGATGTGTGTATAAATGCTTTTCTTAAAAGAAGTTTTTTTAGTTTGGTTTGGTGTTAGTTTGAGTTTTGGTATGTGCATACTCAAGTATAGTATATATACAAGTAATATATAGTCAAGAAAAAGTGAGGATATCAAAAGAATCTGATGTGGGCCCTAGACTATATGGTGGGCCCTCTTTCAAAGTATTGCAACACTCTCTTTTAGTCCATTATTATTTATTGTAATCTCTTTGTCATCATTTGATGCTTGCTAGCTTTTAGATCTTTTTCTTTATAGCGACCAACTAAGGCTGCATGGATATATGATCATGCAACTTAATTTAATTCACTTCCTTTCGGTTCAAATGCCATTTTGTGATAATATATTCTACTTAAATGACCTAAAAATCATTGATACAAGTCGCAAATCGAAACCGAAAACCCTAATAATTAATGGTCATATTGGAGAGGCAAAAATGCTACACCCGATTGAATTGACACACGTCCGAGGTTAGTGTATTCAAGAATCAATAAAGATAAACGAACCAACAAATGGGGTCTCGGAAATATATCTCTTTGGAATGTAACCGCAATTTTTATAATATTAATTGATACGATATGATACAAAACGCATTCATAAGCATGATAAAGTAAATGATTAAAAATATCCAGTCAAATGAGTATTCAGGGCCATCCACCAGAGAGGAGCATTGATGCTGTCCTAATAATTGCAAATGGCTTAAAGTAAACAAATAACAATAAAGAGGGAAAGTAGAAAGCCCAGGGTGGGTTTATTAATCTAAAGTTGATGTTGAAGGAACCTTTGAAATGAATATATAGCAACCATCTTTTTTTCCATATTCCAACTGATCTTGCATATGTTCTTTTTTCTGGTTTTCAATATTCGTATTGATACGATTGTCTTTCAGTTGCTCAGTTTTCTAGCAGTGTCATCAGTTAAAGGTAATATTAATGAGGATATATATTATTTACTTATCGAAGTGTCAAGATTAACAAGATATTTTGAGGATGAAAGTATATATCGCAACTTAACTTTAATTGATGGGAACATTATTTTCTTATCGGTATCTTTTCGATGGGAGGGTTTTAGTTTGCGGTTGGGATAGTATTAGATTCTAAGTCGAACTTTGTTCTTGTAACATGGTTATCAAATAGAATCCACTTTTTGGTATGCTTGTAACATGGTTGAAGAACTTAGACATATATAATAAGGGGACCATCCAAGTGGAATTAGTGAATTTTTAAGGTGCATATGCCATATGCTATTAGAGTATTATAGTTATATGTGTGTGATATTATATAGCCATGTATATAGTGATACCTTAGACAGCCTAATCTTGTTTGAGAGTAGGCATGTCTTCTTGCAAGTAATACATCCCCTTAAAATCATGTGCTTGTGTGAAGTGATCTATAATTTAATTAATAATTATTAACCTAGAGCTACATGGAATGATGCTCTATGCTGCTTTTGGATGGTGGTGGTTAGTGTATTCGTATCTCCTGAAAGAAGCTTCCAATATTTTTATTCGTTGTGTGATCATATTCTCAATTTAAAGTTCGAGGCTAGGTTAGACTAGATATATAATTTCATGTAATATTCTCTTGACACATGTTAATAATTTCTAATCATGAAACTGGTGAAAAAAGAACTTGGAGTGATATGCAAATGACTCAATTAAGTAATGATGAGGGGTCAATTACTCAAATGGTCAACTCGTATATGGAACGGTGTAGGGGTGACAATGAAACCTGAACTCGGTGGGAAAACCCGAAACCCGATATAATTTGGACGGGTAATACCCAACCCATTAGGGTTTGGGATTAGTTTTGAAAATTTTCGTGGGTTTGAGATTTGTAATATACCCGATTAATTACGCGATAACATTGGCTCATTTACCCGATTATATGTCTGATGTACCCGACATAACAATTTCTATATTATATATTATATTTTATGTACGCGCACATGTATATACACGTATATATAGTACATTCTAAATTTATTATTTGTCGAAATCTATTATGACGATTATTGAGACATTTTATTATGGTAATAATAGTTTGTAATCGTTTTGTTATATTTTGTTAAAACCCGACGGGTTTGGGTCGGGTAAACTCGACGGATATTTTGTCAAAGCCCGATAAGAAAACCAAAATCTGACAGGTAATAACCTGATTAAAACCAAACGGGTTTGAGACGACCTTTAATAATTGGGTACGGGTTTAGGAATACCCAAAGATAGGGGTGGCAAATGGGTTGGGTTGGGTCGAAATGGGTTTAGGGTCAAAATGGGTTAGGGTCATAACATGTCAAATAAAAAAGGGTGTTTTGGTTTGGGTCGGAACGGGTTTCGGGTTTTATTTATCATTTATTTTTTTAAACGATGACAACGGGGGAAACATTTTAGTTTTTCTTTTTTACCTTTTTTTGTATTTGACTTATATTGTTGAGTTATGATTTTGTTTGAATTTTTTTGGAAGGGTTTTCTATTAAGATCAAAAACCCTTAAAATAAATTCAATAAAAAATTCATAACTCAAAATATAAATCAAAAACTAAAAAAACAAAAATGTTTCTCCGGTGTCCTTGTTCCATAAAAAAACACTAAGAAATTGAACCGAACTCATCCCGTGTGAAAAATCGTGTTGGCTCGAAACCTGAACCGACCTCGTTTCGTGCCGAAACCTGTCTCGTGACGAAAATCCGTGCCACTCCGAAACCCGTCCTGATTTGATACATGTCACATTTCCTTAGGACACTAACCCATATCGATCAATTTCTTTGAATTTGCCGACCCATTTTGACTCGAAAATAACAAGGTGGAATTTCAAATGACACATTTAGTTAAAGTCTCTTACTCTAATCAACCCATATAATTTTCAAACAACCCAAATTAACTCATTTGAAATTATTTGGGTCAAAATTGACACCCCTACCCAAACCCGACCCCTTTGGGTTACATTGATGAATGATGACCCGCCAAATTAATGAATCATAAAGATAGCAGCGTAGACTATTGTCCTTAAAACACTTTTTTATTTACTCAATTTAAAAAAATCTACCACTTGTTACTTGGACACCTGGCCGGTGTGTAATCAAATATGGGTTTTAAGTGAATAAAACAACATGAATCATTGTTGTTTTTATTATGTATGTGTTAAAGTGCAAAGTGCTATATTTATCAAACAGCCAGCCATCACCACTTTTATTGACTATGTAAGTAATAACTATCACAAGACACTTATAAGCTCAATTTTATAGATTTACCTTCTTTTTTTTTAGTTTAGTGTTGCTAGCTGTCCTAACTCTTAAGAATCGGCCAAAACAATGATTTGTTTTGTAAGAAAAAAAAAACAGGCATAATCCACGTGGTTTGTTGACGCTTTAATCAAAGCCTAATCAATGTTAATATGGTCAAACAGCATTAAAAATTAACTTTTATTTAACATTTTTTTTACACATAACGCCATAATTATAAAGATTTGAACTCACCATTTATATTTATAAGAGCAGCCGACATATACCACTAGACTATTGTTGGGTGAGATGAAAAATTATTAGACCTAATAAATTTCTCATATCTACTTTTTTTTTTCTTTTTTTTTTGTTCTCAAATCTAGTCTCACCATCACTACATCTTCCAATTCGACCACAAAGTAATAATAAACCCAGTGTATTTCTGATATACCGTAGAGAAAAAGATATGTCAAATACATTAGATTTAAGTATTATGGTAATTAGGCCTTTTGTATCATGAATACCAATATATCAATGAGAAACCGTCTATTTTAATGTTATTAATTTAATAAATAGAGCAAATTGCATGCGTATTTAATTAATATGAATGATACTTTTTTTAAAACGATCAATTAAAATATATATATATATATATATACTAGGTTATTAACCCGTGTACGACACGAGTGGAAATATTGAAATTTTCAAACTAACACGTGTCATTTGAAAGGACAACATAAGTTGTTATATGTTATTTAGGACGACAACATACTTTAAGTTGTAAATAATATTTGTACGAAAACAAATGATTGTGAAATAAAAAGATAAACCAAAATAACATTCAAATTACAGTGAAAATCTAATCAAAGGTTAAAAATGTAAAATACATAAGCTATTAAAAAAACTTCCTTATAAACCATATTGATTCTTTATTTGTAACTTTGTCTTCCTTTTTTAATATAAGAATTTTGACACCACTCTTCGCTCTTGATAAAGCTACATAGAGTTGTCTATGTGTAAACACCGGGTCTCTGAGATATATGTCAACTCTTGCTAGAGATTGACCTTGACTTTTATTAATTGTCATTGCAAAACAGATTACAACTGGAAAAAAAACTACATTCTCTTCAATTTAACCGAAAGTTTCTTATCGATCTAAAGGTGTTACACCATAACGAATTATATAAGTACGATAACCAACATTAGTACCTGAAATAACTTTTACTTCAACAAAACGCATACCCAAATTAATTACTTGCAATCTAGTTCCATTACACAAACCGTTCTTCTAATCCATATTCTTTAGTAACATTATTGGCACATCGACTTTTAAAACCAATCTATGAGTCAAAATAATTTTGGTCTTTCTGATTTATTTAGCATAATGTGTTTTTGAAATTTTAGTTCAAATTAAAATATAAAAATATAATTGGTATGGTCTTAATTAAAAACCAAAAAAATGATTTTTTTATATGGAGCACAACTAAATTTGTTAATTTTGTTGCTAAGTATAAAAACAATATAAATTAAGTAAACCCGATATAAGTAAAAAAATAATGGAGAAATATCTTTGCGCCTCTAATTAACATAAATTTCTTCGTATACACATCTTAATTAAAACATATATTTTAATTGGTTTTAAGAAAATAAAATAGTATGGATAACTGGAAATTATGTTTCCTATCAATTCTAAAAAAGAAAATAGAAAAAAGAAATATGTAAACATACATTAAATGTTATTAAAAATTCGTTTATTAAAAAAGTATAATGTAGTTAATAATAAAAATATCAAAAATCGTTTATAAATTTCTGTTACAAGTGCCAAATTTTTAGGTAATAACATATTAATTTTTATTTACTATATTTTAGTTAATAAAGAAATTATACTTTAGTGTATTAACGCGTTTAAATAAAATATTACCGTTCAAAATGTTAATAAGTAGTTCTCTTGGCGTTGAAGCTGCAAGTTTACAAAAAATACGCATACTTAAAAAAATTTAAAGGGTAACTAAAAAATATAAAACTGACTAACTGTTTGAAATCTTCTTATTGGAAGGCGTTGATTGACCAAAAATTATGTTTTCTATAATTGTGAATACATCTGTAATAGAATATAATATGGTTAGCATATGAAAAAGATGAACATAAATATAAAAACAGAATTTTATAGAGCATGATGTTTCAATTTTGTTAACTTAATGAATGATTTTAATACACAAAACAGATAAATTAGAAAAACTGGAAACCAATTAGGTTATTTATATTTGATGTTCATAAATATATTAAAGACATGATAATTAGAAATATTACACAGGAAACAACAATAACACAACTTACTCTACTGGATATGAAGAAGACTATCGGCTAACTTGAATCCACATAGATTATCAGAAATTCATTTATGTAAAAGTATCTAACCCATCAATATATTTCTAGAATAGTAGCTCATGTGACAAATGGGTTGAAAGCATATCAACAACCATATATATATAGACAACCACAAAATTTCATAACTAACATATTAACCAACAAAAATATTTAACATAAGTTTGTAACCAAAATATTAAACATTTAGATTGTATAAATAAAAAGGTAATACTTACACAAACTTACTATACACCTAAACTAAAAAACCAAATGAAGATATGAACATGTTATAATCATATTAGTCCACCATTAACTTCTTAGACATTTCACAAACAAAAAAAGTAATTTTGCTTCACAATCTAAAAAACAAAATAAACCATAGCAGCCTGATTAATATACAACTAAAGTTTTTAAGGTATTATGAGTTTCATTTCAACATTAATAAATAAATAAAGATATATTTTATTATAAATTATTTTGTAATTAAACTTTTGTTTTATTTCGATTCAAAGACCTTTTAGTTAAATGTATTAAGTTAAATCGAAGTAATAAAGATTTATTATACTAATTTCACTAATTAAGTCTAACTAAACTAATATAGATATAATTAAAATTAAACCATTTATTTTTAATTTTATTACATAGAAGCCATTCCCTAATTAAAGTTCTATTAAAGTGATTGCAATCTAAAGTAAATTATGTTTCAAATTCTTTAACATTATTACATTATTTAAAATCAATTTCATTATATAACTATTCTTTCAATTGTATACATTAATCTGAACATTTATGCGTAATTAAAAATTGTTCAAATATAAAAGATGGAAACTTTGTTGAGATTGGAGACTATTAAAAAGTACAAAAGAGTTGTTAAATTCGACTATTAAAAACAGAAATAAATAAATGTGTAAATGATTGGAATATATCATTAAAATTAAAGATGATGATTATTTAGCATTAATAAGAAATTATAGTGAATATCTAAAATTTTTAAAAATATATTTGAAATAAGTAATTAACAACATATTAAATTGGTCAAATAGATTAATGGGTATTTAATAAAAAACATATTAACTTTTTAGGATAATCAAAAGTAAATTATTTAAATTTCCCGTATACATTAAATTTGTCATTTATGCTAATTAAAATTTTGTCAAATATAAAAGATGGAAAGTTTGATAACCTTGAATACTATTAAAAACTACAAAAGATTGTTGTAAAAGTCGTCAATTTCGTTTTTGTAAAAACATAAATAAATAAATGTGAATATTATTATAAAAAATTTCCATTTTTCTTGAAAATTCAGTAACTAAACAATATACTGTTAATTTTTTTAATTATCATGAAATTATTGTCAACACTTTAGCATCATTACTTTATTTAACAATAAATTTCATTAGATAATTATTTTTTTCAATTTTATACATTAATCTTGACATTTATGCGTAATTAAAAATTGGTCAACTATAAAAGATGGAAAGTTTTATTTTCTGTTTACTTTATTAGTTTATTTTTTAATTTAGCCTGAATAAATTAGACAAATTGGTAATTCTTGACATTTATGTCTAATTAAAAATTGTTCAAATATAAAATATGGAAAGTTTATTGAGATTTGAGACTAATAAAAACTACAAAAGAGTGTTCAAAATTCGGTTCTTAAAAACAGAAATAAATAAATGTATAAATGATCGGAATGTATCATCAAAATTAAAGATGATGAATATTTATCATAAATAAGCAATCACAGTGAATATCTAAGATTTTTTAAATATAAATTTGAAATAAGTGATAAACAACATATTAAATTTGTCAAATAAATTAATGTGTATTTAATATAAAACTTATCAACTTTCGAGTATATTCAAAAGTAAAGTATTTAAAATTTTAATATACATTAAATTTGCCATTTATACTAATAAGAAATTTGGTCAAATATAAAAGATGAAAAGTTTGTTGACATTGAAAACTATTAAAAACTTCAAAAAATTGTTGCAAAAGTGGTCAATTTCGGTTTTTAAAAACAAAAATAAATAAATGTAAATATTATTATAAAAAACTTTCCTTTTTTTAGAAATTTACTAACTAAACAATATAATATTAATTTTTTTAATTATCACGAAATTATTGTCAAGACTTTAGCATCATTAACTTATTTAACAATAAATTCATTAGATAATTCTTTTTTCAATTTTATACATTAATCTTGATATTTATGCCTGATGAAAAATTGGCCAAATATAAAATATGGAAAGTTTTTATTTTCTATTTAGTTTATTAGTTTATTTTTTAATTTGAACGAAATAATTTAGACGAATTGGTAATTCTTGGCATTTATGCCTAATCAAAAATTGGTCAAATATAAAAGATTTAAAGTTTATTGAGATTGGAGAATATTAAAACTAAAAAAGAGTGGTCAAGTTCGGTTCTTAAAAATATAAATAAATAAATGTATAAATGATTAGAATGTATCATTAAAATTAAAGATGATGAATATTTTAAAATAAATAAGTAATTATAGTAAATATCTAAGATTTTTTAAATATAAATTTGAAATAAGTAATACACCATATATTAACTTGGTCAAATAAATTAATGCGTTTTTAATACAAAACTTATTAACTTTCAAGTATACTTAAAAGTAAATTATTTAAAATTTCCCATATATATTAAATATGTCATTTATGCTAATTAAAATTTGGTAAAATATAAAACATGAAAAGTTTGTTGAGATTTAATACTACTAAAAACTAAAAAAAATTGTTGTAATAATGGCCAATTTTGAATTTTAAAACAGAAATAAATAATTGTAAATATTATTATAAAAAAACATTCCATTTTTTGAAAGTTCAACAAATAATTTTTAAAACTTTCAATATAAGATTCAAAAATTTTAACACAGAAAAAATAAAGATTGTTATTCATATAAAACTGAATTAATTTATATGAATTAACTAAGCTACATAAAATAATAAATGATAGAAAATTAATAACTAAAATACATTAGTAATGACCAAAACAAAAACAACCAACTTACTCTACATCAAATACTTTTTCCATGCAATTAGCCAATTTACCAATTTGGCCCATCATAAACTAAGATTATTAAAAATAAAGTAATGTTAGATATACTGAACTATTAAAAATCAAATTAGTAAGAATTATCAATGGATGTAATCGGAATAATTAACATGATAATTTCGATAAGGAAATAAATCAACAATATTTTCGTATATCTCAAAACCTTCAACATGTCTATTGAATCTTGGAAGGAGTAAGTGGAACTTTGGTGACCCAGTCCTACCATAGCTAGAGCTAGTCTCCAAATCGTCCTTAAACTGAAAATATGAATAGAGGGAGCTCTCAACATATAAAAATAAAACTGTAAATATGAATTTCAAGAAATCTTACATCACTAAGAACACGCATTTGGTGACCAGGTCCTACCATGGCTCGAGCTATATTCTGAATGGTCCTCAAACTTCATGTTACTTGCCGTATATCTCATAAAATTTTAGCTCTAATAAAAAAAGACGGTCATAAAATATTAACATTTTAAATCAATTGATGGTTTATAAAAAAATTATTACCGTTGGATATGATACGCAATGGTTGTCTAGACGATGACACTGCACGTTTTGCAAACAAAATTATTATTATTATAACATAGTATTTAGAGAGTAACCTTAAATTATTAAACTCACTAACCATTTGTATTATTCCTCTTATTGGAAAATGATGATTGAGAATTAGTGCGTCACTTGGATCTCGAAGACATCTAAAATATAAAATTAAAAAAAATACGATTAACATGTGAAAAATTTAGAAATCTTATATTATGCAGAGAACAATAAGTTACATAGACTGACGTATAATTATGTCGATTATACAAAGTAGCGTATTTTACAAACAAATCGTACATACCTTCAAACTTATAATATCATTCAACTTAAAATGTTATCAACGCTTTCAAATTATTGAATCTCCGAGTTAATAACCCACCAAGTATTAGGAGTGACAATTTAAGAGTGACATATTTTGTAAGCTCAAGTATTCAATATATAGGCTTGAAGTTTAGGTGTGAAAGTTTATTGTAAAAGTATTTTAAGAGAAGACCAAGTTTCTATGGTTAGCATAAATTATGTTCTTTCTATATAAATAATAATTCAATAAGTTATGAAAAGTTTGTTTGGATTTTATTTTGCATAAATTAAGTTTTCTTTTTCGAAAGAATCATTATGATTGTTCAATTTGTTTGACCAAATCAATATACTGTAGTATATATTGTATTTTATATAATATTAAGTAGGTTGAAAAATTAATTTTCAACTATATTTATTACGAATTAAAAAGAATGACCGAGATTTTTGTTAATAATGACATATATAAAACAAAATTATTGTTCATAATAAATAAATAAAATCTAATTACCATAAATTTTGATGATAATTTGAACGAAAAACTTAAATGAAATTACATTTATTGATGAATTTGGTCCAATTTTAACTAATTAGATGTGAACATTAAAAAATAATAATAATCTACATTTATTGATGAATTTGTTCCTATTTTAAGTGATTGTTAGTTACAAATTATATTAAAATCTAAAATTAGAAACCGGTATATTGACTTAAATGAATACATTAAGTATTTTAATTATTAGGAATAGAATTTATTTTTGATTTATTTAATTGGTAAGAAAAATAGAGAAGTGAAAGATAATTTTGGAAGTAAGGCAATCGTCCAATAGGCAAGGGACATGTGGCACAAAACTAATTTGTTTTAATAGTATAGTAGGATATATAAACAGAGTCCAAAGACCAAAAGATTACAACCACCAAAACACCAACTCACCAAAAACACCACACGAACATTACACAAAACTATAAATGAAACCCCGTCCAATTTTCCCATGAAATGTTAAGCTTTTTTGAGCGGCTCTTAATCCAAAAAAACTAAGAGATTTGATTTCCCCCACCACACTCACTAGTTGGATCGGCCTCCCATTAAACACCACGTTGTTTCTCAACTTCCAAATACTCCACACTAGGGCTGTCAATTATGACACGGACCTGTTAACACGAAACATGTTTTAATAGGTTTGGGTTTGAGCTTAACAGGTTTCGTGTCTTAAACAGGTCAACCTGTTTAAGACATGTTAAAATCTGTGTCCTAGCATGTTAACTTGTTAATAACCTGTGTATATTTTTAATTTAAAAAATTAATAAATATGCACTCTCAAGTCCTAAACCTAAAGTCATACTTATATATGACATTTCACTAATGCTTGTTAGAACTCACTATTATATTTTAATGGATGTTATGATTTGTTTATATGATATTTTGTTTCAAGTATGTTATCGATTAGTGGTTTTTTGTTTCGTATATGTTAAGGATTGTGGTTTTTTGCTTCAAATATGTTATGGATTATGTGTTAATTAAGATATTTATGCTTGTTTTGAAATTTTGTGTTTCATTACACATGCATTATTCATTGTATGTTTAAACATGTCACTTAATAAGTTTTAACAGGTTAACTTGTTCCTAAGCAGGTCTGTGTTCGTGTTTGGAAAAAATGACACGATTAGTTATTGTGTCATGCTCGTGTTTAGTACATGTCATTGTATCTTATCGTGTCGTGTCCATCATGTTATGACAACCCTACTCCACAAGGTTATAAGGCATACCGCGTGGAACGCCTTCTTTTTAGAAGAAGTAAATCCCAAATATATAAATAGATCTGGAAGATCCCGTATACAAACCGCGTAAACTAAATGGGCCCCACACCACATCGATATCACTTGCCATACGTCGTGTGCAAATCAATACGAATTAAACATATGTTCCACGGTCTCCACCGCTTCCCACATATCAGACAAAGAACCAACCCGTAACAAATATGAATGATACATAATTTATTGATTGATAAAGTTAAGTAACAAATCTTAATTTAATAATTAGTTTAACATACTTTTATTACAGGAGGTGAATGGATATGAACTAAGAAATAATATATGGGATGAATACCAATTTTATTAACCAAGAAAAATCACTCTAAAGCTTGATTACAAAGTTACAACCCTTACCATAACTCAATTATGTAGCCTATCATAAAGTCGTTTACACTAAAATTAGAACTCCTAAATTACTTAAGACTTGAAGTAATATTTAAATACATACCCGGATAGACATGACCATGCTCTTATCTAAATCAACCAACTATACTCCTAGTAATTCCTTTACCTTTCCGCCTAAACCTCTTATGGCCCAGTTCGATAATTAGCAGAACATTAATTCGTTAGATTAACATTTTGTTTTATGTTTTATTTGTAAGAAGCTTTTTTCAATCTCATAATCTGGCTGGAGATTATTTTCTTGTCGGTTTCATAGTTTGGGTCTAAGAAAATGCTCTCGCCGAATTAGATGATAGGAGAAAATGATCATACTCATAAACTATAACTAGAGAATGATTACGCTTAAAAATCAAAAAGTAATTAATTAACTTAAAGTTTACCACATTAGAGTTAAAATGTAAGTTTAAAATAGTTTCATACAGTACTTATCATAATAAATATAATATTAACCTAAAGTTGATGTTTATTAATCTTATCTCTTCCTCTTTATGATCATGGGGGTGTTGATGTTGTCCATTGCACTTGCAAAACACAAAGGGAGGTCTCAAGTTGAGCACCACCCGCATGATATCACTTGATTTTATATTAATTACAAAGAAAAAGTTAACATATTTTTTCCTGGCTTTTGTCTTCTTCATTCAATACAAACGTTGGATGTTTAAAAGTACATGTGATGATTGGGAGTACAAAACGGCCCTAGACTACATCTAAAAACTTCATAAACACAGCCTGGAAATAAATATATGATTCCATTTTGCACTTTCTTTCTATACCCAACTAACCAACTTGCAATTCCAAAGTGATCATATTGTTCTATCCTTTTCCTTTATTTTTATAAAATATTTTGTTTTATCGAGTTAGTTTACACTAATCAATAAACGAGTTGCGTGACACAAGCTATGTAAAGATCCCTAGATCTTCCATGGCCTCGCTTTGAATATACTAGATGGTTCATATATAGGGGTTTCCAAGCAAGTTTATGTTAATAGATTATTAGTTTATCAAAATAATAAGTATTTAATTTTGAACTTGTTTATTTCAAAGTTATATTGGCCAATCCATCTTTTCCTACCACAAAATCTAGAAAATTTTTCATAAATGGTGAGTTATGTAAAAGTTATTTAAAAAATGGTATGGTTTTGAGGGTTGTTACAAAAATGGTGTAATCGTGGTTTGAAACCACGGTTTGGCTATTTTATCTATGTACGTGTCAGATGGGTACTTTTGAAAATCATATTTTTGATTAAAATAAGTCAAGTCGTGGTTTGAAACCACGGATTGCATGAAAAAGTTAAACTTAATACCACTTCTAATTGTGTGGTGGTTTTGCTAGTCAAGCCGTGGTTTCAAACCACGATTTGACCCTTTTTTTTATTTTTTAATGCCGATAAGTATGTATATGCAACAGTGAAATGTCATCTTAAAGAACAAAAAAACAATAAAAGTATCGCGTCTGAACATACTAAATTAAATTGGAGAAGGAAGGAAAAAAACAAACAAACCTTAGTTCGAAACCAAGGGTTATTAAAATCAAAAAAATAATCACAAGTGAACGTATATACTTATCGGCATTTAACAAAATAAAAGAAAAGGGTCAAACCATAGTTTCAAACCACATGTTGATTAGACACACAAAAAAAACCACATATGAATACATATACTTATCGACACTAAAATATAAAAGAAAATGGTCAAACCGTGGTTTCAAACCACGGCTTAACTAGTAAAACCACCATACAATTGGAAGTGGTAATAGGTTCAACTGTTTGATGCAATCCGTGGTTTCAAACCACGACTTGCCTTATTTTAATCAAAAGTATTATTTTCTGAAATACCCATCTGACACTTACATAGAGAAAAATAGTCAAACCGTGGTTTCAAACCATGGTTACACCATTTATGTAACAACACTCAAACTCATACCATTTTTGAAACAACTTTTACATAAACACCATTTATGAAAAATTTTCCAAAATCTAATCCAAATACGTTTTTAAAATAAAAATTTGGAAAGTCATAAGTCAATAAGCAATTGCAAAAAAACACTTATGAGTTTATTTATTTATTTATTTTTGACAGCAGAGATTATATTAAAAAATGTTGAAATCGGCAAGAAGTCGATAACAAAATAAACAACTTACACCAAGAGGAGAGGATTTTTTTAACCACTCGTCCATAGAAAATAAAACTTTACGATTCCTATGAGCATACCAAAAATACGAATAATATAAAATAAGTCAAAAATCTCTTTGTTCCTTAGCTTGGATGGTTGAAAGATGGATGTGTTCCTATATTTCCAAAGCACCCACCATGTCGAGAAAACGACCGCCTCAATAAGCCTTTTTCTTCTTAGCGTTAATCCTCATACCAAGCAACTCCATCAATGTTTTAGGTCGTACCACCACCAGAAAATCAATGTTAAACCAAGAAGCAGTCAAGCTACACGCCCTAGAAGCGACATCACACGAACCAAAAATATGATCGTTGTCCTCAACCTTCATACTACAAGAGAGACAAAAGATAGATTGAATATCGAACACACATCTTTGTCCTCAACCTTCATACTTATGAGTTATGAGCTTATTCTTATAATTAAGTTCTGTAAATAAGCTCGTCCAAACAACTCCTATATTTAAAATCATAAAGTTTAAGAACTAAATGAGTGGATTTTAATCTAAGATGTTAATAGTAGAAGTTGAAACATAGTGTAGGGACAGATTTTGTAATTGAGACTAGGTTTTTTTTTAAATATAGTTAGGTAAACCTTACTTTCAAGTTATAGAGAGTTATACGTCATACAACTAAAGTTATATTTTACTTAGGATTCTGTCGATTTCGGTTATATAATGAATGATATGCGAATCTTTCACATACATCTTGTTAAATACTTTTTAGTTATTTATCAGTGCCGGTTCTAGGGTCAGCCAAGTAAGGCAGCCACTTTAGGCCACCACATTTCTAGAGCCACCAAAAGTTTAAGGATTTAATATTATAAAGGAAAATAATAGTGAAGAATACTCATTTGGCCATAGTTATCCCTTCATCTTGTGACATAGTTATCCCTTCATCTTGTGATTTAAACAATTTAATTTTGTTTATTTAACATTTATGGCATTGCAGTTAGATTTATATGTTTGATATAGTTTTTGGGTTAAAAATGTCAAATGAAAAGTAAAAAATCGTCATTCAAAAGAGCCTCAAATTCTTATCTCGGTTTAGGCCTCCGAACATATTGAGTCGGCCCTGTTATTTTATTACCTTTGAATTTTGGTTTTAAACGTCAACCGAACTACATTGAAATTTAAAATTGAAATAAGCATGTTTAAGCCTTTCAAAAATGTTTAATTTTATTCAACTTCGATCCCCACTTGCGTCATTTTTTGATGAATATTTGCAATGAAGCTTTTTTTGATGAATATTTGCAATGAAGGATTTAAGCTGCCCCTTGTACAAGACTGTTAGTTTGGATTCCGAGTCCACCCGGGTTGTCGTCCCACCATGTGTTACGCCATAGAGTTCTGCTCTTGTGGTGGTACAACAATTGTTAAGTAGCAGTCGGCAGTATGGTTTTCCGGAGGAACGCCCAAGCCAAACTCTAACGTCAGCGTGAGCCGTGTTAAAATAACATAATATGACTAGAATAGGACATCAGGGCACTGCAAATTTGAAGAGTGCGATAGTTGAAATACAATAAATTCGTCGTTCTAAAATTGTAATGCCATTCAGAAAATAGAACTTATTAATAATATCAAAAGATTCTATAAATACAAAGAAAAATTCATTGAGAAATTAAGCTTCACCCGGGAGTAAGCACTAAAGTTTTTTATAAATATTTGAATTATCTAAATTGAGTGAGTCAAATTAAATGAGACATGTATGAATATTGGTTGCTAATAATTTAACAATAATTTTCTCAATTAACTTGATGTAGAAGATAATAGTGAATAAAAAAAATTCATTAAACCAAGTTTCATAACCATTAACTTTAAGTCAAACTAGAAAACTGTAAATAGTAACCGAGATTCATATTTATTTTATCTGTCTCAATTAGAAAAAAATAGATATTCATGAAAAAAAATATTAAACTTAGAATATCTAGTAAACAATGAGTAACTTTTAATTAAACACTGAGAAAATTTAATTACTATTGTATAAAGTTACACAATAGAATTTTTTAGAAACAAATTAAAGTTTAAGTACAAATGATAGTGAGAAATGGCATTAGACCATCCGTAGGGGAAGTCATGCCCACTACACGCACCCATAAATCCCTGCACAACTCCCCAAGGCTCCATTGCTCTTTTTTGGGCGATGCTCGCTTCCCACAAAGCACCGGATGAAGAAAGAATGGATCATGATGATTGCTTCATTTGTTTTTTTAATAGTAAAGTAATAATGAGATAATGATTGGAATACATTTTATCCACCACATCACTTTGTTATAAAACGCTTTTATAAGAGCTCCATCCATTACATATGGTTTTAATTTGTCAAACAATAGTAAGTGTTTTGTTTACTACAAATGATAATGCAATCAGGCAACAAGATGCGTTGATGTTTCTTTTTGAATAACAAAACTAAGTCGTTTAAAAATAACATTCATAACACGTGCGATCATAACATTATTTTATTGCATTGCGCAATTAATGGATTGAGGTTTTCCTTTGATCACCCATTGTACGTGTTCTTAGACTAATTGCTTGCCTGCCTACTTGTTTTAGTTCTTTATATATGGATGGCTTTACTCAAACTTTAATATGGCTTTTAAATCATGATAAGGATATTGTGTCATCATATGATCTAAGAATCAACTACACTTTAGTTTTCCTAAACTTTTAACCCTTAACCCGTGTCACCATGTGATATATTAGGATGTCAAAATAATATATGTTTGTATCAAATAAGAATTGGCCTTTTGTGTTAGGATTTGTTAAGGTTTTCGGGCTTTTAAATAATTATTGCTATTATATAATAATTAACTTTACTCATAGATAAAAAGATAAAGGCAACTTACCCCCTCCCCCCCCCCCCCCAACTCCAACTATTTGCCTCCAAGTAGCACTACTTGCGTTATCTTCCACTAAACATTGTTCTATACCCCAAAAGAAAGTTTATTCTTGGTTAGGCGAGTTTATAGTTCACCGCACTATGCCACTAATATTAGGGTTAATTGGGGAAGATGAAAAGAGACGACCATGTGTTAAAACGTTTATAATCGAAAGTGTGGGTATTCTCCTTGCACCCACCTTATTTTTAATGCAAACCCTGTATTTTCATAATAAATGTTATATATATATATATATATATATTTGAACAACTAATTATTTCCATCTATTTTTTTCACCTCATGTCACACCTCAACGTAAGGCGAAATGTCGGGGCGTGAGCTGATTGTCACAGCTCACAAGGTTACTATCATACAATATTTAAATGACAATATCTATTAATTTAATTCAAATTTTCAAATAAATCAAATACAAATAAGTATATAATTCATACAACAATACAAATTTTATATTTCTTGATTAAAATATTCTTCTAACTAAATTCTTCACCAACCTGCATTAAATTTCTATGATAACCTGCATATGCGTATAAAATAGAATTTTGTCAACAACACATGTTGAGTGAGTAAAACACCAGTTTAAGACACAACAATAATGATATATAGTAAATAAAGAAAGATGCAAACTGTTCCTGTGAGAATAAATAGTTAAGCCATATCACATAATCAATCAATCAAACCATAAAGAAAGCAAACCATAAAGAAATGGCTCAACCAATCCATATAAATGGACATTGGTTACCAAAGCAAGGACTAAACCGTTAAATGGACATCGGTTGCCGAAATAAGCAAATAGCATTCAAACAAAGCAAGTAAGCAAATAGCAAGTTAAGCATAAACTGATATACACACAAGGATTAACAGTTGCGGTTTTGAATACTAGATAATAGATAAATATATAAGATACGCACATGTCCCCAAAAAGGTTTAAAAATAAGTAAAATAGGGGATTGATTACTCACCTTAGCATTTAAGCAATAGATAATGATTCGATAAGGAAGAAGTAGATCAAGTTCTTCGGGAATTACCGACGCGATATCCTAATAATGAATAGTTGCAGAACGAATATAAATAAATGACTAAATCGGAAATCTTAATGATCAAATATACTATTATAGAAGTTAAATATTGCTTAAGCTTATTATCGATTTCTTTTTATTACATTTATTTATTAATTTCATTATCACTTTCTTTATCAAAGGTTTATAGGAAATAACATATTTTATTTTGTATAAAATTTATAAATTATAAGTAAAATACTTAAATAAATAGTTATAAAGATTTTTATAGTTTATATAGAGAGATTTGTTTTAACTAGTTCTTTTAAATTAACAATACGTTTAATATATTTATATACACTTATGTTTGTTAACAATCTTTACTTAGTCTAATATATATAAACGTATATAGTTTTATGAAAAGACCGAAAATAATAATTAAACGATGTCGGTTTAGTAAATAAGTGTTCATTTATCTTTTAATATTAATTAAAATTCATTTAAACAAGTTAAGCAATTAAAAACAAAAATAAAAAGCAAAAACTGCTGTGGCCGGGACTCGAACCCGCGCCACTGGTTACTGAAACGCAACACACCCACACACAAGATGTTTAAGATCTAACTGCTGTGGCCGGGACAAGATGTTTAAGATCCAGAAACACATGAACATAAACAGACGCAAAGATTAACAAGTTTGAACAAAACCCTAGAATGTTAAATCGTTTAATGCCGCTAATGTTTGATTAATTGTTGTTAGGGTTATTGAAGAGGAGATCTAGACGAATAAAACCGTATAAACAATTACCTATAACATTGATGAACTGATGGTTAATTGCACTGCAATCCCGACGGCCCAAAAGCGAAGAAGAACAGGTATCGCGAGGCTGATGAACTCAAACTAAGCATGGGGGTATAGATGACGAGGTTGAGAGGATTGTTTCTGCACTTTTAATTGAATTTTAATAATCGTTAGCTTGAAAAACAAGATCATATTAGAGTCGGCTCGTTATAAGATAATACATATAATAAAAACGATTTCGTTTTCTTAATTAAAAGTGTCGGCAAAGACGGTTTTAGCAAGAGGAATAAAAACCATGATTCAATTCCTGGTTTAGAGCGGGGATTGTGGTTCAAGCAAATCAAAAGGGTATCATATGGGTCGACTTGTGAAATTGGGTAAAAGGGTTTTTGGTATAGTAAAATAATATAATAATATATTCGAAATTTTGCTAAATAGCCCCTACAGTTTGCATATGGATACAAAATGTAACATCATGGAAAATACCGAGCTAAAAATGTCAAGAATCAAAGTTAAGGGACCAATTATGCAAATTTCCAAACTTCAAGGGCTAAATTGTAAATTCTGATTTTCTGACCCATCGCGCTACGCGATGGATCAGAAGAGATCTCCATCGTGTATCGCGATGGAGTGTCTGACACGCAGTGACACGTGGTACACGGTGGCAACGTCTACCGCCACGTGTCACCACGTGGCAACACGTTCGCCACGTGGCGCGACGACTACCACGTGTCGCCACGTGGCAGGTCTACGCAGTGACTCAGCTAACCTATATCGCGATACGCGATAGGTTAGCCAAGGAGCCCATCGCGTAGCGTGATGGGATCCAAAATCGAGTCTATAAATAGCGGCCATGGGGTCTCATTCAATCCATCCCAAACTCAGCTCTCAACTCTCTCTCTAGAATATCCACTCTCTCTCTAAAAACTCCTCGTAAAACGTGCCCGATTACTCGTATTCCGTGCCTATTACCTCGATAACCGTACCACTCCACAACGATAGTATAAACAAGAAGGAGATGTTGTCTTAACATCCCGACGATCATCTCGAAGAGCGTGCCGAGAAGTGTTGGTGTTCGATTCGCGTGTCCAAGCAAAGGGTTGATCAATCGAGCGTTGATAAAGAAATAGAGTCGAAGTGCTGCCCAAGTGAATAGGGTGTATTGAGCCAACAAAAGGTAGGCATAATGCCCGAATAAAATAATAAAATATTATAAGGGCTTAATACCCCAAGTCGAAGTTATTCTAGATAAACAAAGAAATATATAACAAAGAAAATAAAGAAAGAAAAATGAAATATATATGTGAGTATATATGTATATGAATATTCTTTGTTATAAAATATATTATTTAAGTATAATGAGTATACTTAAATAATAAAGAAAGAAATACGTTTCTTAAAGAAGAAGAAACGTAGGGTTTTTATAAATAAACTAAAGGTTTATATAGATTACTTTTTAACTAAAGGTTTTAAAGTAAAAAAGATAATGAACTAAAGGTTCATCGAGTTAAATAAGACTAAAGGTCTTAAGCCGGATTGTGTATCCGACTAATGAAAGTTATACTCGTACTATAGGTGCGAGATAGCAAAGGAAAGACTCACGGACGGTGTAGGAAGCCGATCCCATTGAAAAGGTGAATACGCCCCCACTTTTACGAACTTGTTTTCAAACAAACAAACGTGTTATGTGTAAAACTTTACATGAGGCTACGTGTCTCTAAAAACATTGTAAATAAGAGTATAAGCCTAGCCCTCAGGCTGTGGTATATGTTTGTCTGGATCCTTAAATATGTGGAACGCGGTGGGCACATCGCACCACGCTTGGTCACGACCTCCAGCCACGATGGGCCGTACCTAAGTTATGTCCGAGTGAGACTGACCATGTGATATTTATGGTACCTAAGTTATGTCGAAACGCTGCGGTGTTTTGCTGAGGTGACCTAGTGTAGAGACTCGAGTTTATGATGATTGTTTAACTTGATTATTCTTAAGCCAAGATGGGCCGAGACTTACGTGGTCTCGAGGGGTGATTAAGTAAAGAAAAATATTTTTAGCGTCAACATATTCACCAGCATTCGTTACTGACGTATTTTATAACATTTTGCAGGTAATCAAGATTAGAGCTTGTAAAGATGAAGAAACTCAAGAATCCGATGGCTCGGATAATTTTGTTTGAATATTAAAATATGATGGTTTTGTAAAACATATAAACAAGTAAATACTATAGGAGACTTTCGTCTCGTCTTATTGTAAATATTTATAATATCGATCCTTAAGTTTTTATAAAGTCTTCCACTAATAACCCGCTACTCTGATTTATTTACAAACATGGTACTAACTAATGATCACACTCCTAGGCCTACGATGGGGGTGTGACAGGTTGGTATCAGAGCCATCGATCTTAGCGAATTGGGTATCATAAAACAATACCCAAGCCTCGATCCAAGCATAGGAAATAATTACTTGTTTATTTGAATAGGGATAAGATCGGTTGGTAACCCTTTATTTTCCCTCTCCACATTCTAAACCACCTATCAAGATGTCTTATGAGAAGTTACTAGAGTATTATGATAAAGAAGCAAGAAGAGCAAGGAAGTATTATAAATTTCCAAGAGGCAACATGAGTAAGGACTACTTTGAATCATTCTTCAACAAAGAACATAACCAAAACCCCAACCGAAGTCCAATCTATCACCTAGATAACAATCCACATCAAGTATACCAAGAACCAAGGCATTCCAGCTATCATCCATCAAGCCTACCCATGTATCAACCCTCCGAAGTACCCACGTATCATCCGACTGAAATCCTTACCTATCAACCGACTGAGATTCCGTCGTATTACCCATCCATAGGTCAAACACAGTTACCACCAAATCCTCACCCTTTGTATGCTTTCCTCTCCAACTTACCAATCAAGGAGGAACCAAAATCTCCTTCATCCGACTGGATGCAATGCCACTCCGATCAACGAAGGTGGCATACCGGCACTTCAACTATGGATTCTGCCAATTCTCATGTCAATAAGGAAGGGCCATCCCACAAACCCAAGATGAGAGTGACAATGCCATATGAGAAGATTTACATACCGGCAATGACCGAAGAGGAACCTGAAGAAGAACCAGAAGCGGAAACCGATCCCGAGGAGGAATATCCGAAAAATCCAAATGAAGTAACCACACCGGAGGAAGAACAACACTCAACCCCAAGTTATGGTTCTGTTGATCCGTACATGAAATTTCTCCATGAACTCAAGGGTAAGGCGCCATCAAGTTTCCCATCATACCAAGGTGAGATTCCATCC
This sequence comes from Bidens hawaiensis, assembly GCF_021521415.1. Taxonomy (NCBI): domain Eukaryota; kingdom Viridiplantae; phylum Streptophyta; class Magnoliopsida; order Asterales; family Asteraceae; genus Bidens; species Bidens hawaiensis. The sequence goes on along the minus strand of NW_027492308.1, from coordinate 250,786 downwards.
ATTGAAGAACAGGCCAATGAGATTCGTGAACAAACTGAAGCAGCCGATGCATTTTTCAATTATCCCTCCGATGTGACTGCATCTCCATACCTTGATCCCAAGAACCACTACGATATTGTGATGATGGGTTACCGCGACCCACCTCCAAGATACGGGTGTCCCACTGACATACCTCAGTCCCAGGATGAGCATTTGGATCGAGCCCTACAAGAAACGGATGAGTTGAGGAAGAAAATTGATATGGATGAAAAGAAAAAGAAGAAGATAAGAGACAAGCTTCTTCGAAAGTGCAACAAGCTAACCAAGGTGGTAAAGAAATTCATGAAAGACTAAGAAGATGGTATTGATGGCATATTTTCAAGAAATGAAGTTGTGTGTCAAAATTAGTTTGTATGATATGTGTAATATAGATGTAATAAGGATAGGAGTTATATATCGCTTAAAAATGATATATAAGTATGTTGTAAAATAATATACATATCATTTATGATATGTATATGAATGTGAAATAAATAAAATTGTATATTAAGAAAAGAAATATGTTAAAATTTCAGATAAAAGATTAAAAAAGAATAAAAGATAAAGAATGTCTAGACAAAGTGATAATCAAGAGGTTTCCTGAAAGGAAGCCGATAAACGAGAAGCCAAGGGGAAAGGTCCCGAGAAAGAACAAGTGGAACCAATTCCCGATAAATATATGAATCAGATTCAACAAATGATTAAAAAAGCTGTTAGAGAAGAATCTGAATTTAGATCACAATCTAGACAAACCAAACATTCCCAATCTGATCATCCTTCTCAAAAATCTGTGAAGTCACGTCCAAAACCATCCCATCTTGAAGAGAGTGTTCATGAATCGAATGCCGATGGAGGCGTTAGACAAGAATTTAAGAAACTCAAAATTGGCGGATGTTCGTTTAAAGACTTTAAGTATTATGGGCCAAAATAATTTCATGGTGACAAGGGAGCCATCCCAACCGTGAGGTGGCTTGAAGAGATGGAGACAATAGTGATTACAAGCAAGTGCTCCGATGAAGAAAAGATTCAATACTCCGCCCTGATGTTCAAAGGCGAAGCACTCGAGTGGTGGAACACGTTAATGATGAGTAGAGGAAGCTAGGTGATGTATAACATGACTTGGAACGAGTTTAAAGAATTGTTGATGTCAAAATTTTGTCCGATGCACGAGACGGACCAAATTCAAACCAAGTTCTTGGCTTACAAGGTTGTTGGAACGAACCTTCGTGAGTACAACATGAAATTCCACGAATACTGTCGTTTGGTTCCCCAGCTGGTTACCCCTGAATCCAGCAAAGTGACACGTTACATTTGGGGACTACCACGAGAGATTCGTGACATGGTGAGGTCACACTTGCCACAAACTGCTGACTCCGCGATGGAGTTAGCCGGTTACTTGATGGGCGGAATTATCCGCAACAAAGAAGAAGATAAGAAGGCTATGACAACTCACGACTCAAGGAAAATGAGGAGATACCCTTTTCAAGGGTAAAGGAGTTGACCAACGAAGGTCTAGCTCCAACCTCGGCATCCCTCAATGCAAAATCTGCAAGAAGTATCATAGAGGTAGATGCAACTTTGCTCCTCGAGTCTGTGAATCATGTAATAGACCCGGCCACGCGACGGCCGATTGCTGGAAGAAGAAGATGACCTGCAACAATTGCAAGAATATGGGACATCTTAGCTTTGAGTGTCCCAAGAACAAGCCCGCTACTGGTGGTGCGGGTGGTAGCGGTCAAAAAAATGAACCGAAGAAGGGCAATGCAAGGGTCTTCGTCCTTGAAACGAAGAAAGCGGCCGACACGCCGGAAACCATTACCGGTACGTTTCTTGTTAACAACGCTTATGCTAGAGTCTTGTTTGATTCGGGTGCCAATTTAAGTTTTATAGATTTTAAGTTTTGTAGTCTATTAAACGAACCTTTAATCAAACTAGATAAAACTCTAAGCGTCGAGACCGCTAGTGGCGAAACTATTAAAATCTCCGAAGCTTTAGAAAACGGAAAAATCTTATTAGCCGGTTATGTTTTGTCTATTCAATTGCTACCCATGACTCTTGCTGGTTTTGATGTTGTATTGGGTATGGATTTGTTATCCGACAACCATGCTCGTATCCTCTGCAATAGCAAGACCATTGAACTCCGAGCCCCTGATAAATGAACTATTCGAATTGAAGGGGATAAAGACGCTGGCCAAGTTAGCCTAATCTCCATGATAAGGGCTAACAAATGTTTAAATCAAGGATGCTTAGCATTCATGGCTTACGTCACCGAAGAATCTAAACCCAAAGAAATCAAAGACGTTCCTGTTGTTTCTGATTATGCCAATGTATTTCCCGATGAACTTCCCGGCATTCCTCCCGATCGTGAAGTAGAGTTTAGAATCAATCTTATTCCTGGTACTGCTCCGATCGCCAAAGCTCCATACCGCCTTGCGCCAACCGAGATGAAAGAACTAAAGAAACAACTTGACAAGCTTCTTGAGAAAGGCTTTATACGACCGAGTTCATCACCATGGGGAGCACCGATACTATTCGTCAAGAAGAAGGATGGATCCATGCGAATGTGCATCGACTATCGAGCTCTCAACAAAGTCACAATCAAGAATCGTTATCCACTCCCTCGAATTGACGATCTATTCGATCAATTTCAAGGTGCTATCTTCTTTTCAAAAATCGATCTTCGATCCGGCTATCACCAACTCAAAGTTCAAACCGAAGACATTCCAAAAACCGCTTTTCGAACAAGGTATGGCCATAACGAGTTCACCGTTATGTCATTCGGACTTACTAATGCGCCAGCCGCGTTCATGGACATGACAAACCGTATTTGTAAGCCATACTTAGATAAATTTGTTATCGTATTCATCGAAGACATACTTATTTATTCTAAGTCCAAGGCTGAACATGAAATTCATCTTCGAACGTTGCATGAAATTTTTAGAACCGAGAAATTGTACGCTAATTTCTCGAAATGCGAGTTCTGGTTGCACGAGGTACAATTCCTTGGTCACATCATTAACGTCAACGATATTCAAGTCGATCCCGCTAAGATTGAAGCTATCTCTAAATGGGAAATCCCAAAATCGCCAACTGAATTCGAAGTTTCTTAGGTTTGGCTGGCTATTATCGAAAGTTCATCGAAAACTTTTCCCGAATTGTTGTTCCCTTAACTTCGTTAACTCGCAAAAACATCAAGTATGAATGGGGGAACGAAACAACAAGAGGCGTTCGATATACTCAAACAAAAGCTTACCCAAGCTCCTATACTGGCCTTGCCAGAAGGTACTGAAGATTTCGTTGTCTTTAGCGATGCGTCTCATTCCGGTTTGGGATGCGTGCTAATGCAACGAAAGAAAGTAATCGCTTATGCCTCTCGTCAACTCAAGGTGCATGAAAAGAACTATACAACTCATGATCTAGAGTTAGGTGCCATAATCTTTGCACTTAAGATATGGAGGCACTATCTCTATGGAGTAAGATTTATCGTGTACACTGATCATAAAAGCTTGAAACACATATTTGAGCAAAAAGTGCTTAATATGCGCCAACGACGCTGGATGGAAACTCTTAATGACTACGATTGTGAAATCGTTTATCACGAAGGTAAAGCCAACGTTGTGGCTGTTGCCTTAAGTCGTAAAGAGCACGAAAAGCCAAAAAGAGTCTGAGCGTTAAGGATAGAACTTCAAATCGATCTTATTGACCAAAACAAATCTGCTCAAACTCAAGCGATTAATGAAAACAAGATCCCCGATGAAAAACGTAACGACGCCATTGACTCGTTAGTCAAAGGTGATGATGGTATCCTTAGAATGGGAAACCGGATTTGGGTACCAATTATTGGAGACTTGCGTGAGAAAATCATGAATGAAGCCCATAAATCCAAATACATGATGCACCCCGGTAGCGACAAAATGTATCAAAATCTCAAACCAAACTACTGGTGGAATGGGACGAAAAAGGACATCGCTTCGGATGTTGCGAAATGTCTAACTTGTTTAAAGGTTAAGGCTGACCACCAAAAGCCTTCGGGATTGCTTCAGCAACCCGAACTTCCCGGATGGAAGTGGGAGTTAATAACCATGGATTTCATAACCAAACTCCCGAAGATGACTCGACAACACAATGCTATTTGGGTGATCGTCGATAGATTAACCAAATCCGCACATTTCATACCTATCAACGAGTCGTACTCAATGGATAAATTAGCGCGTATTTATGTAAACAACATCGTTACTTTGCATGGAGTACCGCTATCTATAATCTCTGATCGAGACAGTCGCTTCACGTCTCACTTTTGGAAAAGTTTCCAACAAGCACTCGGTACAAAACTAAACCTTAGCATTGCCTATCATCCACAAACCGATGGGCAAAGCGAAAGGACAATTCAAACGTTGGAAGACATGCTCCGAGCTTGTGTGATAGACTTAGGTGGAAATTGGGATGACCACTTACCCCTAATGGAATTTTTGTATAACAAAAGTTATCACATGAGTATTCAAGCCGCGCCATTCGAGGCGTTATATGGTCGAAAATGTAGAACGCCCGTGTGATGGTCTGAAACCGGAGACAATCAATTGTCTGGACCCGAAATAGTCCAAGAAAAAACCAAAAAAGTTATTCAAATTCGAGAACGACTTAAGACGGCACGTGATCGCCAAAGGAGTTACGCCAATGTCCATCGTAAACCGTTAGAGTTTAATGTCAATGACAAAGTCTTATTAAAAGTCTCGCCATGGAAAGGCGTCGTTCGCTTCGGCAAGAAAGGAAAGCTAAGTCCTCGATTCGTTGAACCCTTTGAGGTACTTGAACGAATCAGCACTGTTGCATATCGATTGCGACTGCCCGAGGAAATGCAAGGGATACACGACGTATTCCATGTTTCGAATCTGTGTAAATGTCTAGCCGACGAATCTCTTTCAATGCCACTAAAAGATGTAGAAATTTACGAGAGCTTAAAATTCATTGAAAGACCAATACAAATAGAAGATTCGAAAACGAAGAAACTTCAAAGACGAACTTTGAAAATTGTGAAAGTAAGATGGGACTTACGAAGAGGGTCCGAGTATACTTGGGAACTCGAGTCCGAAATGAGAAAGAAATACCCCCACTTGTTCTTGTAAGCAATCTCGAGGACGATATTTGTTTCAAGGTGGGGAGGATGTAACATCAAGGAAAATATCGAGCCAAAAATGTCAAGAATCAAAGCTAAGGGACCAATTTTGTAAATTTTCAAACTTCAAGAGCTAAAATGTAAATTCTGATTTTCTGACCCATCGCGATCTCCATCGCGTATCGCGATGGAGTGTCTGACACGAAGTGACACGTGCGCCACGTGGCACACGGTGGCAACACGTTCGCCACGTGTCGCCACGTGGCGCGACGCCTACCACGTGGCATGTCTACGCAGTGACTCAGCTAACCTATATCGCGATACGCGATAGGTTAGCCAAGGAGCCCATCGCGTAGTGCGATGGGATCCAAAATCGAGTCTATAAATAGCGACCATGGGGTCTCATTCAATCCATCCCAAACTCAGCTCTCAACTCTCTCTCTAGAATATCCACTCTCTCTCTAAAAATTCCTCGTAAAACGTGCCCGATTACTCGTATTCCGTGCCTATTACCTCGATAACCGTACCACTCCACAACGATAGTATAAACAAGAAGGAGATGTTGTCTTGACATCCCGACGATCATCTCGAAGAGCGTGCCGAGAAGTGTTGGTGTCCGATTCGCGTATCCAAGCAAAGGGTTGATCAATCGAGCATTGATAAAGAAATAGAGTCGAAGTGCTGCCCAAGTGAATAGGGTGTATTGAGCCAACAAAAGTTAGGCATAATGCCCGAATAAAATAATAAAATATTATAAGGGCTTAATACCCCAAGTCGAAGTTATTCTAGATAAACAAAGAAATATATAACAAAGAAAATAAAGAAAGAAAAATGAAATATATATGTGAGTATATATGTATATGAATATTCTTTGTTATAAAATATATTGTTTAAGTATAATAAGTATACTTAAATAATAAAGAAAGAAATATGTTTCTTAAAGAAGAAGAAACGTAGGGTTTTTATAAATAAATTAAAGGTTTATAAAGATTACTTTTTAACTAAAGGTTTTAAAGTAAAAGAGATAATGAACTAAAGGTTCATCGAGATAAATAATACTAAAGGTCTTAAGCCGGATCATGTGTCCGACTAATAAAAGTTATACTCGTACTATAGGTGCGAGATAGCAAAGGAAAGACTCACGGATGGTGTTGGAAGCCAATCCCATTGAAAAGGTGAATACGCCCCACTTTTACGAACTTCTTTTCAAACAAACAAACGTGTTATGTGTAAAACTTTACATGAGGCTACGTGTCTCTAAAAACATTGTAAATAAGAGTATAAGCCTAGCCCTCAGGCTGTGGTATATGTTTGTCTGGATCCTTACATATGTGGAACGCGGTGGGCACATCGCACCAAGCTTGGTCACGACCTCCAGCCACGATGGGCCGTACCTAAGTTATGTCCGAGTGAGACTGACCATGTGTATATTTATGGTACCTAATTTATGTCGAAAAGCTGCGATGTTTTGCTGAGGTGACCTAGTGTAGAGACTCGAGTTTATGATGATTGTTTAACTTGATTATTCTTAAGCCAAAATGGGCCGAAACTTACGTGGTCTCGAGGGGTGATTAAGTAAAGAAAATATTTTTAGCGTCAACATATTCACCATCATTCGTTGCTGACGTATTTTATAACATTTTGCAGGTAATCAAGATTAGAGCTTGTAAAGACGAAGAAGCTCAAGAATCCGATAGCTCGGATAATTTTGTTTGAATATTAAAATATGATGGTTTTGTAAAACATATAAACAAGTAAATACTATACGAGACTTTCTTCTCATCTTTTTGTATTGTAAATATTTATAATATTGATCCTTAAGTTTTTATAAAGTCTTCTGCTAATAACCCGCTACTCTGATTTATTTACAAATATGGTACCAACTAATTATCACACTCCTAGGCTTAAGATTGGGGTGTGACACAAAAATAGGTTAAAGTTTAGATTTAGGTGAAAATTGTATATATTTGAAAGTTAATATATATATAATAAATAAATATAATAATATATATTGATAAAATAATATTATCTCGAATAACGCAATACTTTCTTAGGTGAATTTCCCGAATATAAAAAAAACGGGTCGGGTTATTTGTGTATATATTATAATCGAAAAATCCGAGTTGTTACACCTCATGTCTCAAATGAGACTAGAACACATAGTTATTTCGTTATAAGGTGACACTAAACAAAGCTAGTGGTTGTATAATAATAAATGTTATATACAAATAAATTGAAAAAAATCCAAATTGTCACATTTTTTGCAATGTCACACGCCATGTCATCAGAAATAAACAGAGCTAACGATTAGTTAGTCTGAGATTGTTATTGGTTACAAAATGAAAGTTGAAATTATCACTAGGTAGATTGTTAATTAGTTAAATTGATATTAAAAAATGGTTAATAGTTTTGATTATTAAAATCTTATTTTTCTAACAACAATTACTATATACACCACAACCTACACTTTCATAATTTGATTCCCTAACATTTTGATTGTGGGGAGTCGTCAATAAAACTATGAAAACCAAACAACCTTTAAATCATTACATGAATTTCATTTAAAACCTAACCTTTTATAAGTGTGGTTCTTGTTTTTTAGAGGCAAAAGAACATATGCGGGCGCACATGTATCGATCATGCCCTGTACTTTTTATGTGTGTTTTGTTTTATCCACAGCAAACACAAATAAATTAATGAAAACACAATATAACGTTAAAACTTAAAAGTTGCACAAGAAATAAAAATCCAAATGATTTTGGTATTGTTTTAATGAGATTATCGTAGATCTGATTAATATGGTGTAATTTTGTTTGTGAATTTCATCGAAAATGAAAGATTAAAAGCTTTAAATACAATAAATTACATACCGTCCATTATAAATAATCATAAGATATTAGACCATCTCCCCATCCTCTTTTTATTTGGTACCACCTCTTCAGTTATATCCCTCCTATGCAATGTAAACCAAAGACTTGACCCACCTCTCAATCCCGTTCTCTTTTATGTGTGTAAGTGCCCTTCGCCACATGCGGCGGCGGCCGGGGGGGGGGGGGGGGTTCTTTCAAAACATCATGCTATGTCTGGACGTGCAGCTGACGAGCGGCTGTGTTGGAGATGGTCTTAGTTGATCTTGTTAAATAAAACTTTGGATTGTAATGAAAAAGAAAAGGAATAAGTAAATTGAATATATAATTATAAAACTGATATCAAGTATAATAATCGAGAGATGATGATTAAGGTAGTCTTAGTGGTTAATGAAGTTAATGGGTCGAATGATTCTCAAGTAAAGTTACAATTGACACACCCATGTTGGAATGCTCCATAAATTTGTTTTAAAGTAAATAAATATAAAGATGCATAGACAATGGTGTCATATCATTTCTCAATGATCATGTGATGAGGACAGCATTATTAGTTTAGTTTATTTTATTTAAGAAAGAATGGATCATAAATATATATATCTTATGATTTTGTGATCTCATTTATTCGTATTGCCCCATGATCATACAATCAAAGAAAAACACGAAACCCTATAAGAACCCCTACCGTAATAAAACCAAAAGAGTACAATAACACACAACATTGAAACATATAGTTTCTTATAAAAACTTCGCAACTCTCGAATTAATCCTAACAAATTATTTGACTATTAGTTTAATTACTTAAATATTATAATTTATTAATATTGCTTATTTATAAATCTTTAAATATAGGAATATTGGATTCTAATAATCCAAATCAGAGATGTTGAGACTGGACCGGCCGGTCGGACCGGTTCGACCGGGATTCGATCCACTAACCGGTCCGGTTCACTGTAATTCGCTTGGTTTCCAGAAACCGACCGGTCTGAACTGGTTCATTGGTCTGACCGGAAAACCGGACTGGTTAAATCGGTTTTTCTATTAAAAATAATTTAAAAAAAAAAATCTTTTTTCAAACATTTTTTTAAGCAAAAGTTGTTTGGCCGGTTGAACTGGTGAACCGGTTGCCTGACCGGTTCGTTATCCGATCCGGTTATGAAATCATTGATCCAAACTATTACCTATTGACCAATAATAATCACAACTAACAATCTAATTATTGACAATCCCAACTTTCAACTTTGTTATCAATAACAATTCCATACTAACTGATGACTAACTCGGTTTATTTTTAGTTACATAAATAGTCTCCGTGGTTAACACATGCATATTACGGATTTAATTAGAAAAAAAAAAATCAATCTATCATGATTCAAAATTTCTATCATATTCTGAATTAATTTCTTTTTCAATTTGCACATGCAATTATATGTGATTTATTTATATTTAATTTCATGTTCTCTAACAATCTCTCAACCAGATTTGATAGTTGTGAAGTGTTTATGTCTGAAGTTTGATCTAGTCATGGTGAGAGCTTTGAAACCCCTGATTTATTAACTTTGTCGTAGCTTAAAATATAATTAGGTTTTCTATTATTATAAGTTTGTCTCGTAATTACGTTATCACAGATTCATTTAATTCACTTAATAAGCTCGTTGAAGTGCTAGCTCCGGCACTCGCCGTGCATCACTCATTAGGCCACTTGACGGCACCTTACTTGTTCATAGCATTTTTGTTTTTGTGTCACTTCCATAACGAATATAACGGAAGCCAACCGGACGGAAATTATGTTTTTTTATTTGTTTTAGTTTCGATATCGTAACGAGCGTGACAGAAACCGGCCGTATACGCACAGACTCACCGCCTCAACGCCCGGAACCGACAATTCTCGGGTTTTACCAACTCCACAGTTTACCAGCTGACGCCACCCCATTGGTCCACACAACACACAGGACCGACAACGCTTAGGTTTTACCAACGTTAGAATTTACCAACTAACACCACCCCAATGGTCCACTCAATTTTCAATTTTTTTCATTTTTTTAGCTCCGGTACCGTAGCAAATGTAGCTGAAACCAACCGAATTGGTGTCCCGCAAGTGCCTTACTGAGCAACTTGGCGGTACCTTATTAATCAATGAATTTTGTATTATATTTTATTTGTTTTATTTAGTTGAATTACCGTACGAACGTAAAGGAAACAGATGAACGGTCATTTCTTTTTAGTTCTGGCACCATAACAAACCCGACGGAAACCGACCGAATTTGTCTAGACGCACCGCCTCAACGCTCATGACCAACAATGCTCGAATTTTACCAATGCAAAAATTTACCTACCGACACCCCCACCCGTGTTGTCCCCCATTGGGGCGCGACTGCCCTATTAGGCCACTTGGTGGCACCATATTAGTTCGTGAATTTTGTTTTCTTTTTCTTTTGTATTTTTATTTCAATTACCGTAATGTACCTGACGGAAACCAACCAAATTAAAGTTCATTTTTTTTACCTTTGGTACCATAACGAACATGACGGAAAAAGACCGAATCCGTGTAGACTGGACACATCGATGCCCATGACCGTCAATGTTAAGGTTTTACCAACACGCAAGTTTACCGACTAACAAATCCCCCCCCCAATTGGTCATTGGCCCACCTCAATTTTTCTCCGTTTTTAGCTCCGGTTTCATAACGAACATAATTGAAATCGGCCGAATTTGTGTCGAGATACCGCCTCAATCACCAGGACCGACAACCCTTGGATTTTACCACCGCCTATGTTTTGCGACCAAATAAACATCGTTTTATATACTTTGTTCTTTTTATATGTTAATTTGATAAATTAATTTTTTGGATTTTAACGCTCAAATTTTACCAACGTTGTCTATACCATAACGAACGCCACCGACCGACCGAGTTCACGTCAACTCACCAGGTAAAGCTCAGATTTCAATGTTGAGATTTTGCAACTGCCTCGGCGCAAGCCGACAGGTAAAAACCTAGTTAATAACAAAACCAGTTGGAGACTCCATTCATTGCATCGGCTCGAACTTAACTCGCCAAAGAACTCTAATGATTATGTCGAAACCTTAAAGGATTCAAACCCTCTCTTTGCAGATGCTTTAAACCGGCGCTTTGTGGCAAGGCGAAGGGCTAATTCGGTCGGTATCGATTTGGTTCATTACAGTATTGTCAAAAACATATCTTGTGACCAACGTTGAAATTTTAAAAGTTTTGTGCCAAAAATGTAAATGCGTGAACGTTTGATGACTAAAGTTTATTGGAAAAATAGATAAACTTGGTGGCCAAAGTTCGGAACACACCTCAAAATGGTCTACTAGCTTGAGCCACCGCACCTTTACTCAAATCTCAAGCTACAAAGAACATCTTTTTTCTCTTATAAATCAAAGGGGTCCCTTTTGTTTTAGTAACAAAAAAAATTATATATTTGAAGTAATCTATTTAGTTTGTAATTACACATCAATTATACATCAAATTTCGGGTTGTATAGTGTTGGAAAAACCACCTCAATACGATGCAGAGGACTCTATTAATTCGAGACCCTACATCGACAATTGTATTTAACTTCCACACGTCTCACTTCTTTTATTTTTTCCTTGAAAGGCTTGTCTCGCATCGCCGGTGTAAGTAAATTCAGCCTTTCACGCTCCCTAGCTATAAATAGTTGTTTCAAGTCATACTTCAGGTTCAATTTTCAAGCTACGCTCTGTCTACTGAAAGAATCCAAGTCGCATTTGATTCAAAACCGTGACGACGAAAGTGTTCAGTATGCAGTTTACTTCACGAATTCCTACGTTGCGTAGCAGAACTATTCAGAACAAAATATGCCTAGAAACACTTATATTTACAATGGTTTTTCCCTTTGCAAAAAGTTCTCTCCAGTGAAAGTAAGATTTGTTTTTTGGAAGATTGGTTTTAACTAATCCTAGTAATGATCTACTGACAAATAGCAGTTCCAACTTCACTCTTGCTTGGTGACAGACCCAACTAAAGGTACATTCTTTATAACGGTCCGCGACTAATGGATGACTAATTCCGTTAGTTGCAGGTCGCCGGGAAAACGTTTTTGGCCGGAACACTCACAATGTTTCCCTGCAAACTCAACATTTTCGTCTCAAACATCTTTGTAACCTTAGATCAGACCTTTAGAATCTTTTTTTTAGTAAAAGGCTAAGTTATTGAGGTTGCAGGAACTCGTGCTCAAGTGGTGGTGTTCAGGTTGAATTTTATGGCAAAAGTGTGAGTTTTCCGGCCAAAAACGTTTTTTTGACGACTTACAACTAACGAAGTTAGTCCTCTGTTAGTCGCGGACTCTTATAAACAATGCACCTTTAGTTGGGACTGTTATTCGATAATAAGACATAATTAAAATTATATGAAACCAATATTCAGATTTATTTCTTAAAGAAAGACGCACCCAGTTTTAAAAATTCATTTTTGGACCTTAGATTTGATATATGAGTGACATATGATATGGAGTGTTCCATGTATTTTTGCACTTGTATAATTATACACCTTTACGGAGCCTTATCATGGCATAAAGCTTACCTAGAAAACTTATTTTTTTTATTGTACAGGTTAAGTGACTAATCTCGATCATACACATGACCACATATTATTATTATTATTATATTTATATAATACAATTACAAACTTTGGTGTTTCGAAGTCCCACTGAACCACCTGACGTCACCATATTAATAGTTGAATTTTGTTATTTTTTGTTTCTTATTTTAGTTCTGGTAACGTGACTAATATAACATAAACCGAACAAATTCGCGTAAACTCACTGCATTTTGTGTTACTTTCGGTATCGTAACCAATGTGATGGAAATCAGTTGAATTTGTGTAGACTCACCACCTGACGCCACTCAATTGATCCACCTCAAATTTTATATGTTTTTTTTTATTTTTGGTTTTTAGTTCCTGTATCATAACACACTTAACCGAAACCGACCGAATTTGCGTCAACTTACCACCTCAACGTCCGGGCCGACAACGTTTGGGTTTATCATCGCCTGGGTTTTAACAATCTCTGACGCAACGCGCCAGGTATAACATTAGTTATATATATCAACATTTTTAATTTTATTATTGTCTTTTAAATTCCGGGTATGATATGTCATTTTTTAATGTATTAATTAATAATTATATCTTTTGAATTTTGTGTCATTATCTAAAGCTTGTATAAAATAATTTAAAGATTTCACTAATTATAATGACCCTCGTATGGATTTGGATTTCAATATGAATCATTTACATCTTACTTACTTTTAAGGTGAAATGTTTCTATAATACGTATTAAATGTTCAATTGGAATTCACAAATAAAACGAAAAAGGATATGCTGAATCTTCTATAAAAAAATCGTAATTTAAAGACACATAATACTCAGTCAATGGTAACTTGGTTACCACTATTGTTTGGTCGTTGTTGATGCGCTTTACTACTGATCATCAATACAGATTAGTAGTAACTGCTATAGATGATTATAACTAATAATCAGTTACAATCGATGATAAATTCTCATGCAACTTCCATTAGTAGTGCAACTGGGTGATTAAGCCTTGTATGGCATATATAGAAATTGAAATTTTCGAACAAACACGTGTAATTTAAAAGGACAACATAAGTTGATATATGCAATATTTTAAAAACGGTTTGAACCGGTCGGTTCAACCGGTTGACTGGATTTCGATTAACAGCCTGGTATGATATACCCGGTTTATTTGAACGGTTTTGTGGGATATCGAACTGGCCAGCTTCTATGAAAACCGGTTTATACCATTGAACCGGTTTGAAGCCCACCAGATTTTTTTTCCCATCAGGCCCATTTTTCTTGTCATTTACCATTAAACTACCCTAAATAATATTTGCTATTGCCTGACTATTCAATCATCCTTCACAACTAGAAATGCAAAGAAATGCAAATCGATTATCAAGGCCAGTTTATAATTTTCAATACCATATTGATATTGTGTAATTGAGTGATTCTATATCCAAATTCCAAAGTACAAACAACCTACTATTTATTAATTTTGCATGTATGATATTATTTTAATGGTTTGAAGTTGGTTGTTATAATAATCTTGCATCTATTGAGATTCTCAGTTGATTATATATGGCTTTATTATTTTAATATAGTAGTTAATTGATTACACGTGGTGATATCTCCTAAAAATCAAGTGTTTTTGTATTGTTTTTTGAATATGGATTAACTTTTAGATAATATTTTATGATGGAATCATGTAGTTTATAGACTTTTTTCAAGTTAAAGTTGCATTTATATGAAATTATAGGATAAACTATACAACCGGTTGAACCTCCCGGTACAAACCGGTTCAACCGGTTGTACCCATTTTTAATACAAACCGGTACGATTAAAATACCGGTTTTTAAAACATTAGATATATGTTATTCGGGGCGGAAACATACTTTAAGTTGTAAATAGTATAGGTACGAAAACAAATGATTGTGAAATATAAAGATAAACTCAAATAACATTCAAATTACAATCTTTGGAAACATAATCAAAAGTTGAAAATCTAAAATTCGTAAGCTACTAAAGACTTCATTATAAACCATATTTCTTGTTCTATTTTTAACTTTTCTTCCTTGTCTACTATAAGAATTTTAGCATCGTCTCTACTCTTCACTCTTGATAAAGCTGCATAAAGTTGTCTATGTGTAAACACGGGGTCTCTGAGATATCTACCAACTCTTGCTAGAGACAGACCTTAACTTTTGTTAATGGTCATTGCAAAATAGACTACAACTGGAAACTACATTCTCTTCAATTTAAACGGAAGTTTATTATCTAAAGGAATTAGACCACTACGAGTTATATAAGTGCGATCAATGATGTAAAAGTAGGTCTACAAGGCCGAATACTCTCCGAGTACTCGCTACAAGGTATGGTGCCGAGGGGAGTTTCTTTAACTCCGCCTAGTTACTAAAAATTGTTCAAGGGTGGTCAACATTAGTCAGAAACATATCTAGTCAGTTAACTTGGGTCTACTTTTACTTAAAAATTACAACATAATTCGTATTTTTATAATATTAAAGAACGTTTAGCGACTTTTGCAACATTGAGTGCGATAACCAATATTAGCATATGAAATAACTTTTACTTCAATAAAACGTCTACCCAAATTAATTTCTCGCAATCTAGTTCCATTATACAAACCGTTCTTCTGATCAATATTCCTTAATAACATTATTGGCACACCAACTTTTAGAACCAATCTATGAGTCGATTGGTGTTGTTGATTTTATTAGCATAAAGTGTTTATGAAAATTTTAGATCAAATTCAAATATAAAAAAATAATTTGTATGATCTCACTTAAAAACCAAAAAACTGATTTTTTTATATGAACCACATCTAAATTTGTGAATATGTTGCTAAGTATGAAAACAATATAAATTGAGTAAACCAATATAAGTAAAAAAATTATGGAGAAATATCTTTGCGACTATAATTAAAATAAATTGATTCGAATACACGTCTTAATTAAAACATGTATTTTAATCAGTTTTAATAAAATAAAATAGTTGGATACACGACAATTATGTTCCGTATCATTTCAGAAAAACAAATACAAAAAAAATACAAAAATTGTGTAAACATACATTCAATACTATTAAAAATATGTTTATCAAAAAGGTATAATAAAGTTCAAATAAATATATTAAAATCATTTAAATTTTTCTGTTACAACTGCCTAATTTTTAGTTAATAACATATTGATTTTATTTACTTTATTTTAGTTAATAACAAAATAAATTTAAATACAATATAGTGTATTAACGCGTTTTAAATAAAATGTTACCGTTCAAAATGTTAGTAAGTGGTTCTCTTGGCGTTGAAAGTGCACGTTTACAAAAAATACATTCCTAAAAAACATTTAAAGGGTAACTAAAAAAATACCAAAATGACTAACCGTTTGAATTACTCCTTTATTGGAAGATATTGATTGACCAAAATTACGTTTCTTTATTTATAAAAACAGAAATTTATAAAGCATGATGTTTCAATTTTGTTGACTTAATTAAATATTTTAGTATACAACAAAAAAATTAGAAAACTGGGACACTAAATACTTAACTTTAGTGATAATTGTAGGTTATTTATATTTGGTGTTCATAAAGATATTAAAGACATGAAAATTAGAAATATTAAACGAGAAATACAATAACACAACTTACTCGCGTAGATATGAAAACTATCGGCTAACTTGAATCAACATAGACGATCAGAAATTCATGAAATTCATTTCTGTATAAGTGTCTCACCCACCAATATTATATATTGCATATGCATATGATTCAATAAAAGGTGTCAAGTTATATAGTATCCACCTTTCCATACTCAAATTAGGAAACTTCGAAGATGCTGATTGAAATCGGTTTAAGTAATGTAATTAATAAAATTTTATATTACAATGGAAAGTTGTTTGAAATTATAAAGAAAGTAAATAACTGTATTCATATAATTAGAATCATACGGTGTGTCTTATTTTTTGCCAGAAAATATATACAAATTGCATTTACTAATTACTTGAATATTTAATTTTGATTGACAACACACACTGGACTAATAAATCCAGAAATTGCATTCTGATAATTATTGTATATTTATGGTTGTATGAATTTACTAAAACACGTAAATACATTTATTCAGCTAATTTCATATCATTTTTGTTGCTTAAATTTTCATAGCGATGGTTGAATTGACTTCAAACGTTACAATATACATTTACTACTAATTTATGATTATCCAAGGCAATTACATTATCTTGTTAATAAAACAAACATAAATATTATTATAGAACAGTTTTACAAAACATACATGAGATTTGAATTATTTAAATTTAAGTTTTGAATTATTTAAATTCTAAGAAAATGTATAGTATATATGGAATATATTGTAATTGACCAATAAGAAGAAGATAAGTGTTCAAAAATCTTATTACTTTAATAGTATAGATACATGTGAAATAACATTCTATTAGCATTTAGTATAGATACATGTGAAATAACATTCTATTAGCATTTCAATAAGGTAACATAAACCTTTTTTCATCATGGGCACAATCCACGGGCAACAAGACCCCATCAGAAGCTCTGCACCTTGGATCATGCCTGAGCATCAAGGGGCCGTTGCCACCTTAAATCTTCCGATTTGTTGGTGCATGAAATGAGAATAGTTGTAAAAAAATGTGTACTCCGCACTTATAGCTTGATCATGCTGACAAAACATAACACTTGGTACAACACTTTCTTTGGTCTCTTGTCATCATGTACATATATTTTCACATGTTATTTATTTCCCATTTATGGCTTTCAACTACAAAACATTATATATAAATATATTATAATGAGTAAACACTAGTAGAAAAATTAGCTTTAGATGCGGTGAAAAAGAGTTTTAGACGCGTTTTTTAACCGCGTCAAAAAATAGGGCCTGAAAAGCTATTCTTATTTTTAGACGCGGTTTTGGAAACCGCGTCAAATGCTTCAAAAACCGCATCAAATGCTCCACTATATTTTCCAGAAAATCATTTTTAGCCACGCTTTTAAACCGCGTCAAATACCTCCTAACCGCGGCAAATGAGCAACTCACATTTCTAGAAAATATTTTTAGTCGCGCTCTTAAACCGCGTCTAATGAGCATTTATAATTTGCAATTATGACGCCAAATCCAGATTTTAACCTCCCAAATCTATTTAAACAGCTCAATTTTAACAATCAAACTAATCCATCAAAAATAACACAATTAACCAAAATGCACTAAATCCAGAATATCACAATATAAACTTCAAAATACAAATTTCAGCTACACCAAGGTGCATTAAATCCATAGCTTTACAATATAGACGATCAATCTATGAAACAAAATATAAACCTAAACTACAAATACTTCTAATCAAGTATACCAAGCTTCATAAAAAAGGCCGGCATCAAGTTCTCGAGTAAGTTGTCAATATCTGTTTCTGTAACAAACGTCATGTCTTGCACCATCTTAAAATGAAATAAAAAGATTAAGTTAGCATTTAAGAAAATCAAACAATTATGAAATATAAAGTCAAAGATGTACCTGCGTGCTTGATCAAAAACTGGATTATATAGAATTCACAACTCATAAATGATTTCTAAATCGAGAAAAAGAAAAACCCCATCAACAATTTTGAACAAAATTGGACTTCTAATTGAGTATTAACAATGGTGATTTAACTTAAAACTAAGAGCAAATAACGATCGGAGATGTAATTGGTTACCTTTAACAAGAGAAGAAATTAAAGTTGAAGACTGAGGAATTGGGTGAACCCGAGATTAATATAAAGCCCTTTGGCACTCCTAGAACCCTGATAATACATATATGTAATCTATGTTGTAAAAACCCTGATAACACATATATGTAATCTATGTTGTAAAAACCCTTTAGTTTGCGTAGGCTTTGGGAGGTACATTACAAAACAGAAGTTAAAACTTCCTTTCAATGAAATAAACAATATTTGTAGACTATGGAAGATGCACTACAATAACTTCCTTTTGTTTTCCAAATATCTTTTAAGTTACTCCAAGACAGTTTAAAACTCCAATAGCTAATAAGAATCGAAACACAAAAAAAAAAAAAAGAGAGTAAACCTTTAACCCTTGGTGCATATTTTTTCCATCCTCTTCGAAAAAAAAGAAGTACTTAAGTCAACAGGCTCAATGTAGAAGCATTCCTCAGAGTCCACTTATCTTCTCTAAAACATGAAATTTAATTATTTAGACATTATAACATTTCAAAAAAAGGCCATACAGAGTTTGATAGAAATCCACTTAGACTAGTATAATTTCGCCAAAAGCTACAAAATTAACCTCAACATTATAACTTTTGTAGTACACCTAAACACCCCAAATCATGACTGAAAACTATCAACAAGCTGTATATTACGTCACCAGAACATAATTTCCAAACAATATACAAATAAACCAAGGTGCCGTGGCTAATATCGAGCACAAATTCAAAGAAAAACCCTAAAATGCATGTTCTATCAAAAAACATAAATACATATATTAAAGAAACTAGCAACAATATTAAGAGATTATAACAACTTGAAATAAAATAAATCCATACCGATTTAGATGTTAATGCAATTGTTAGGTTGAAAACAGAATAGAATATGCAAAAACAGAGATAAATTGATGAAATTAGCATAAGAAAAGAAAAAAACATGACTTTGGGGAATAGCAATACATACGTTGTTTGAATTATTAAAGAGATAATTCTAAAGAGGAAGAATGGGGCCAATTACCTTAGATCGGAGGAGTGAAAAAAACTACTTTTCAAAATAATTAAAGAGATAAGTCTAAAGACTAGAACTGATTTTGGAGAGGAATCGATTTTTAGAGCGGTCAAATTTAGAAGGGGGGATCAATTTGGGGGAAAGTTTTCAATATATTGGACGGGATGCTAGTATTATTATTATTATTATAGTGTAATTGTTGTTATTAAAAAAGTAGAGTTTTAGACGCGGTTTGTATATACACCGTAGCTAAAAAAAGACTTCATATTATTTGACGCGGTTTTATAGCTTTAGATGCGGGTTTTTTGCACAATAGATTTTCGTATATACTAAGAAACCTTTTTAGACGCGGTTTGGGGGGTAAACCGCGTCAAAAAATAAATATCAACCGCGTCTAAAGCTCTTTTTTCTACTAGTGAAAGCAAATTCAAAATAATGTAATAGAGTGGTGATAGGCTTGTTTGATGTTAAAGTATAAGTCTTGGGTTCAAATTTTGTAGAGGGTAATATAATTTTTTCTTAACAATTGTTATAAAAAAGCCTAAAATCTTATTTCAATTTAGGCATCCACATTTGCTGAGCCGACCCTGATTCATAACAGACTAAATGATTGAAAGTTGTAAAATATTGGGATGAAGTGGGTGGAAAAATGACTTGTAAGCAGGGGGTGGGGTGGGATGGGGTGGGTCCAGAGAGCATAAATGAAGATCTTGTTTGGGGACAATAGTGATAATTAATACAACCCACAAAATCACGCGTGGTAAGTTGGGGTTATATTAGTTGTACTACCGCTACCACTTCAAGTCCATATAAATAAATAGATAAATGCATTTCAAAAGTTATTATTAAACTAGTTTCTAAATATATTATCAAAATATTATAGTTTGAACAAGTCTTGTAAGCCTAAAAACTTATATCGCGAGTTTTAGAGGGTATAGTTAAAATACAAAGAGACATAAAAATGAGAAGTGTGAGAAATATTTATGACCACATAACAAACCATTTAACAAAGAAAATTCAAAATAAATAATAAAAAATTCATAGCTTAAAATATAAATAAAAAACTAAAAAAAAAATTAAAAATCAAAATTTCCCCCATCATTCCCAGTTCAAAATAATAATAAAAAACCGACGAAAAGACACAATGTTGAGAAAAAAGACACCATGCTAAAAATGAACAAACAATACAATGATAAAAAAAGACACAATATGCCGCAAAATTTACACAATGCCGAACAAAATATAGCACAATGTTGAATACTATAACACAATATCAAGAAAAAAGTTACACAATGTCAAGGGAAAAAGACACAATCAATAACGAAAATAAACATAAAACACAATAATAAATAAAAAGACACAATGATGTTTTTTCGTCAACATTGTGTCTTTTTCGAGGGTTTTTTTATAACGAAGAAGACGGTGAAAATATTTTTGCATTTTTACATTTTTTGTTTTTTATTTTTTTATTAAATTTTGAGTTATGATTTTTTTATTAATTTTATTACCTTTTTAGGTTTTTTTTGTTAGAAATTCCTCTCATCTTTTTCATTTTTGTCCCACTTTATATAATAATTTGACTCAGTTTTGGATTCCGTGGATTATGTTACTTATTGAAAGTTTCATTTGGATAAATCATAGAAAAGGGAACGAATATGAGTAATTTGTAGTGAGAATATCTTAACAAAAGTAAACCAAAGACAATGTTTCAGTTGATGATTATAAGGATTGAAAGTTAGGCGGTTATATACCCATCATGGTTGCTTGTTATATCTCTCTCTTGAAAAAAACCTACTTTAATATTACCCTTTGAAATTATATAATTACCAAATTAGCATAAAAATAAGGATTTCATATTTTTTTTTACAAGTTGCGTTTTTTTTATGATTTCGAGTTTTGGGTTTCGGGTTCGGGTTTAGGGTTTAAGGTTTAGGGTTTAGGTTTTCGGGTTTCCGAGTTGGGGTTTCGGGTTTAGAGTTTAGGGTTTTAGGTTTTCGAGTTTCGGGTTTATTTTGTAAAAGATAAAGAGGTAAAATAAGGATATTATAAATATATATACTATTAAAATTAAAAAAAATATTATAAATATTTACAATATTAATACTAAAAAAAATAATAGTAATACTTGATATTTTTTAATTTAATACATGTAGTGAAGATTATTAAGTGAAAAATATGTTGTAGGTACTAATCTATCTCTTATAATAAAAGACTACCACTTTTGCCACTTATCAATCTCATAGCCCTTCTCACATTTTTTTCAAACAATTTAAATATATGGTTCTTTATCTTTTAAATTATTTCAATATATGAATTCAATATTTTAATTAAATATAAAACCTAACCGATTCATTCATTAACATTAATGGTGAAATATGAAAAGATCAAAATTGAAGTTGCAAGGTTAGAATAAAATTTTAAAGTCACGGGTAATTGCAAATTAAAGAAAATAAAGGTGCATTATTGTTGAAGAACTGAGATTTGTATGGTAAACTACAAATTGTTTTTAAACTGGGATTCGACAACAGTGCATAAGTTTTTATATATTTTTGGTTTCAAAATTGGTTGCATTTGAACAAAGGACGATGTGTATTTTCTTAATTTTTCCCAAAATTTTTGTATAAATATTGCAAACATGAAGAATACTTATTATATATACATATCTTGGTGCTTAGCATTAAATCATTGAAATTGAATATTATAATTATAATTTATATGTATAACGATTTACTATATGAACTATTTGTCATTTATTTTTATGACTTTTTTATATGTAGTATAAAGGGTTTTAGCAATAAGAAGATCAATATTTAGTTTTCAATATTTCTTCTAAAACTCAGACCAAAATGCTTCAAAAACATATATATTTATGACTTGATTTATACTTTTTTACACATTTAAATATATTTGTGTAATTTTAATTATGTAATTTTAATGTAAACTGTAATTGTATTAACAATATATGATCATTTTTCTTGACAGCATTTCACTTAATGGTTAAAGTTTAAAATTTTCATTAATTACCCGTGTAATACACGGGCCTCAAACTAGTATGTATATAAATAATGTTAAAGGGTAATAGTATTTTATATAATAAGTTAAAGTGGATGTATATTTAGTAAAAATTGTATAAGGGATATATCAATAGAAACACTATCAGTAATAGTTTAGTAATACACTCCCTCCGTCCCATTATAAGTGTCATGGTTTGACTTTTCAAGTATTTCTTTTGCAACCTTGACCGTAAATATTTTTGTTCAGTATCATATAATACTTGATGAAAATTATATCAATGTAAAATACATTAAAAACCCAATCTATTCATATATTTTACATCAAGTATTATATAACACAAACAAAAATATTGTCGGTCAAAGTTAAACAAGAAAGACTTGAAAAATCAAACTATGACACTTACAATGGGACGGAGGGAGTAGTCCCAAGAATAGTCCAATTGTCCCCAACAACCCAATTTTTTTACACAAGTAATGCTACATTTCATTTACCATTGATGCTTAGTTTACCATAGTACTAATGATGATTACCACTAATAATTAGTTAAAATTGATGATTGATTTTCATTTTCTTTCCACCAATGCCAATCTAAAACAACTTCCACTAGCATTTCAATAAGGTAACACAATTTCTTTTAATTACCAGGACTTTGCCTGTTGGACCCTGTTTGGGGCATTGCACCGAATCCCCACCAAGGGGTTGCAACCACCATGGAACACCAGCCAAGGGTGCTACCTTCTTGACTCTTCGGGTTCGTTGGCTTTTGAAATTATTAAAGTCTTGAATGAGCGTATACTCGATACCTCATGACCCCGTTCAATAATTATTCGAATTTCTTGGTTAACAAAAATAACTTGATGACATTAAATTCATCAACTATCTTTTGAAAAATAAGGATCGTAAATGACGTATTAGTCTCCCGCATCTCCACCCTTTAGTTCTAAACTCTAAAGCTAGAATCATAATCATTTGTTTGCATGGTGACATGCGCAAATAGTAATAGATAAATATATTGAATTGCGCAGGCTAGTTTTAAAGGTAAATGACCAAATTACTAACTATACACATTAACAACAAACGTACTTTTCCTTATGTAATATAGCAGTGGTAAGATGTCGAATATCAATTCGTAGACATAATGACTCTTAATATTAAACCTAATTCCAATATAGTATTTAACTGATGAAAAGTTTATTTGGTTTATAAAAGATATGACTGAAAATTATAAAAGACACGATATGTAAAAGTTGTAAAACATATTATTGAAAAAGTAACTAGTTAGACATTTAATCCTCTTAATTTATTAAAATTGTTTTGGATGAATTTACTAATGAAATTGGTTTTAAATATATCTTATTAAAACATGTGTGAAGTGCTCGAAAGATTAGAGTCGGCTAAGTATAGACACACACATAAGCAAATTAAGTTCAAGAAGCAAGTTCGATTACCAATCCCTTGTGACTTAGGGTTTATTAACTAGGTTCTAATATGTTAATGACATGTGGATTATAACTCGTACAGATTAGTTCAAAGCAAACCCTACCTAGCTTCATGATCCGTTTATTTAGACCACTTCCCAATTAAGTTAACGATTGATATATAATCTAGAGATATAATGAATAAAATCTAGGACACATAACTTCATAGAAAGACAAATTTAACCCCATAAACAAACCAAAAGATCAATGCACAAAAGTTGAAGCTCCCGTTACTCAGAATTACTGTAAAAATGTTCAGGTACATGGAAAAAGAAGGATTAAGCACCATTAGTTGCGTAACCAAAAGATTGGATCTTTGATTCCCGAGCGTTTCCCCCTTGATTGATCTTATTCAGATGGATTACAGCCAACAAATGCCGTCCTCAGCTGTCTCAGATTCTTAATCATCCCCATCTGCTCTTTTTGTTTAGTTGGTCACCGAATGATGATGATCTTGTTTTTGGGTTGGTTATCAAACACTAAGCCAAGGTAAAACAAATGATGAAAAATTCTGTTTTTGAATCTTTTTGATGCGAAAGCGTCATGTGAAAATTGAGATTATGCAAGACATTTGAATCTAAAAGTTTATTTTAATTATTTAGTTATTTATTGTCTTTGTTTTTAGTTTGATGTTTATCGTCTGTTTTGAATTTTGCATTATCCAGTTTATTAACCGTACTGCTTGCGTTGCGCGGATATAATGTATATATGTGTGAACCCTGGGGTGGGCAAAAGTGAAATTGCACTAATTTTGACGTTATTTTACTAATCTCGTGAAAATAACGTTAAAAGTGGCGGAAGGTTAATCAGACATCATGTGGTGGCGTTGATAGCCAAAAGACAAGGGTACATGCACTAATCGGCTGTGTCCCGATGGTTGAGTGTTATGTGCCTTATGTCCAAGGCTTAATGCAAAACTACTATCGAGCCGGGGGTCTCACCAGAAGCAGCCTCTCTATTCCTAGAGGGTAGATGTAATACTGTTTACATCTTACCCTCCTCAGACCCTACCATAGCTTTGCTATTGGTGGGATATACTGACTACGATGATAACGATGATTATCTAGTTTATTTCAAATAGTATATGTAATTTGGGTTTTACATTATGAAGAAGTATTTGGTTGAATATTAAACTAAAAAAACATTGTTTTTGAAACCTATGATTTAGTTTATTGATCTTTGATTAACTAAAGTATCACGAGTCATTTGAAAACTTACATTTCAGTGTCTCCTTTTTTCACTAATGATAGTATGAAAGTATATAATAGGAATGTAAAATTAAAAATCAAGATTATTGATCGACAAATGAATGTGTCACTATAACTTGTGTTTGGTACATATAATCAGGTTATCAATGGCCTATATTCACACTACCAAAGATTTTAGGACATGAATAACTTCTCAAATAATAAAAGGTTTTTTACATCTTTATAATAGGTACATGATGTAACATATAGTATGCATCTTTCAACATCAAATTATTCTTATATTTAATCAAAACTCCATGTAAATTCATTGTACTTGCCACTTATTTAAGTTATTTGTTATTTGTGAATTTGCAGGTTTGAGCGTATGTCCGACAAAGAAATAATGAAAAAAAAATGTGTTTTTAGGACAAAATCCAGCATCTGTCTAGATATGCAAGAGCGTGTGTCGAGCCAAGTGACCCTAAACGACCGTGCCAGATGTCGGGCACGAGATCTAGGTCAGTGCACGCAGGTGCACTGGCTAGTGCCGAATCATGACTAGGCATGACCGTGCGCATACCCGGGCACGCCCGTGCCAGACTCGAGCCAATCAAATCTTGCACAACCTGGTGCAGCAGCCAGTGCCAGCCAAGCACAGTTGTGCCATATCCTTGCACGGTCGTGCCAAACCTTTTAGAGAAACAAAAAAATATGGTCGGCCGATAGCAAAACATTGACTTGCTATATGGTGCATGACCGTGCACTTTATGTGTACGACCGTGCACGTCGTCCAGACAGTTTTATAAACATTTATTTCTCTTCATTTGAGAGGGGGGGGGGGGGGGAGAGCCTTGGTTATTTTCTCTCAATTAGTGCAGAAATTAAAGGGTGTTTCAAGAGGAGTTTGAAGGTTTCCATCGTCCACAAGAATCATCATTATAAGCTTCAATCTTGCTTTAATATAGTTTGCAATTCCAATCTTCAATCTTGCTTTAATATAGTTTACAAACTTGAATGAATGCTCATCATTATGTTTTTATGCTGGTATTAGGTCACCTTGATTAGAATCTAATATTTATATTTATCTTAATTCAAGATGTTTTGTCATTATCATTTGTATCACTGGTTTAAGTGAATGCATGATCTAAGTAGCTTTGATGGATTGATTGTATCTTGTAACTTTTCCTTGCTTTGTTTCATTGTACGTTGTAAGTAGTTAAAAAATTAAATTGAGATTCGGTTGGTCATTTACAAAGATTTAGTACTATAAAATTACGGTGTCCATAGATTGATACTCGGCTCTTATCAACAATTTATTACAAACGATAGGTACACTTGCCCTTTATATGTAAATTTTTTGTAAGTGAAAACCGATTTTTAAAACTCGATTTATATAGACTTTTTATTTAAATTTTTATATATATATTCACACATGTCACTATACCAAACATCTTAAATAATTAATACATATATTAGTTAATACAAGGAACATGATCTGCGGATGAGATTTCCATTTGAAAAAAAAATATATATATTAGTGTCATGTTAATGTTAATAATTTATTTTCTCTAATCTTAAAAACGGTAATATCACTAGAAAAATTAAACATTAACGAAGTTGGTGATCCATTGACAAAGACAAAGCGATTCAAGTCTTTTATCTTTCAAATAAAAATATTAAGTGAGTCGTCAACAATCATATACCTAAATAAAGTAATTTTTATTTCCAAAAATAGATTTGGCTGAACAAGTAAATGGGGTCGTTATTGGCGAGGGACATGAGTGGGGAAACATGATTAATAGAATTATTGAGTGACCAGAAAATCCACGAATTTTATCATGTATATTTTTTATGATACCAAAGCACGCGCATTATTAATTATTAACTTGTCATTGCAAATTTAATTCTGTCCACTTATTAATTATTAAAATATCCAATACAAAATTATAAGGAATATAGTACCATTTGGGTTATTCAAATTGCTCGTTGCTCGATATCATTCCCCCTTGTTTGAAAATCACTCGGAAAAATACTTGTTCGCTTTTGGCTCGCTTTGAAAATGACAGATAGAATTGGTTCGATTTGAAAACTAGCCAAGCACGAGCAAAAGTTCGCTTGGTTCGATTCATTTTGCTAGAGTTATCTTTTAGTTTTATATATATGTGTGTGTATACAAATTTTTAAAGATTTTTAAATTACTCTCTTTTATGTTAACTTTAAAGTTTAATTTTAAACCCTACCCGCTTGTTCAATACTTCAACAATTCCACTTTTCCAAGAAAGCTTCTCTTATTCCGCCGTTCGATACTTCAATTACACATTTGAAAAACCAACTACTGCTTTTTATCACGCTTGATAAACGAACTTTTTGTTCTACTGTTAGGAGAAAATATCGATCAAGTATCTACACTGAACTTATTATGTATGCTTTGTTGCTAATAACTTCAAACTTTAGACATTTTAGAGTTTGAACTCCAGACATTTTTTAGTTGAAAATCTTGAATTACTAATATTTTGGAATTTTAAAAAATTTAAATTGGAAATTTTGTACGAAACTGTGACATTCGACAAAATTTGTTTTTGTATTTGTATTTGTATTCGTTTACCGATCTCCGCTTTGTATTTCGAATTCTCATTTATTAATAAAATGGAGTATTTGCACATGTTATATTGTTGAGATAATATTTATCCATTTACAAGTTTCATTTTATGTGTTTTGAACCTTTAATATGTTCAGAACAAAGTCCAAGGACCAAATGCGTTAAAACTCGAAGTTCTAGAATTTCTAAATGTGTCACATCGCGACGGATACCAGTTGTTCCCGTCGCGTAGCGTGAAGTTTCTAGGGATTTTTCGAGGAGCTATTGGGTCGCGCTAAGTGACGAAGTTCTTCCATGGTCTGCCGTAATACGCGAATCGAGGTTCTGCTACGAGTTCTCTTTCAAAAAAGAATGAAGAATAGAATAAGGGATCTTGTGTTGTTGGAAGCCTTTAAAACTCTTTTGGAATCTCCTTGAATTTTTGAACTTGGTTAAGAGAGAATCTCTGAAGCTCCACAATTGAAAATGAAGACAAACGGGGGTTTATAAAGCTGCTTGGACAAAGTGCACTACCATGCACAACAGGGGAACGATCGTGCACCGATTTAGTAAGTCAGTGTTTTTCTTTCGTTCGGCTAGAATCGTAGTTGCTATATTTGGTTAAAGTCCAAAACTTTTGGAGAAGGTTGGCACAGTCATGCACCTTTATGGCACAATCATACACTTCCAGGATGATTCTCGCATTGGCTCGACATTATCACGTGCATTGCCTTACACTTTCACGGCCATGCACCTCGAACATGGTCTGCACTTCCCTGCATGGTAGTGCAGCCTTGCCACGAAACGCCATATTTTTGTCATTTTCCTATCGGGTGGACGTTCAGGCCTGCAAATTCGCAAATAACTTAAATAAGTACCAAATACAACAAATTTGTATGGAATTTTCTATAAATATGGGATTGATTTTGATGAATAAAGATGTACACTTTGTGTTACATCACTGGTGACGGTAGTGGTGATACTCGTCAGGTGGTGTTGTCAAGAGAGTATGGTGAAAGATGAATGAAATGAAAAAAAAATGTGAGGGTGAGGGGGGGGATGAATGGTTTTGATGGAATGAGATTCTTCATGTAATTGTTTATTCCCATTTATTGACTAATCAAGCACCCATTTTTTTCATTATCTCACAATGACTCTTTCCATTTCCCCTGACAATGACATTCATGCATATCAAACACTACCTTAACCTTACGGGAAGAGAAAATATTCTACGCGTATTGATAACGCTAGACGCAAGTCTCTTTGGTAAGAAGAGTAGTCTAAAGCTTGAATCAAATTATGCTTATACAAACTTTGCGAACTTATACATGTCTATTATTTATATAAACATATAATAATAATTTCTATTTTACATGATAATACATACATATTACATTATAAATACATATTACATTATAAATAAATACAATATTACATAAAATATGACCAAAAAGAAACTAAATGATTTATATATAACGACAGTAGCAGCAGCAGCAACAACAACAACAACAACAACAACAACAACAACAACAACAACAATTAAATGCTCTTTAACCTAGCGGTATCAACGTGTTGGATAAGACTTTGTCTTTCCAAGTGGTTAGTGATAAAATCTCATAAATGAAAAAAAACATGGGCACACACACACACAAACTTCATGCTATATGATAAAGTATAAGCATGTTACAAATTTGATGTTTGGTATATACATATTATAAATTTGGTTGTTTTCATAAATTACGAACCTTGCCTTACTGTTTCCCAAGTCGTAACACGTTTAGCGCTTATCACTTATATTGTTAGTAATTTCGTATGAAAAGATTATTTATCATTATACTTAAAAAGTATCGATAAATATCTACATCTTCATACGAAAACCTATAACGTCATAAGGAGAGGGTCAATGGTCATAAGATGTGTTGCATAATTATATAGAGTGTTTAAGATAAAACAAAAAAGATTTGAGAACTAAGAGAAACTATCAAACCCATACATTAATATATGGATTTATCTAAAATTCTAATTAAATACATGAATTTTTTGTGTTTAAAACTTGTTAAGAGTAAGAGAGGGAGATAATAGAGAATAAAAAAAATAGTCAATACAATTGTATCAATTTAATTTATATTTTACTAATAAATTAATGTTTTCTTATTGGTTCTAGCTAGCAGATTTCATATCAATTGTGATTTTGTGTTTTTGTTTTGGAACAACATTTTGAATCCTGGTAAGTTCTTTGGTTTACCAATCATCAATACCCGAGTTCAAGTCCTGAGAAAAAAATTCAATTGATTGTTATCAAATATTCCTAAATGTGCGCGCGCGCATACATTTGATGTGCGTCATGTATATAGAGTGACATAATGATAATATAGATCTTAATGTGACCTAAATGTCCAAAAATCATCCATCAACAAAGCCAAATGGTACACACGACAAAAAGAAGATGACCTAACAAAATATATGGGGAGACAGGTCAAAGTTAGTCAACAAGACATGGGAAACAAAATTCCAACAAATAAACCAAAATCAACTATAGAGGTTGACTTGTCTTAGAATTCATATATCACCTTACGAAATGATGAAACTACTTATCATTAGTAATATTTTCAGTAGCTTCTTTATATGTCATTCAAATTAATAATCCTTTTAACTCAGATAAAGAAACTTGATATTTAAATATTCATATATTAACATTTATACCCCAATCTTTTATTACTGAAAAGTTATATATAAACAAACAAATTGACTTTTAATAGTTCAAACGATAACTTGTTGATTTATAATTATTTGTACTATGTAATGAGTGATATTCGTAATTTTTATTTTCGTTGTTAACGACAATCGAACCGTCAATTACTATTTATCTGGTAAATTCAGTTTTGGTTTGGTTAATTTGTTTTCTCTTTCGCTCGTGTAACCATTTGGGATTTTGGGGTCTCAAATTACCAGGGATGTGCAAAATGTGGTTTAGTTATTACTCTTAACCATAGCCATAATCAAACTTTGGTAACCAACCAAGCCTAGTTTAAACTAAAATTTCAGCAAAATGAGTATGGAAAAAGAAATAGCGACAACAAACGATAATAGAATGAATGCTAATATATACATAGACAAATTTTCAAGGTTTTCGTTAAAGCATTAATACTTATATTCAATCCACACACGTGCATAAATACATACATCTCGACATAAGCATGCCTTGTTTTTGTTCTGATTCTGTCAACATACGGTTACAACACGCCCTTACCGCAACCATAACTAATTAATCGATTAAACAACCTTAACCATAACCCCGATTAATCTCGCTCATCGGATTAAGTTACAATTTAATTATCAATTAATTTCGATTGACGGGTTAACAACGTTTGCCGACCCAATAACCAAACTCCAAGTTTTTGTCAACCCTAAATTAAAAAGCAAATCCCCAAATTTCAAAACTTCCTTAACAAGTGCATTGATTTCGTATTTCCTCAAAAGTTGACAAATTCTGATCGATCCGAATCAAATAAACAAATACCCATTTCGTAATTCGTGTGTGTTTGTGTGTTGAAGCATTAATGGCGATCGGCGGCAACGGAATTGTTGCCGGCGGAGAAACACGGCGGGCACACGCGGCGATGACAATGGTGCAGCTTTTCGCCGGAGGATCACATGTTATTACAAAAGTAGCCCTCAATTTTGGAGTCAGCCGTCTTGTGTTTTGCGTATATCGTGACGTACTTGGCCTTCTAATTCTTGCTCCCATCGCCTATTTTCGTGAAAAGTATGTTAACGCCTCTCAGATCTCTGTTTTCCGATTCGGGTTTTTCGAAAAAATTGAAATTTGATTAGGAATTGTGTGAAAATTAGTGTCGTAGAAATCGATAGGCGCTAGTCGGGCCCACTAGAGACTAGGGGATTAATTGGATTGAAATTTATATACCAAATTTTATATATTAAAATTTCGATTTTGACCGAATTGGAGACTAGTCGGTGGGGTAGTCCGCATCTAGGCATGATTTTTACAACCATGGTGAAAATGTAAATGTTAACGAGTAGGCTGTGAAAGTGCATATGAGAGTGGTTTAGTTAATCATTTTTATAAGAGAATTGGGGTATAATATAGTTTTAATCAGATGATTCTGTTACTGTGGTTTAAAGGCTTTTGTTATGCTTAAACAAGAATTCTTACCGTTATTGACAAGGTTGTAGTAGTTGCTAGTCAAGTAGTGGGGATCGGACTTTAATGTATAGTTTTCAGTTTTATACACACACACACACATTGTTATTTGTAATTTTCAGTTTTGTATATACTCATACACATTTTGCTAGAAACCGCTGATTTCGACCGGAAATCGCCGATTTTGGCCAAAACCTCGCCAGAAAACGCTGACTAAGTCCGATTAATCCTGATTTTGGCTGGATTTGACCGTTCATCTATTACTTGGCGGACAGCACAATATTAATTAGTGGGGTGGGGACTAGCGATTATCGGGGATTAATCGGCGGCTAGTCGGGATTTTTACCACTATACTTGTTGACACGTATGTGATATACACTTATGGATTACATGTACTTGATCAGTTATTTAAGGATATGATAGAATCAAATAAGTACTTAGATTCATGTAGAATCTGTACCTGTATATGCTGTTTATATGTAGTGTGTTGCTTCATGAATTAACGGTTAGAAAGTTGAACCAAGTTTAATGACTTGTGATATTGTTTAGTTCCAAGATTGTTTGATATGTTAATTGATTCTACATGAACATAACTTTCTAATACGTTGAGTCTTATATGTTATATTCAGGAAAACAAGACCACCATTAACTAAGCGTTTCCTTTTGTCATTCTTCTTTCTTGGGTTAACTGGGTAGGTTTCCGCTACTACATGCCCAAAAATCAATAATTATTAATTATCACGCGTCTTATTACTATTATTAAACTTATGTGAACGTGAATAGGATATTTGGAAACCAGCTTTTGTTTCTTTTCGGTCTCGGCTACACAACTCCTACATACGCTGCAGCTGTACAGCCTTCAATTCCTGTGTTTACCTTTATATTCGCTACAATTATGGGGTCAGTTCAACTAGTTTTGTAAATGTATACATATATTCACGTGTATATAATTGTATGTCTTTTCCTTTGAGTCCATATGAAGTGGTTTTATATGCAGTACAGAAACAGTGAATTTACTTAGAACTGAAGGTCAAGTGAAAGTTGGAGGTACATTCGTGTGCGTCTGTGGTGCCATCTTCATGGTTATGTTTCGTGGGCCTGTTATATTTGGTTATTCTGAAAACGACTTATCTATACGTAATGAAATTAGTGCAAAGGGTCAACCCGAGCCGGCTGGATGGTTATTGTCTACTTTTATCGGGCTTGGGTTTGACACGTGGCACCTTGGCGTGTTATGCTTGTTAGGAAACTGCATGTGTATGGCAGCCTTTCTAGCTATTCAGGTATCTGATCATATTACATTGGTTTCATCCTGTTTTTGTTTATATTGCAAGTTTGGTCCCGAGAATTTAAAAATCGCATACTGTTAAATGGCTTGACCGATTACGAGACATAATTTTTTTAAGGATTTAAATTTGAAACTGTTATTATGGTTCCCAGATTTAAAAAATTGCAACCTTTTAGGAAACTATTTTATTACGGTTTCAAAATTGTTAGGACTTAATAGTTTACAATTTTTAAAATTTGGGAACCAAGCTTGCAAAATGGTCAAACAAGGACCATTTGTGCAAATTTCTCTTTTATGATTAAATACTTTGTATTAAAATCAATTCAGGCACCAGTGTTGGCTAGATATCCTGCAAGTTTGTCGGTTACAGCATATTCCTACTTTTTCGGTGTTATATTTTTAGTCTCGACCGCGTTTGTGATGAATAACGAGTCAACAGAATGGAGTTTGACCGAATCTGAGTTTTGGGCAGTGCTTTATGCTGTAAGTATCACTTTTATTTTCTTTTGGTTGTATGCATATGTTAGTAGATGTAAACATGAATACATGATTACATTTTGATCATTTTCAGGGAACCATATCATCCGCGTTAAATTATGGACTTTTGACTTGGTCAAACAAGATCCTGGGACCCGCTTTGGTTGCGCTTTACAATCCACTTCAACCTGCTGCATCTGCTTTTTTGTCAAGAATTTTCCTAGGAAGCCCGATATGCATGGGAAGGTTTGTTAATCACACGAAACATGTTCTGTTTAAAATGTCAAAACCTTCGTTTTTTTTGTGTGTAAATAGTTAAATTTACTGTGTTTTTAGTTATTGAGTTGATTCTTATTCGTTGTGTAAACAGTATTGTAGGAGGATTTTTGATCATCTCGGGACTTTATTTGGTTACTTGGGCAACATATCAAGAAAAACAACAAGCGGTTTTGGGTGGTCGACATTCTCGGGCAGCAGAGTCACCGTTGATTGGTCACATTTTCTCGGGGACTACGACCTCCTTGCCAAAGATTGTGGATTGAGTGTTGGTGTCAGGTGCGGAATCTTGGTCTTCTAAAATTATCTTTATATGTGACACAAGTAGGGAAAGAAGAAATACTCAAGTAGGGATTTTGATATTAGAATTGATTACACAAATGTGACACATACATTATTTGTTTGAACCCAAGAGTTGGGTACGACTATGGCCGGCTCGAGCTTCTTTGAGATTATAATATTCGCCCCCCTTTCGTTATTTGGTTTTATTTTGCTTTCGATCCTAAATTGTGGTTAGTAAGTTTTTGTTTATTTTTTTTAAGTTGATGGTTTAATATGCATGTCTAAACTTTTTTACATTGAAATTGAAGACCTACGGACCACAAGCTGTGTCGCTTGCTAAATTGGATTGAAATAAAATGAAATGCTAAAATAAATTGAGTCGAGCAACTAAGAACATAAGCAAGTGCTTCTAGCGATTAATAAATTTCATGGTTTATAAGAAATGTTTACTTTGTTTACCAATTAATGACATCTCCCAGCTGAAACCGCTGTAGGAAGTGTAGGTGTATAACTGAGCTATATATTACCTTAAGCTTCAATCCTTTCATTAAGTTAATGCATCAATTAACTTTTGACTGAATTAAAGTTTCTTATGTATACATAAACATATATATGTTGGTGTATGGATTTACAATTGTATGCTGATGGACTTCGGTAGGGCCGTTAATTTTACCCGTACCCGAATAAACCCGTTAACCAATACCTGAAAACTGATTAAATTGAATGTTATTAGGGCCGGGTATCACTTACTCCTCTAAACATCAAAAAGCCAAAACCTGTTAGCCGAACTACTTTGGTTCAACTTGTGGCCTATTACTAAGCATTTGTGACTGCACATCAACATTCCAATAGTATGAGAGTAGTTCCTTTTATTCTTTTGAACAACTTTTAAAAGCGAACCTCTTCCGGTTAGGAAATCCTGGCCGATAACAACTAGAGTTATGCTCTAGTCTTGAATTATATAAATTTCCAAACACGAGGATGAATATTTCGGGCCAAAAGTGTAGTAGGTAAACCAATTTTTTAAAGCTAACAGATGTGCCCAAACCCGAGCTACCTGACATGACGAAATCGATTGTGAATTTGTGACACGATTGGTTATCTGATACAATGTTATACAAAAAAAGCCCGAATAACCCGAATTGAATTACATGAAACCCGAATAATAAACCAATCAACACCCCAGATTGCATCCAATATATCAACTAATTTGATATACTATTAGACTATTATGATACAATTATGAGGCGTTAGTGCATTTTTGGTTACGTACGGTGTAAGACAAGGTACATCTTAATTGGGGAGAAAGTTTGGCACGTGGTTAAACCTACGAACATGCATTCATGCTACAGCATATGATGATATGTGTTGTTAGATTCCACATACATGCATTCACTTGATATACCTCGTCCGAAAGTATTAAAAATTAGACACTATTCACAATCTAGAGAGTATAAACTAGTATTGGATACCTTTTTTTATGACAGGTTCTATGAGGTGCTGATGATAATGTATACGCTACCTGGTATATCAATGGATTATTATTGACCATGCATGTTTTAATCTAAACTCGGTTAAAAATAAGTTACCTGCACGATTAATTATTATTTTTTTTAATAAAAGTTTTTCCCATTATATAGAAACATAGATATTACATCAACATAGCAGGTAGGCGGGCAACAAGCTGCGCCGCCACCCCTTTCTGAATTGCAAACCCTAACCTGCTAAAGACATACTCCTGCCCCTTTAGAGTCGACACATTAATTAAATATGTCTATAGTTAAAAGTTAGCTTTAATTATAATATATTTATAGAAAAAGTTGAAAACAATTAAATGCATAAAAACGATAAAAGAAAAGGTATTTGTAGAAAAAAAAGAAACATTAAACTAAAAATTTCAAATGTAGAAAAGTAAATCGTTTATAAAAAATTAATAAAATTTAGAACACATATGATAACTCTATCAAAATTAAAATGTTCAAACACAAATTAATCAAAATATATTAAAAAAATTTGGACCAATTACCACATGCCACATGGCCCACATGACACCATGTGAACCAATGCAATCAACAACTATTCAAAATTAAACATCTATATAATATATATAAACGAAGACATGAAAATCCTATGTGTCGCGAAGTGGTCGCTCCTCCTTTTTATAGAGTCACAGGATTTACTTGATTTTTAAATGAAGGTTTCTCATACATTTGACCCGAATTCACGGGTATGGGTCTTACCAAACCCAGATATTTCTTAAACGGGTTATAACATCTCATTAAATTAAAAATTATTCTCGAACAAATTATTGATGTAAAAATCCTATAAAATAGGATATAATAAAAATTAATATCTTATTTATTTTAAAAAAGATATATATATTATTTAAATTGAAAAACCAATTTGATAGTAAAAAAATAAACGGGTTTTGGGTCTCATCAAACCATAAGTATATTATTAACTTTCATAAATATTATTTCTAATTATAAAACCAATTTTATAGCAAAAAAAAAAAAAAATAAACGGGTTTAGGGTCTCATCAAAACCATATAGCTTTTAAACCGGGTTATAACATCTCATTTATTTGTGAACAATTTATCATCAAACCATAAGTATATTATTAATTTTCATACAATTAAAAAAATATAAATTCTAAAAATAAATAAATATTAGAACAAATAATATAAAACAACCCTCGTAATGCGGGGGATAAAAACTAGTGTTAGTATATAAAACGTACAATCGAAATAGAAAAAACATTACGAAAGGGTCAGAGGACATTTCCCTTTCTCCTTTGTGTTAGAACCCCTCCCCCCCTCCACACACACAACACTCGGACTCTTATCGCTTCCTCTTTTCTCCTTTTCTAAAGTTCACTCCATTTTTATTCTTTTCTCTCCTAGCCGTGTTTGACATGTTTTTTTTCACTTCTCCTTCCCCTCCCTTTCCACTAAACATCTGTGTGCTTACTGACACCACATGCTATTATATGTGGTGTATATGTTCTTATAATGATTTGGGTTTAGTTAAACTTTAGGTTATGGTACATATGCCCGGTGAATATTGTGAATTTTAATTTTTCTAACAAATTATTGACTTCAAAAACCTTTTGGAAACCACACTTCAGATAATATATTTGTCTTGAAAGCAACTAATTTGATGTTTACAAAGGAGCATAAAATTTGGTTGGATCATGATTTTTATTAATTCTAAATATTAAGGTGTCATTAGATGGATATATTTGACTATGTTATATATACTCGGCTCTTCATGTATTATTACAAATTTTCAAACAATTTTTTTTTATTTGCTACCATCAAACAAATACTACATCAACATAAATCTTGATTTAATTACATAGAACACACATTAAAAGAAAATTCTATAAACCTTATGATGGGGTAGAGACAATTCATGGAATAACACCTCACCAATGTTTTGGTACCCATTGTCCTATCATAAAGTGATTTGCTTAGTCGCCTATCAATTATGTCGAGGTCACACTCCATTATAATAATAGCAACATAACATGGAACATGCTAATCCTTACAAGTATTTAATTTTTTTAAATGCTTGTGCTAGTACGTAGTACTTTGCTCTTATATGATACATGATTGATACGGGTAGTAAATGGACATAAGTTTAGTTATCTGATAAATTAGTTATAATGAAAACTTAGAAGATTCTCTATTACATAATTGGTAAAAATTATTTACTTTTTTTTAAATGTGATTTGTTATTAATAAAACACTCCTCGCAAGAAGCTAGGACATGAAAAAAAGTTATAAGTATAATCATGAATTCTTACACACACTCGGA
The DNA here is from genome assembly GCF_021521415.1 of Bidens hawaiensis. Taxonomy (NCBI): domain Eukaryota; kingdom Viridiplantae; phylum Streptophyta; class Magnoliopsida; order Asterales; family Asteraceae; genus Bidens; species Bidens hawaiensis. The sequence goes on along the minus strand of NW_027492308.1, from coordinate 212,919 downwards.
CCTTAGTAATTTTTAATTTTGTGTTCCCAGTACTCTACCAAAGTTAAAAAGTTATTTACTACTCGTAGCAATATAGCATAATGTATAATCAGATGTCCAAATGTATATGGTTGGTGTTGGAGGCATAGTTTTTAAATATTAAAAAGTAATTGGAAAACTTATAAAGGTGATTGCTCTTATATATATGTGAGCATTATTGGAAGTGGAGTCTTTTTAATTTAAGTGTTGGGTTTTTTAATGTACATTATGATCTAGATCTAATTTGGTTATAAACGTATAATATAATTAAATGGAATCTTCAAAACTTTATTCTTGAGATTTTGCACGTTTACTAGACAAAGAAAACATGATAATGTGATTTGTGAATATGATCCCACGTTAAATAGAGAGAGACAAATAGTGCCCAAGTGGATAGACTTTTAAGGAATATATGTGAGGAAATCCACCATGGTTTTCAGGCAATCATATCTTCTTAAACTATTTGGAGTGTTTTTTTTTTGAAAATTGTCAAAATAAGCGTTTATGAAATTTTTTTTCAGGTTTTAGGTGCCATTTGCAAGAAATTCTTAAAATATGTATTATAAACTAGTCGTGACGAGTAGTTTATGGTTATACACGAGTAGTTTGTAGATTCGGTTAAAACTTGCCACGTGCCCTTAAACTAACCGTAACGAGCAGGTTCACTAATCATTTACTCGTCACGACTAAATAAGTTTCATACATCGAAATCAACCCCCACGAGTAATTCATAAGTCATTTAGCCGCGACGACTAGATTACCTAGTTTACATTCCCTACACGAGTAGTTTATTAGTAGTTAACTCGCCGCGACTATTTTAACCTTACAATCTACTCATCGCGACTAAAGAACTTATGAATTACTCGTGGGCGTTGATTACAAGGCATAAAACTTATCTAGTCGTGACGAGTATATGGTTAGTAAATCTGCTCGTGACGGTTAGTTTAAAGACACGTGTCAAGTTTTAATTGATTATACAAACTACTCGTCACGACTAGATTATAGTATCTATTTTGGGAATTTCTTGCAAATGGCACCTAAAACCTGAAAAACGTTTTCATAAACGCTTATTTTGAGAATTTTCCCTTTTTTTAATGCTATATACATACATACAGTACAGAAAAAGGGTTCTAATAAAATAATGAGTTTTCTAAAAATGGTAAGAATTAATAGATTTTTGACATGTGATATTACAATTACGGTGAAAGAACAATTATAGGAAACTATGTCGGTTATAATGATGAAAGAGTAATTTTAAGAAACTATGTCGTTTTTGGTAATTTTAAATCACAACCATTAATTAACATGATCCAATGGCTATGGTTTATTACTAGTCTTTCTAGAAAACTACTTGTTCTTAGGATAACCCTCCCCCATACATACATACATACATACATACATACATACATACATACATACATTGAAGAAGCACAGTTCTAAACCCGAATAGGTTAGACCAATGATTCCACCGAGTTTTGATTATGTAATAGGAAATAAGTTAACACAAGTACGAATCTAAACAGCTCCGACGACGATGACCTGCAAAATAGAACACCGTTAGCACGCTACGGGAATGACAAGAGTGGGGGTCTTCCCGCAATCACCATCCGGCGTGAGAATAAGTACAATTCTTCTAGCTAGAGAAAGTACTTAATTAAGTGATTGATGTAATATGTGAAGTGTGAATGAATACCTCATGATGATGAAGTGAGTATTTATAGCCGGTGGTTAAATGAATATTATTGGTAAAATTGTCATCTTCTAAAATATATTATTTGTAACTGACTGGACATGTGTCCGCATATGATAGGAGATGACAGCTAGCCATGTGCACGGTTATAACAACCTATCCAGCTGTCTCTCTTTGATTAGCTGTTGTGTCACGTGCTCTTCACAGAAAAATATTCGTATTAACCTTCTATAAACTGATTTGCTGATGACAACCTCTCATCATTCCGTGTTTGGAGACTTTCCGCATACGCGGACAACTTTTTAGCAAAAATAGCAGTTTGTATATTCGTGATGCGCGCCTTACTTGAGTTATACGGATGATGGAGATGTCCCGTGGATGACTCCTGAGGAAGTCCTAGATGACTCGCATATGCTCTTTCATGGGCATTTGGAGCTTTTCACTACCCTACCTCTATATTGGGTTATGCGGGTGATGAAGATGTCCCGCGGATGACGTCTGAGGAAGTCCTAGATGACCCGCAGATATTGGCATTTTGATATTTCCATTACCCTATATCTATAAGTGCCTCAAGTTCATTGTTTCTTCCACGTGAAGTTTTATGCCGGTGAAATTTTGGACTTCAGATATTTGTGGGTATTTTGATTTTTGTGTGTACCCTTTTTAGTTTCCTTCTTTTGAAGATAAGTATAGGGAGGGTTGATGTGACAAGTTTGCAGGCGCCGTATAATGATGTGACGTCTGCGCCGGCTGTCAACTATACCAAACTGTACTCCTTTTTTCGTTTTTTTGGTTTTCCCGTTTGACGTGTCATCTTTCAATTGGACCTATCAGTTTCTCTCTCCACTGCCACCTTCCCATCGCATTAACTGCGAAAACTATAAATATGGCGTTCGTGTACTTAGGAAATTTTTATCCTCTTTTCATCTTCACTTTTCTTCTCTTTAACAATTATCCAATATCATCTGAAAATTTCTGTTCATCACCATCGATTCATCATTGCTCGGTGTTTACCTTTTATAACTGCTATAATGGCTCATGAGAAGAAGAACTCGCCGTCCATTGATCTCATAGAGATAAACTGGAAGAAGACAGAGTTTGAGAAACTTGTTACCACTTACGGCATAGTGCCGGAATGGCTGTCACACTCCCATCTAAGGCCTAGGAGTGTGACCCAACAGTTGGTACCATAATTGTAAATAAATCAGAGTTGCGTTAATTAGCGAAAGACTTATAAAAATTTAAGGATCAAAAGTGTAACATTTATATATACATTCAAAAGACGGGATTATAAAATACCCGTTTGAGTTAACAAAACATTTACTTTGTTTATAATTACAAACCACCATATTAAGTTTACAAAAGAAATCCGAGCCATCGGACATATAAGTAGCACTTCGACACTCAAAGCGCTAAATTTGTTCACCTGCAAAATGTAAAAAAATACGTCAGCAACGAATGCTGGTGAACACGCTGACGCAAAAATATTTTCTTTTACTTTATTACCCCTCGAGACTATGCCTGCCTCGGCCCATCGTGGCTTAAGAATAATAAAGTCAAGCAACACATTATAAACTTGAGCCTCTGCTCTAGGTCACCTCAGCAAACACCGCAGCGTTCGACTTAGTTAAGTACCCGTAAATATACACATAAGGTCGTACTGCAGGAGAGCGTCATACGACCAAGGGTGGTGTGATGTGCCCATTCATCGCGTAGTACCACCTATGTAAGGATCCAGACATACGTATACCATAGTCTGAGGGCTAGGTTTATACCCTTATTTATAACGGTTTTAGGAACACGTAGTTCCTTGTAAATAATTTCACATAACATGTTTGACTCGTTTGAAAACAAGTTTATAAAAGTTTGGGGCCGTATTCACCTTATCGTTTTGGGATCGGCTTCACTCACCGTCCAAGGGTCTTTCCCTTTTTATCTCGCACCTATAGTACGAGTATAAATATTTGTTAGTCGGATACACGATCCGGCTTAAGACCTTTAGTCTTATTTTATATCTCAACCTCGATGAACCTTTCGTTCATTTTTCTTTTACTTAAAAACCTTTAGTTTAAAAGTAATTTATAAACCTTTAGTTTATATAGAAACCCGACGTTTCTTCTTCTCCAAGAAACGTAATCATTTTCTTTTATTATTTAAGAATACTCATTATTCATTATATAATAATTTTCATAACAAAGAATATACATATATACTTACACACACATATACGTATTTAACAATATCCAATATTCAATCTTTCATTCATTTCCTTGTTTTCTTTTCTTTTCTTTTCTTTTATCGAGGTATCGAGTATAACCTCGACTTAAGGCTTAAGCCTTTAATATAATATTGAATTATATTCATTTGTTGTTACGCCTAACCTTATTGACGTATTGGAAACCCTACGAAATCGAGCAGAACTCCGACACCGCTTTACTTCTTGATCAACTTTGTTATGCCAACTTCAACACTCGTTGACACGTCTTTCGAGACTCCTTGCCATTATAACAACGCTTTCTTAATTGTATGTGGGTGGAGGGTGGCACGAACTTCGAGGAAACGTTGGTATACAAATGAAGGATCGGGGCACGCTTATCGAGGCAAATTGTTTATATGATTATTGGGTTTTAGAGAGAAGCTAGAGAGAGAGTTGAGAGCTGTGTTTGGGATGTGCAAATGAGCTGCCCTTGGCTGCTATTTATAGACGAAAAATTGGATCCCATCGCGGTACGCGATGGGTCTCTGGGCAGACCTATCGCGTATTGCGATATAGGTCCGCTGAGTCACTGCGTAGACTTGCCACGTGTTGACACGTGGTAGGCGCCGCGCCACGTGGCGACAGTGTGGCCACGTGGCAGCAGGTGGTGCCACAGTGTGCCATGTGGCACACGTGTCACGTTGTGTCAGAAGCTCCATCGCGGTACGCGATGGGCTTACCCTTTTGTCCGCGTATCACGATAAGACAAGAAATCAAAATTTTCATTTTAAACCCTCAGGTTTGGAATTTAGCATTTTCAGTCCCTTAACTTTGGAAAGTTGACATTTTGAACTCGAAATTTTCACGATGTTACATCCTCCCCACCTTGAAATAAATCTCGTCCTCGAGATTGCTTTACAAGAACAAGTGGGGGTATATCTTTTTCATTTCTGATTCGAGTTCCCAAGTATATTCGGGCCTCCTACGCGAGTCCCATTTTACTTTCACTATTTCCACAGTTCGTCTTTTTTATTTCTTTGTTTTTGAATCTTCAATTTGAATTGGACGTTCAATAAATTTTAAGTTTTCATTAATTTCAACGTCTTTTAATGGCATAGCCAAAGATTTATCGGTTAAACACTTACGCAAATTCGAAACATGGAATACATCGTGTATTTCTTGCATTTCCTCGGGCAGTCGCAAACGTTATGCAACAGTGCCGATCGTTCAAGTACTTCGAAGGGTCCAACGAATCGAGGACTTAGCTTTCCTTTCTTACCGAAGCGAACAACGCCTTTCCAAAGCGAGACTTTTAATAATACTTTGTCACCAACATTGAGCTCTAATGGCTTACGACGGACATCGGCGTAACTCTTTTGGCGATCACGTGTCGTCTTAAGTCGTTCTCGGATTTGGAGTATTTTGTCGGTGGTTTCTTGGACTATCTCGGGCCCAGACAATTGATTATCTCCGGTTTCAGACCAGCATACGGGTGTTCTACACTTACGACCATATAACGCCTCAAATGGTGCGGCTTGAATACTTGTGTGATAGCTATTATTGTACGAAAATTCCATTAGGGGTAAGTGGCCATCCCAACTTCCACCTAAATCGATCACACAAGCCCGAAGCATGTCTTCCAACGTTTGAATCGTCCTTTCGCTTTGCCCATCGGTTTGTGGATGATAGGCGGTGCTAAGGTTCAACTTTGTACCAAGAGCTTGTTGGAAGCTTTTCCAGAAATGAGACGTAAAACGACTGTCTCGATCAGAGATTATAGACAGCGGTACCCCATGCAAAGCAACGGTGTTGTTCACATAAATACGTGCTAGTCTATCCATTGAGTACAACTCATTGATGGATATGAAGTGTGCGGACTTCGTTAATCGATCTACAATTACCCAAATAGCATTGTGTTGTCGAGTCGTCTTCGGGAGTTTTGTAATGAAATCCATAGTTATTAACTCCCACTTCCATACGGGAAGTTCAGGTTTCTGAAGCAATCCCGAAGGCTTTTGGTGTTCAGCCTTGACTTTCAGACAAGTTAAACATTTCGCAACATGCGAAGCGACATCCCTTTTCATTCCATTCCACCAATAATTCGACTTGTGAGCTTCGTTCAAGATTTTCTCACGCAAATTTCCAACGATTGGTACCCAAATTCTATTTCCGAGTCTAAGGATACCATCGTCACCCTTGACTAACAAGTCAATGGTGCCGTTACGTTTTTCGTCGGTGATTTGGTTTTCGTTGATCGCTTGAGTTTGAGCGGATTTGATTTGTTCTATAAGATCAATTTGGAGTTCTAGACGTAATGATCGGACTCTTTTGGGCTTTTCATGTTCTTTGCGACTTAGGGCATCGGCCACGGCGTTGGCTTTGCCTTCATGGTAAACAATCTCGCAATCATAGTCATTGAGCGTTTCCATCCATCGCCGTTGACGCATGTTAAGCTCTTTTTAATCAAAGATGTGTTTCAAGCTTTTATGATCAGTGTACACGGTAAATCTTACTCCATAGAGATAGTGCCTCCATATCTTAAGTGCGAAGATAATGGTGCCTAACTCTAGATCGTGAGTCGTATAATTCTTTTCGTGTACTTTGAGTTGACGAGAGGCGTAGGCGATTACTTTCTTGCGTTGCATTAGTACACATCCCAAGCCGGAGTGAGATGCGTCACTAAATACTACAAAATTCTCAGTACCTTCTGGCAAAGCCAGTATAGGTGCTTGGCTGAGATTTTGTTTAAGTATATTGAACGCCTCTTGTTGCTTCGTTCCCCATTCATACTTGATGTTCTTGCGAGTTAAAGAAGTTAAGGGTACGGCGATACGAGAAAAATTTTCGATAAATCTACGATAATAGCCGGCCAAACCTAAGAAACTTCGAATCTCGGTTGGCGACTTTGGGACCTCCCACTTAAAGATAGCTTCAATCTTAGCGGGGTCCACTTGAATACCGTTAACGTTGATGATGTGACCAAAAAATTGCACCTCGTGTAACCAGAACTCGCATTTCGAGAACTTGGCGTACAACTTCTCGGTTCTAAGAATTTCAAGCAACGTTCGAAGATGAATTTCATGATCAGCCTTGGACTTAGAATAAATAAGTATGTCATCGATGAATACGATAACAAATTTATCTAAGTATGGCTTACAAATACGGTTCATCATGTTCGTGAACGCAGACGGAGCATTAGTAAGTCCAAATGGCATAACCGTGAACTCATAATGTCTATACCTTGTTCAAAAAGCAGTATTTGGAATGTCTTCGGATTGAACTTTGAGTTGGTGATAGCTGGAACGAAGATCGATTTTTGAAAAGAAGCTAGCACCTTGAAGTTGGTCGAAAAGATCATCGATTCTAGGGAGTGGATAATGATTCTTGATTGTGACTTTGTTTAACGCACGATAATCGATACACATTCGCATGGATCCATCCTTCTTCTTGACGAATTAAATTGGTGCCCCCCAAGGCGACGAACTCGGTCGAATGAAACCTTTTTCAAGAAGCTCATCGAGTTGTTTCTTTAACTCCTTCATTTAAGTTGGCACTAAGCGATACGGAGCTTTGGCGATCGGAGCAGTACCGAGAATGAGATCGATCCTAAACTCTACTTTACGATCGGGAGGGATACGATGAAGTTCATCAGGAAAGACGTCGGAAAAGTCAGAAACGATAGGAACATTTCTGATTTCTTTTGGTTGGACTCTTCAGTGACGTAGGCCATGAATGCGAGGCATCCTTGATTCAAACATTTGTTAGCCCTAATCATGGAAATTATGCTAACTTGGCCAGCGTCTTTATCCCCTTCAATTCGAATAGTTCGTTTATCCGGGTGTTGAAGTTCAACGGTTTTACTATTGCAAATGATACGAGCATGGTTATCGGATAACCAATCCATACCAAGTACAATATCAAAACCATCCAGACTCATTGGCAACAAACAAATAGGCAGAATATAACCAGCTAAAAGTATTTTTCCGTTTTCAAGGGCTTCGGAGATCTTAACGATTTCGCCACTAGCAGTCTCGACGCTTAGAGTTTTATTTAGCTTTGTTAAAGGTTCGTTTTATAGACTACAAAAACTGTAATCTATAAAACTCAAATTGGCACCAGAATCAAATAAAACTCTAGCATAGGTGTCGTTGACTAGAAACGTACTGGTTATGGTTTCCGGCATGTCAGCGGCTTTCTTTGTGTCGAGTATGAAGACTCGAGCGTTTCCTTTCTTATCCTTGCCACTTCCACCCGCACCACCAGCAGCGGGTTTGTTCTTTGGGCACTCGAAACTCAGATGGCCCATTTCCTTGCAATTGTAGCAAGTCATCTTCTTCTTCCAGCAATCAGCAGCCGCATGACCTGTACGGTTGCATGATTCACACACTTTAGGAGGCCGGGCGAAGTTGCATCGACCCTTATGATACCTCCTACAAGTCTTGCATGGCGTGGCGTTTGAATTGAATCGACTTTGGTTTACGCCTTTGCCCTTGTAGTTGGCACCTCCTCTAGTTCTCCCTTGAGTTATTGTCGTTGAAACCTTCTTGTACTCCTCCTTATTGCGGACCATGCCGCCCATCAAATAACCAGCTAACTCCATCGCAGAGTCGGCGGTTTGAGGTAGGTGAGACCTCACCATGTCGCGGATTTCCCGCGGCAGTCCCCAAATATATCGAGCGACTTTGCTGGACTCAGGGTTAACCAGCTGGGGAACAAGGCGACAATACTCATAGAACTTGGTATTGTATTCTCGGAGGTTTGTCCCTATGACCTTAAGATTTAGAAAATTCGTTTGGATTTGGCCGGTCTCATGCATGGGATAAAACTTTGCCATCAATAATGCCTTAAACTCTTCCCACGTCAGGCCATACATCATATCTCTCCCTTTGCTCATTAACAAAGCATTCCACCACTCAAGTGCTTCTCACTTGAACATAAGAGGCAGAATACTGGATCTTTTCCTCATCAGAACACTTACTTGTAATCACTATTGTTTCCATTTCCTTAAGCCACCTCACGGTTATGATGGCTCCTTTATCACCATGGAACTCTTTCAGTCCATAGTATTTAAAATCCTTAAACGAACATCCACTTATTTTGAGTTTCTTGAACTCACGCCTAACTCCACCATCGGCGTTAGACTCATGCACACTCTCCTCGACACGAGACGGATTCGGATGAGATTTTTCGGAATTTCGAGAGGGTTGAACGGATTGAGAATGTTTGGTTTGTCTAGATTGAGAATGTCGAGATTGAGATCTAAAATCAGACTCTTCCCTAACCGCTTTCTTAATCATATTTTGAATTTGGTTTAAATATTTATCAGGAATGAGTTCTTCTTTTTCTTTCTCGGGATCTTTCCCCTTGTCTTATATTTCTTTCTCTTTACGAACATTCTCGTTGTTATTACTTTGCTCAGACATTTTTCTTTTTCTTTTTCAATTAAGTTTGAAAATTTTAACAACGTTTCTTTTATTAAACACACATTTTACACATACATATATATATCACAAAGATATATATATATATTTATTTCATAATACACAAACGTATATATATTGTTCCGACAATATATATAGATTATCCTATCCTTATTTTAAGAATGTCTCAACATTCTTATTACATACATATTACACATATATTATACATATCATACAAAGCTATTTTACACATAAAATTCTACTTCACTATCTTCAGTCCTTCATGAACTTCTTCACAACCTTCGTTAGTTTGGTGCATTTACGAAGGAGTGTTTCTCCCACTTTCTTCTTTTTCTTCTCTTCCTCATCCATATTCTTTCTCCAGTCATCGGTTTCATGTAGGGCACGATCCAAGTGCTCCTCATACGATTGCGAGACTACGTTGGGGTATCCATATTGTGGAGGTGGGTCACGGTAGCCCAATGTCACCATCTCGTAGTGATTCCTCGGTTCTGGATACGGAACGTAAGTCATGTTGGATGCAAGGTAGAGATAGGTTTTGGCAGCACGGTTTTGTTCTCGGATCTCCTCAGCTTGTTCCTCTTCTGTTGGGATCACACCTTGGAATGGTGGGAAACTAGACGAAGCTTGATTCTTGAGTTTCTCAAGGTATTGAACATATGGATCAACAGAACCATAGCTTGGATTTTAGGAAGTGAGTGATCCATCCATTGATATCTCATTAAGATTATCAGGATGCTCTTCTTCCGGTTCCAATTCTTCCTCAGGACTCTCTTCTTCTTCAGGTTCTTCCTCTTCAGGTTCTTCCTCTTCTTCAGGTTCATCTTCCTTCATGGGTTGTGTGGTTTCATTGTTTATTGGAGACCTCTGGAAAATTTCACAGGGCATCATTACCCTCATTTTAGGTTTGCAGGATGGTCCTTCACCGTTGTCTGGTTGGGAATTGACTTCATTAAAAGTGGAGCTTCCGGTATGCCATTGTTGTTGATCAGAGTGGTATTTCATCCATTCGGAGGATGGGTGAGAGTTTGGTAGGTACCCAGTTGGAGAGTATTGCGGTATCTCAGTGGGTTGGTAAGTGGGGATCTCCGTTGGCTGGTACGTTGGTATTTCGGAGGGATTATACTTCGGTATTGTTGGTGGATGGTAGCTTGAGTGACTTGGTGGTTCAATTCCTTGTTTTGGTGGACTATCGGAAACGTCTATTGGGTAGTGTTTGCTTCCAGGGTAGTACACGGGTTTGGTAAGGTCAAGTTCCACATATTGGTCAAAGTATGCTTCATAGTATCCGTCGCTTATATTGTCTTCGGGGTAAGGTTCGGCGATTCCGGCTTCCTTGGCCTTGCGCACAAAGTCTTCTATATGAGCTTTGAATGACATCTAATATTATGGGTGGTTTAGAATGTAGAGAGTGAAAGAAAGGTTACCAACCTATCTTATCCCTAAAACACATAAACAATTATTTCCTACACTTGGATTGAAGCTTGGGTATGGTTTTATGATACCCAATTCGCTAAGATTGATGGCACTGATACCAACCTGTCAAACCCCCATCTAAGGCCTAGGAGTGTGACCCAACAGTTGGTACCATAAATGTAAATAAATCAGAGTTGCGTTAATTTGCGGAAGACTTATAAAATTTAAGGATCAAAAGTGTAACATTTATATATACATTCAAAAGACGGGATTATAAAATACCCGTTTGAGTTAACAAAACATTTACTTTGTTTATAATTACAAACCACCATATTAAGTTTACAAAAGAAATCCGAGCCATCGGATATATAAGTAGTACTTCGACACTCCAAGCGCTAAACTTGTTCACCTGCAAAATGTAAGAAAATACGTCAGCAACGAATGCTGGTGAACACGCTGACGCAAAAATATTTTCTTTTACTTTATTACCCCTCGAGACTACGCCTGCCTCGGCCCATCGTGGCTTAGGAATAATAAAGTCAAACAACACATTATAAACTTGAGCCTCTACTCTAGGTCACCTCAGAAAACACCGCAGCGCTCGACTTAGTTAAGTACCCGTAAATATACACATTAGGTCGTAATCCCTGCAGGAGAGCGTCCTACAACCAAGGGTGGTGCGATGTGCCCATTCATCGCGTAGTACCACCTATGTAAGGATCCAGACATACGTATACCACAGCCTGAGGGCTAGGTTTATACCCTTATTTATAACGGTTTTAGGAACACGTAGTTCCTTGTAAACAATTTCACATAACATGTTTGACTCGTTTGAAAACAAGTTTATAAAAGTTTGGGGCCGTATTCACCTTATCGCTTTGGGATCGGCTTCACTCACCGTCCAAGGGTCTTTCCCTTTTTATCTCGCACCTATTGTACGAGTATAAATATTTGTTAGTCGGATACACGATCCGGCTTAAGACCTTTAGTCTTATTTTATATCTCAACCTCGATGAACCGTTCGTTCATTTTTGTTTTACTTAAAAACCTTTAGTTTAAAAGTAATTTATAAACCTTTAGTTTATATAGAAACCTCCAAGAAACGTAATCATCTTCTTCTCCATCTTTATTAGATCCATCCGTTCGGCCTCATGAGAATTCGACATTTCGAATTCTGCTATAGAGCCATCAACATCGTCCACACTGTAGAAAAATTCTCGTTTTCTACAAGATGAATGGGTGTGGTGGATGGAACAATTGCTCCACTACGTCTAAGGGAGTCGTTGGTACCGAACCTCTCCGCATTTCCTATGAGTGGAGGACGAAATTTTTCTAGGTTCGTGAGGACGTGGTTCCTATAATCATTATTCGTCGCCCATAAAACAAGAAACTTCCAGACTTGAGGTTTGCTCCATATGAAAGTCAGGCATGGTATAAAAAGTTAACCCAAACGCCAACCCCCGATGCGAGCGATTGTTTAAGAGGCCCCGTTGTGGGCTGGTATGAGCCGCGTATGGCCATATCCTGATCTTGATCCATATTTTCAAAACGTGGATGAAAGTCATTTTGTACTTCTATCATTCATGCCGTCTATTTATTTTTCTTACTGTTATATCTTTACACTCTTTGATGTTTTAAAGGTGAGGGGTCGGTGTTGAACGCTCTTATTGACAAGACGGTTGGTTACATGCAACGCCGCCAGTGTGATCCGGAAGCCCTTCCAGTTCTCAATAGGACGAGGGATCATTTTTTGTTTCCCAAATACATGCGTCCTGAACTTGTGGTATCCGAGGCTATTTTTGAGCTAGGTGAGTTTTTCCTCAACCCTCGTCCGTTGAATGCGCTTACTTCCGACGGGGTGATTTTATTATTGTCTTCAAGCGACGAATCCTCCCCTCGTAAAGAGGAAGAACTTATTACTAACACGTCTTATCTATTGGGTATTATGCGTGCCTTGGCAGATCTTATTCGCAAGAGGAAGCACCGATCCTCGAAATCTAGTGACGCGAATGACAGCCAGGTCGATATTGAAGAGGTCCAGGCGAAGAAAAAAGCGAGCAACTGGGCCCAAAAAAGTAAAAAAAAAAATCCGTATTGAAGACCGCGTCAAATATGCGGCCATGCAAACATCTTCAGGTAACTTTTAACTTTCATTAAGTGTTTTCAAACACTTTTCCGTCGTATTTTATTATATTGTCGTTATTCAAGAACCACCTTCCTCCCCGCCAAGAGCCATCATTTCTGATGATGCTATGAATTCTAAGGGAAAGGACCAGAATGGATTTCATACTTTTTACTTTGATTAGAGTTTAGAAATTGGATGAGATAGAGCGAGAAGTTAAGATGGGATCAGAATCATTTTGTAATCGGTGAATTTGATCATGAACTAGTTTTTGATTTATTTACGAAATTGTCACCGGGTGTTTTGTAATCTGCTCTTGAAGGTCATGTACGTGATGTACAATAAGCCATTATTATACAATAACGAACCCCCACACACACACATATATATATAATTAAGAAAAAGACAAACAAACACTTATGCGAGTTAAAAATAATCTCTCATATTAACACAATGGAAAAAGTTGAATGCTAAAAGTATCAAAGTAAATTTAGTCGTGGCATGAACTGATCCGTTAAGATTAATATAATACTGACATAATCACCTCCAAAGATCTAAATTTGTTACTCTAAACGCCCTATGTTGTTGACTTTGAAAAAGTTTTCTTAGTTTTTGTGCTTTTAATTGGTTTCTTTTTCTATTGTTAAGGGCATGAATCATTTATTTGACTAATTTGTAAAAAATGGACTCTAATTCTTCGATAAGTTCACGTTGGTAAGCCCCAAATGTGTGAACATGAAGGACCCTTTCGAACAACCAACGATCAAAGCCATATCTTTTGATTGATTAGAAGTGGTGCCAATACCAAAGACTGCACGCTTATTTAGATTTACCTTGAGGCCCGTGATAAATCAAAGCAATGAAAAATCCATGCCAAATTCAATTTGGTTGTTAAGGACTAATCCCCAACAAAGATACAATCAGGAAATAAAGACCGTTAGACTCATCACATGAGGGCTTTCGCACGGAGAGTATGGACCCGTATTTGCTAAGAAAGAAAGATCGTTAGACCATCCACAAACAATGCAAGTGGCTCTTACCATGTGCCCTTCTCATCTACCCAATGCCACATTAGCTAACCAACATCAAAATTTTTCTTTACAAGAGGTCATTATCATGTGGGTCCCACATCTCCCCTCACAAAACACCATTCTCTTCTCATTTTTAAGCCCTTAGCCAAGGGCTTTTTCCACTCTCTCCCATCTCTCTCTCATCCATGTCATTAGCCACATCACTAAGGGCACTAAGGCTATGTGTAGTGGAGGGGCTACAAATTGAGGAGTTTTGCGCCATGTGGTGCCTAGTCAGCAAAGGGTGAGTTTTTGTTTTTGGGGTGTAATGGTGTAGGGCTACAAATAGTAATATATACATATATATATATATATATATATATATATATATATATATATATATCACACACACATGTATATAATAACAATATAAACACACAAAACACACACACATGCTGGGAGACAATAACCCTCCGCGCCCACCCCTTTTCGCCCAAAATCGCTGTGGGGGGGGGGTCGATGTTCCATCAAATTATCGCCCCAACCCACGCCCCACTACGCATAGCCTAAGGGCCTTTTTTTTCCCCTTGCATTGGAGATGGTCTTAGTCTCACACTGGAAGAGGGTCTGATGCAATCAACCTTCAATGTGAGAATCAATGGGGGTTTCTCCGGTGATAAGTTATTAGCGAGAGAGAAAGTAAGAGTAGAGGTAAGTACAAAATGGAGAACGTGAATAACTTTGGGGTTCTAATCCTTTATTTATAGGATAGAGGGCCAAGGAGCAACAACGTTTTGATTAGTCGTCCACCTCCCTTTAAGGATGATATGCATCTTGTGCGTAGGCTTCCTCCTCAAACGTAGTGTCCTTACCAGTTTAGGTGAAAGGGTTTGACTTCGCCTTCTGGAGCCTCTTTTGTGGCATCTACATGTCGACGCTTTTCTTGAAGCATGTTGCCTTGGTATTTGATCCCCTTGTTTGTATGCTACAAACGATCTCTTCTACTAAAGAGAGGTTCAAACATTAGGTCCTCGATCTTATTGACGTGTGTGAATATATATATAAATATTTAAGTAAAAGTTCCACACAAATCGGGTTTTAAAATAGGTTTTCACCTACAACTAAACCACACACGAAAGACAAGTGTACCTATCGTTTGTAATAAAGTGTCGGCAAGAATCGAGTATCAATCCATGGACACGAAAACTTTCTAGTACTAAATCTTTGTAAATGACCAACCGAACAAATAAATCTTGATTTGAATATTTAACTAATTAAACTAGCATAAAATAGAAACAAAGCAAGTAAAAATACAAGAAAAGCTATCAATCCAACAAACTAACTAGACAAGAATCCACTCTACTAACATGACAAAATAGCAATGATATGGCAAAACATCATGAATCTAAACATAAATACTAGATTTCAATAAAGCAACCTAATACTAGCAAATAATCATCATGATGGGTTTTCAATCAAGAGATAAACATAGACTAACTTGTTTGTCAAAACAACAAAGTCTCATAATCAAAGGAAAGCTAGCATGAACAACATTCTAACCACCTAATATTACACTAAAGTAGCCAAATTCATGAAATTAATATAAACTTATGAAACTTTAACTAGCAAGTCATCACCAAGTCAAGAATCATAACAACACTCATCAATTTTCCAATATTAAGTGTAGGGTTTCATACTCATCAATAATTATATAATCAAGTTAATTTTTACTAGTCATTTCTAACTTAGCAATGTAAACAAAGATTTCATGAACATTCAAGGTTTACAAACAAACATCTAGAACATAGTTTTCCAACATGAATGCCTAAACATTTGCAAAACTAACAAGGTTATGTAACATAACAAGCATGAACACCATTAATATCAACTTATAAATTCAACCATATTCTTGAAAGAAAACCACTTTACCAAAATCATGCATAGATAATATATCACATTAATAAGAGTTTCAATATTGTCTAGATAGCAAAAGTAATTAGCCCATAAGACTTAATACAACTACAATCAAACTAGAAATAAGCTTACAAAACATGTTCAAGAACAAAGGAATGCAAACTAAGATCAAGCAAGGATTGAAGGATGGAATGATGAATCTTGTGTTGGTGGAAGCCTCCAAGAATCCCCAAAAATTGTTGCACTTGGTTGGGAGAGAATCCCCAAGACTCCACACACCAAAATGAAGTGAAAACAAGTGTTTATAAGCTTCTGGTCAAAGTGCATGGTCATGCACAAAAAGTGCATGGTTGTGCACTATTTTGGGTAAGTCAAACTTTCACTTTCGGCGGATCAGAGTTGCAGGTTCCAAAAAAGTGCACGATCATGCACAAAAAGTGCATGGTCGTGCATTTGCGGCACTGGCTAGTGCACTTTCAAAGTTGATGTGTCTTGTTCTCGGTATCGGATAGTGCACGGGCTCGTGCCCTCGGGAGAGAACGGTGGTGCACAAAAAGTGCATGATGGTGCAGTTTCACTTTTGGCACGACAGTAGATGTGCACGGGTTCCAATAAAGGTGCACCATCATGCACATAAAGTGCATGGTCATGCACTTTGGCACGGCAGTAGATGTGCACGGGTTCCAATAAAGGTGCACCATCATGCACATAAAGTGCATGGTCATGCACATTGGCACGGTATCAGATGTGCACGGGTTCTGATAAAGGTTCACCATCATACCCATATAGTGCATGATGGTGCAGTTGCTCAGCATGGCCATACACTTCCTTAGCATGGTCAAGCACCTGCTTTCTGCATGGTCATGCGCTTTCTTAGCATGGTCATGCACTTTTGGCAGATTCTTGATTTTTGTCTGAAAAACACCATCTTTTCATTATTTCTTCGTTGGGCGGGCGCCCGGACCTGCAAATTCATAAATAACTCAAATAAGTACCGAATACAACGAACTTGCATGGAGTTTTACCAAAATAAGAGGATAATTTGATTCTAAAAGGTGTACACATTGTGTTACATCAAATATCCCCACACTTGAACTTTGCTTGTCCTCAAGCAAATGAAACAAACTCCACAAAAACAACAATAACCCGCAAGCAACAATCATTCAAAGTTTTTAATAGATTTACAAGCAAGCACTATTGATGTTACCAAACAAGCCTATTAAAAATGAATACATAGTCTAAAGAACATTACATTTGTTGCCATCACATTCCCACCTTGCAAACCTCACAATGTTCACTCATACAGTCGGCTATATTTAGTGATCATACATGTAATATTGTATGTTGAGAACACTCGATGCCAAGACGATGACCAAACAAAGCATAGGCTTGTTTAAGGCTCAAATCTAACCGACACATACATAGCATAAAACACGAGTACTTGAGGGTTGTAATTTGGCTTAGGGTTAGGGTGAGGAATTTTTGGGAAAAGTGGCTAAAAGGCTAGAAAATCCGGAACTAAGCTAGCTATATATAAAAACTAACTAAACCAAGTGGTCTAAACGAACCGAGAGCTAACGAACCCAAAATTGCTCTTTGAATTCAAACTTCATCAATATGGGATGAACCAAATTTCTTATTCTTCTCTTTTTTTCTTGTAACAATTTTTTTTTTTTTGCATAGAGAATACACAAATGAATACAAACTAATAAAACACTTTGGGAGATAGCATTGTGCTTCTAATATTCCCAAGTGATAAAATACATGAAAATAAAATGAAAAACAAACAAACTTAGCCGAACCGAATTTCTAACCAAAAATGGGTGAAAAATAAAAGGTTTTATGGCTAAGTGGGCGATAAAAATAGGGAGAAAAAGAAAAACACGGGAAAAGGCTAAACATGGGCTACTAGGGGAATAATGTGGGTAAGGGAAATATAAGTGAAAAATGGCTAGACATGGGTTTATCCTAAATTCCTCAAATGGTTTATACTATGTATGTGGATATGGTTTGAAATGCATGCCAAAAACAAGTTCTACTTGCAATAATCACCCGACTCACTCAATTTCCCACAAAAACATGAGAAAAAACAACTGACGAGGCTAACTCACGGAAACGGGCGGAATGAGTAATTTTTGCAAAGTAAGAATGTGAATCTTTTTGTTTGTCATGTTTAAAGGTATGTCTTTTTAAAGATTTTTGGCTTGAATGTCTTAAAGATTTGTGCTTCAGGACAATGCAATTAAAGTTTGAATTAAAAATTGCTTAATGGTTATTATTTGTTACAAAAATTTATTTAGGAGTTATGCAAAAAATTTTAATTTTAGACAAACAAAGTTCAAATTCCCTCCCCACACTTGAATTGTACAACGCCCTCGTTGTACAACAAAAAACTATAAAAGTAAGTGCAAAAGAGAGAACAGAAAAACTCCCCTGAAATTCAGAAATCTGCCAAAACCAAAGACCCGGCAACGCGTGAAAGCATCCAAAACCAAAGCAACCAAAACATGCCACTGACATACTAACAAACACATTATAAACCCATCATATGTAATAAAAGCATCCAACAAACATCATCCCAAAACCAACATAATCCAAACCATCAATATATAGTTTGCAATAAAACAAAGTACTAAAAAAAACACACAAATAAGTTGCACCAACGAGGGAAAACGGTGCAACCCTACATACTGCCATAGCCAAACACATGAAAATCCTAAACATGCTACATTTCACAACAGTCGATAGCTAGACTCACAACCCTTTATTAACAGGTGGCTCTTGGATATTGAAAATTGTTATATGACCCATTTAGTTTCATGAGTTTACCATGGGTTTGTAAGAAATTGATGGTAAACATAAAAAGTGTTTTAGAATAAATAAATAAACGGGTCATGCCACCAACACTTAAATTTACCCGGACCAAACCTGATACAATTTATGTAGTGAAGAAGGCGATCATCTCGGCATTTCTTTATACTTTTGATGTGTTCATATGACCATTGACACGCCTTGAACTGTGGTTGGTTCGGCTTTCTCCATGCCCTCTCCCGTGGTTTTTTTAATCTGGGTGGCGATCCACCATCATGCTCATCCATGGTCGGACATTCTTTATTGCAAGGTAGTGAATCGGATGTCACCATAGTCATTGGTTTGTTGGTGAATCCACTCACTTGCAAATTTTCTTCTTGGTGCGGTTCTTTCTTGGCTTCCACGATTGGTTTTTCAAATAATAATGCTTCCAATTCATTAAGATCACCAACCGGGTCGAACTCTTCTTCATTCACTTCCATGAGTGGTATACCCAACAACTCGTACCCAAACTCGTCCTCCCAAGAAGGAATAATATGAACCGGAGGTGGGACTTTTGCGGTACTTTGTGAGCTTGAGATTTGCACTTCGTCCATTATGGTCTCCGGTTCTTGAGCTTTCTCCAACACAACAATGGATGAGGATTTTGGTTCTTTAATTTCATCATCATCATTATCACCCAATATACGGTGTGATTCGTGTTGCAAGGCAAACTCACTCGACGTTAGTTAGCACAAAGTTCACTGATAACAATACTTTGGGCCTCTAATCTACGGAGTTGTTCCTCGGATTCACGAGTATCGAGTATCGGCAGCGGTATCCCAATATCTTGCATGCCTTTTTCGAGCATCGCGTCCCAACATTTCATTCTTTGTGCCCAATACTCTAGAAATCCCGTGCTAAGATCAAGTTGGGAAGGTGGTATGTTGGGACCCTCAAATGGTTGTGAATAAGGGTAAGGTTCTTCATTAAAATCGGTGGGACACCTAGGTGAATAATAACAATCATGTGTGTGATGGGGTTCCCCACATATCTCGCACCAAACCTCCGTGTGATAATTCTCGTCATCATAATTGTATCCTTCACAATAATCTCCATAGTAGTGCTGCTCCATAGGTATCATTGCAAGGAACACTCAAAAAAAAAGGATCACGGGCACCAAAAATACATGAAGAAAAATAAAGTAAATAACGAAAAAAAACAAAAGATATAAAAATAAAAAATAACACATATACACAAAGTGGCTACGGAAATAAAAAAGGTAACTAAACAAGTAAAAGACACTAAAATTTGAAATAAAAATAAGATGAATAAAAACGAAATAAAGTAAAATAAAATAGATCAAAAATATAAACAAGGCTAAATCGAATACTTGGATCGTTCACTAAAAGTCACCGTATCCCCGGCAACGGCGCCAAAAATTTGACGTGTGTGAATATATATTTATATATAAATATTTAAGTAAAAGTTCCACACAAATCGGGTTTTAAAATAGGTTTTCACCTACAACTAAACCACACACGAAAGGCAAGTGTACCTATCGTTTGTAATAAAGTGTCGGCAAGAACCGAGTATCAATCCATGGACACGAAAACTTTCTAGTACTAAATCTTTGTAAATGACCAACCGAACAAATAAATCTTGATTTGAATATTTAACTAATTAAATAGCATAAAATAAAAATAAAGCAAGTAAAAATACAAGAAAAACTATCAATCCAACAAACTACCTAGACAATAATCCACTCTACTAACGTGACAAAATAGCAATGATATGGCAAAACATCATGAATCTAAACATAAATACTAGATTTCAAAAAAACAACCTAATACTAGCAAATAATCATCATGATGGGTTTTCAATCAAGAGATAAACATAGACTAACTTGTTTGTCAAAACAACAAGTCTCATAATCAAAGGAAAGCTAGCACGAACAACATTCTAACCACCTAAGATTACACTAAAGTAGCCAAATTCATGAAAATAATATAAACTTATGAAACTTTAACTAGCAAGTCATCACCAAGTCAAGAATCATAATAACACTCATCAATTTTCCAATATTAAGTGTAGGGTTTCATACTCATCAATAATTATATAACCAAGTTAATTTTTACTAGTCATTCCTAACTTAGCAATGTAAACAAAGATTTCATGAACATTCAAGGTTTACAAACAAACATCTAGAACATAGTTTTCCAACATGAATGCCTAAACATTTGCAAAACTAACAAGGTTATGTAACATAACAAGCATGAACACCATTGATATCAACTTATAAATTCAACCATATTCTTGAAAGAAAACCACTTTACCAAAATCATGCATAGATAATATATCACATTAATAAGAGTTTCAACATTGTCTAGATAGCAAAAGTAATTAGCCCATAAGACTTAATACAACTACAATCAAACTAGAAATAAGCTTACAAAACATGTTCAAGAACAAAGGAATGCAAACTAAGATCAAGCAAGGATTGAAGGATGGAATGATGAATCTTGTGTTGGTGGAAGCCTCCAAGAATCCCCAAAAATTGTTGCACTTGGTTGGGAGAGAATCCCCAAGACTCCACACACCAAAATGGAGTGAAAACAAGTGTTTATAAGCTTCTGGTCAAAGTGCATGGTCATGCACAAAAAGTGCATGGTCGTGCACTATTTTGGGTAAGTCAAACTTTCACTTTCGGCGGCTCAGAGTTGCAGGTTCCAAAAGGGTGCACGGTCATGCACAAAAAGTGCATGGTCGTGCATTTGCGGCACTGGCTAGTGCACTTTCAAAGTTGATGTGTCTTGTTCTCGGCATCGGATAGTGCACGGGCTCGTGCCCTCGGGAGAGAACGGTGGTGCACAAAAAGTGCATGATGGTGCAGTTTCACTTTTGGCACGGCAGTAGATGTGTACGGGTTCCAATAAAGGTGCACCATCATGCACATAAAGTGCATGGTCATGCACTTTGGCACGGCAGTAGATGTGCACGGGTTCCAATAAAGGTGCACCATCATGCACATAAAGTGCATGGTCATGCACATTGGCACGGTATCAGATGTGCACGGGTTCTGATAAAGGTTCACCATCATACCCATATAGTGCATGATGGTGCAGTTGCTCAGCATGGCCATACACTTCCTTAGCATGGTCAAGCACCTGCTTTCTGCATGGTCATGTGCTTTCTTAGCATGGTCATGCACTTTTGGCAGATTCTTGATTTTTGTCTGAAAAACACCATCTTTTCATCATTTCTTCGTCGGGCGGGCGCCCGGACCTGCAAATTCATAAATAACTCAAATAAGTACCGAATACAACGAACTTGCATGGAGTTTTACCAAAATAAGAGGATAATTTGATTCTAAAAGGTGTACACATTGTGTTACATCACTTATCATTTCTTACAATGGGTCTCCAACTCTCCATATGCTTTAATGGGGCTTCTTCGAGTTAGGTCTCTTCTTTCCAAAAAAAATATAAAAAAGAACGCACTTCTTTAAAATATTCCGTAAAGGGAAAACACACTCAAACACCACATAGGTTTCAAAAACGGGTCAAATGGCCCTGTTGGGCATGTCTAATATATTTTTAAGTCATTTAAGCATTTAGTTTTTAATTTTAAGGGCTAATTATTGTCATTTATGCTGATATAAGAATAGCAAGTTTGTGCTGACTCTCATCCCACAAATTGATATAAGAAAAGTGCCATATTATATTTGATGACGGGGGTAGCCCAAGGAAATAATAAAATGACTAAAACACATTAACGCTAAAAGGGTTAAAAGGTTAAAAGCTTCATTTCCCGCCCAAACTTATGTAAACAAGTACCCACGTGCTACGGTACGATGTCAAATCACTGTTCACATCCTTGTCCCCTCTGACCAAAGGACATGCTCAGATAAAGTATTATTATTTTAACTATGGACCAACGGTCAAAACCTTCCCGCCCATAAAGGTCAACTCTCTATGCAAACAAGAGGCTAACTAGTTTAGTTAACTGGACTAAAAGGCTTACATCTCTTCACCTATATAAGAGATGCTTAGTCACAAACAAGAAACAACAGATTTGGGCAGATAACACCATCTCCCTAATCTTCTCTTCTTCCTTGAGAAATATGCTCTTAGCTTATTTCTTTCTTACTTCAATTACTTCATAGCTTCACCAAGAACATCATCCTAAAACCGATTCCAAACATCACGGTTCTTGATCTTCGGTGATCTATAACAACAAACAACTAACTAGTGAACCTCCTTCTACGTTTTGCAAACGTAGAGGGACACCACGACCTGCGTTAGGTTAACCTGAACCCTTGAAGCTTGTTAGCCTAACCAGTCCATTCACTATCATTGGTCTTATCTTTGTTGTAGCAACAAGTTGGCGCCCACCGTGGGGCTACGCCGCTTACTTTATCATAAAGACCAGTAGTGTAGCTCCATCACCATGTCAGAAGGTGGATCTCCTGGAGAAGTCAATCAAGTGCCAAGAACACCGACACCAAGTGCCGGACAAGAAGCTCCGGCGACAACCTCGATTTATTCCACTCCGGGAGGAACTTCGACGGGACCTTTGTTCCTCGATTTTTCACCTTTTCGAACTCCAACCCCTTCACAATCTGGATTTCCTTCTCCTCATGCAGGAGTCACAAACACTCCGGGACGTGTTGACTTGACAATGGAAGGGGTATCACGACATTTCTTGCAACTAAGACATCTTCTTAACCAACACGTGAGCCAAGAAAGAGAAAAGGGGATAAGAATAAGGCTAGATTATGACGAATTAGAGCCCTCACTGTCGCTCGGACGTCCGCCTTCCCCTCTAATTAGCTCACGCCCGGCTGCTTCTCTTTTTGAAGCTGGTCCAAGTGTAACCTGTCAACCCTTTAACCCATCTCTCTACACCTATGGGAGATCAAGCCCAACGGCTTTCCCTTTGTTCACTTCACAACCCCTTGGACACGAGACCACTCTTGACCAAATATGGCAATCACCAGCTTCAAGTGCTCCTCCTACAGCCACTACGTGGGAGCAGGCCATGTCGGTCTTGCCCTTGGCTCGAAGTGCAACGATGAGCACTTCCATGGGAGCAAACCAAGTAGCAGCAACACCTGAAAGCCTTCAAGGCTTTAACCTCATGCCTCAGATGATGGCTCAAATGATGGCACATTTCCCTTGGACCCAGCTCATCAACCAAGCGCTGGGTACTCACCAAGGAACAACAAGTCATAATCCTGCTGTGAGGCTAGATGAAGATCTGGCAAAGCCTTACAAGCCCGGTAACTTATCATGTTTCTCTCAACAAATCGCCGATTATGACTTTCAAACAAAAATCAAGATGCCACCCCATATAAGAACGTATGATGGGACTGAAGATCCCGAAGACCACCTCCAAGTTTTCACTGGGGCAGCCAGAATTGAAAAATGGTCCCATGCTGAATGTTGCTTGATGTTCATGCAAATGTTAGTCGGATCGGCAAGAATATGGTTCAATGACCTTCCTGCTCAAAGCGTTCGAAGCTTCAATGTCTAAGCAAAGGCTTCTTGGCCCACTTCTCACAACAAAGAAGGTAAGTCAAGGACACCACTGTCATTTTTCAGATAAAACAAAACGATGATGAGAGCTTTCGAGACTTCATCGAAAGGTACAAGAAAGAAGGGTTACAATATGTGGGGGCTGACAAAAAAATGAGGGTGGCAGGCTTCATGAACGCCATCAACTCCAAGCACCTCACAAGGGACTTTATCAAGTGCCTGCCTAAAACCCTTGAAGAAGCTCTTGAACGAGCTGAGGCACATATCCGAGGCGAGGAGGCTGTTGATTTCAAAGAGTAGCGAAAAAGAGCTCCCAGTTGGCGAGGCAAAAACCCCAACCGAAAGAGAGGGAACTACAATCCTTATGACAAGTATCCCCGGAGTTCAGATCAACGAAGGCCTGAAGGCCGGAACCCTCCAAGCAGGGAGAAGACTGTAAACTTCACAGCCTTAACCAAAACCCCTCAGGAAATCCTTGCCACAGAAGAAGTGAAGCACAACTTCCGACCTACTCGACCCTTGCCTAAGAGCAAGAAAAACGAAAGTTCCACCCAGTTCTGTGAGTTCCACGAAGAAAAAGGTCACCACACAAACGATTGCTTTTAACTCAAGAGAAGAATTGAGGAAGCCGTCAATTCTGGAGAATTGGCTCATTTGGTGAAAGGGGTCAAAGACAAGATGGCTGAAAGAAAAAGCAAAGAAGTGAATATGGTGAATATAGACCAAGGTTTTCCCCACAAACAATAACGCTTGGAGGCTTGGGAGCTCCAATGCATCTGCTTCCCACTGCCTTAAGGTAACCTACTCTCAAACCCCCTAACGGTGGAAGCGAACGTGGGAACACTCCAAACAAACAAAGCCTACATTGACACAGGGGCTGCCACAGAGATCATGTATGAAAGATTCTTCAACCAGCTGAGCAAGGAAGAATGTTCAAGGCTTCAACCCTCCGAGTCATCTATAAAAGGTATCGCCGATGTACCCTTGAAGCCTTTAGTCCAACTAACCCTTGATGTCTGTTTTATCGAAGGTAGGATGAAGAAAATCAAGCTACTCACTTTTGTGGTTATCAACACACCTTCCAACTATGATGTGATCATAGGAAGGCCAGGGCAATGTGTGTTCAACATGGCTGTCTTGGTTAGTCAAGGTATTGTGAAGTTTCCCACCGACATGGGAAATGCAACCCTTCAACCTACACAAGAGGTTTACATGGTTGAAGGGGAAAGCTCAAAAATCAAAGACGAAGAACAAGGCTTAATCATAAACCCCAAGTACCCTGAACAAAAGGTACGGGTAAACACAAGCCTCTCCAAAGAAACACTTTCACACCTTGAAAAGATGTTAATGAACTACAACGATGTTTTTGCTTGGTGCCCGAAAGACATGACAGGCATCCCTCGAAGCATTGCAGAACATGAGCTAAAAATACCCCCCGATGTTAAGCCTGTTGTCCAAAAGAAACGGAGCCTGGCTCCTGAAAGAAGCTTGGCGGCATGCCAAGAGGTTGAAAAGCTTGTACAAGCCGGGATCCTACGTGAGGTCAAGTATCAATCTTGGGTGGCTAATCCAGTCATGGTTTGAAAACCTGACAAGTCTTGGAGGATGTGCATCGACTTCAAAGACTTGAACAAAGCATGTCCAAAGGATTGCTATCCCTTACCCGAGATGGAACTCAAGGTTGACTCTTTAACCAGCCATCCCTTTAAGTGTTTTCTTGACGCTTACAAGGGTTACCATCAGATTCTCATGAAAGTGGAAGATGAAGAAAAAACCGCTTTCCACACGGACAAGGGTATTTTCTGTTACCAAAAGATGCCCTTTGGCCTACGAAACGCCGGTGCTACCTACCAACGTTTGATCGACGAAGCATTTGCTAGCCAAATTAGCAGAAACTTGGAAGCTTATGTCGATGATCTGGTAATCAAGAGCAAAACCGAGCATCAAATGCTTGAAGACATACAAGAAACCTTCCAAAACTTGAGAAAGATCAACATGAAGCTTAACCCGGGAAAATACTCATTCGGGTTCGAAGAAGGCAAGTTTTTGGGACACATCGTGGGGAAACAAAGCATAAAAGTAAATCCCAACAAGGTCAGAGGGCTGTTCTCAAGACCAAATCCCCACAAAGCGAAAAAGAAGTGGAAAGCCTGAATGGAAGGCTTACAGCCTTGAAGCGTTTTACCTCCAAGCTTGCTGAGAAGTCCCTACCCTTCTTCAAAACACTAAAGGGTTGCACCAATAAGAAAGATTTCAGGTGGACAGAAGAAGCGGAAGAAGCCTTCAACCAGATGAAGCAACACTTGGCTTCACTTCCAGCTATTGCAGCCCCTGAAACGGGAGAATTGATCTCTGTCTATCTCTCAGTTGCTGAAGAAGCATTAAGTGCGGTTCTAACCATAGAACGAAACAAAGTTCAGGTACCCGTTTATTTCTTTAGTAAAACACTAAAACTGGCAGAGGTCAAATACCCTCATTTGGAAAAACTTGCCATGGCCTTATTTCAAACGGCCAGAAGGCTTCGAAGGTACTTTCAAGCACACCCTATACAATTGGTCACTGACTAACCCATCAAAAGTGTGCTTGAAAAACCAGAGAACTCAGGCCGATTGGCCAAATGGGCTGTGGAACTAGGTGAGCATAACATCACCTATGTCCCAAGAAAAGCTATCAAAGCCCAAGTCTTGGCGGACTTTATTGTAGAAATTCCAAAGCAAGTCATTCCTGAAATACATACAACTGCCATTGAACCTTCTGACCCCGAATCCTGGAAGCTCTTTACCGACGGAGCTTCCAGCATTGAAGGGTCAGGAGCTGGGCTCGTCTAATCAACCCCGAAGGGTTAGAATTTACATATGCTCTTCGACTTGAATTTCAGACCACCAACAACGAGGCTGAATACGAAGCACTGATCGCTGGTCTGAAGATTGCCAAAGAGATGAAGATCCACAAGCTACAAGTCTTCACAGACTCGTTACTTGTTTCAAGTCAGGTCAATGACAGCTTTGTAGCCAAAGAGCCCAACATGAAGAAATACCGTGAAAAGGCAAAAGGGTTGATGACCACATTTCAAGAATGTACCATCAAACAAGTCCCAAGATCACAAAACAAAAAAGCCGATGCCCTAAGCAAACTAGCATCTCTCACATTTGCACACCTCACCAAGAAATTATTGGTGGAAGTGTTGAAAACTCCTTCAATTCAAGAACTAGAGGTTCAAGACGTAATCACCGAAGAAGGTCCAAATTGGATGACTCCCATAGAAAAGTTCCTCAAAAATGGTGAGTTACCTTTGGACCAGACAGAGGCTGAAAGGGTTCGAATCAAATCAAGACAGTATGTGTTGCAAGGAGAGATCCTTTATAAAAAGGCCTACCTTGCACCACTACTAAGATGTGTGGGCCCCGAACAAATTTAATATATGATCAAAGAGGTTCATGAGGGATATGTGGAGCTCATTTTGGGCCAAGAACGGTGGTTGCAAAATTGATGAAACTTGGATACTTCTGGCCTACCATGCACCGAGATGCAACGGAACAACTCAAAAAGTGTGAAGCTTGCAAAATTCATGCACCGGTTCCCAAAAGCCCTAAATACGATCTAGTCCCAATCTCCTCGGCTTGGCCATTTCACAAATGGGGAATGGATATTGTTGGTCCTTTCCCACTGGCCAAAGGTGGGGTAAAATTTTTGCTAGTAGTTTTCGACTACTTTACCAAGTGGCCTGAAGTCAAACCACTTGCAAAAATAACGGGAAAACAAGTCATCGACTTCGTATGGGAAACCATCATTTGCCGTTATGGGCTGCCAGGAGTGTTGGTCACGGATAATGGGAAACAATTTGCTGAGAAGCCTTTTAGCACATGGTGCAAAGAGTTCAGAATCACTCAAGTGTTCAGCTCAGTCGCATACCCACAATCCAACGGCCAAGTTGAAAGAAAAAACAGAACCATCGTTGAAGGAATCAAAACAAGGCTGGAAAGGCACAACAACAATTGGCTTGAAGAACTCCCAAACGCTCTATGGGCAATAAGAACAACCGAAAAGACAAGCCACAAACTAACGCCTAACAGCCTAGTGTTCGGATCGGAAGCTGTAATCCCAGCCGAAGTCGGAGTTGTGACTCAAAGAACACTTAACATGGACCTCGAATCAAACAACAATGAGACCATGTTTAATTTTCAACTCCTTGAAGAAATTCGTGATCAAGCCGCAATTCAAGAGGCTAAGTACAAGCAAAAAATGGAAGCTTATTACAATGCTAGAGTGAAGCATGAACGCTTCAAGCCTGGAGACCTTGTACTTCGAAACAACGAGGCCAGCAGAAAAGAAAACCAAGGAAAACTTGGCCCAAAGTGGGAAGGACCATATACAATCCTCGAAGCTCACAACGGTGGATCCTACAAACTGGCCGACACAGAAGGCAAAAAGCTTCCAAGACACTGGAATGGCAAAACCCTTAAAAGGTTCCATGCTTAGTCAAAATGTAAAAATGTATTTCAAGAGATGTACAATTCTCCTTTTTGTGAAACAGCAACCTCTTGAATGAATGATAAACTTTTTGTCATAACTTGCCTTTACTATCCTATAATCAGGTTGAGAACCTAGCAAGACACTCCATGGCAAGGGCCGTGTAAGGGGATGAGCTCCCAGGCCACATCGCTCGATAGGTTCAAGGGTTAAATGGACCTATATAAGGGGTGAGTACCTATATCAATTCGACTCCATGAGACTTAGAAAACTTTTTCAACCAAAACTTGTCTCATAGACAGGTTTGAACAGCCTACACCAATTCGTTCCTTAAACTTCAAAACAGTTTACGAAAACAAAAACATACACTAAGTAGTGATATAAAGGATAGCCAACATGTGCTTTTTACCTAATGAAGCCTTGAAGCTAAAAGTGACTGCAGCACTAAAACTTCTTAAGGAAAGCTAAAATCAAATCAAACTAACAAGACAAGCAACCAACACCACAAATATATAGAACATCATAGTTCATAAACAAGGCCATTCCAAGGCCATAGCTAAATAGCATTCATACATAATAAGCCAATTAAGGCTAAAACGAGGAAATCACAAGGATTCCCAAGAAAATGTTCAAAGGGCCGTAAAGGCCAAACACAACCACAAGGCAGAAACTTTAAGAGTTCCATGCCAAACCTACATTGTTTAAGATTACATAACATTGTTTTAAAAGTGCTAAGAAAGCTACGAATCAGGTACTTAAACATCAGAAATAGGCTTTGAGGTACTAGCCTTACCACCCTTAGCCTTCTTGGACTTCTTGACTTGTGGGACAAGATCAGCAACAGCCGAGCCTTCGAGGCTTACCACATGAGATCCGTCGCTTCCCCCATATAAAGTCTCCTCACTATCACCAGAACGGGAACGTTTTTCGACCAGGACTCAAGCACCTCTTTAGCAACCTTCTCATCAAGGCCGGCTGGTTTCAAGCCCTGCAAAACTGAAAGAGGCTTACCATAGCATGACGAAACTTCACCTACATAAGGGTAAGTGAGCCTTTCCATCGCATGAACTGAACCGGTGAAAAGCATATAAGCTTCAGGGTTGAACAAGGGGGACTGCTCCATAGGTTGACCGGTTTCGTGATGATGGAAGCCTGCAATAAAACCCAAATGCTTCCCATGGCCTAGCAGCTTCGTGTAAACATCGCCCAGCACCGAGTTAAACTCTTTAGAATGAAGCAAGTAAGATACAACCTGCTGAAACCCATGCTCAATCAACCACTTGTTGTCATCAGAAGTTTGGGTAACCGAAGCCTTCAAGCCTTCCTTCTCCATCTCGAAGGCTTTCCTCTGCACCTCAAAGGCTTCACGGTCAGCATCCAACGTAGCCCTGTCAGCTTCCATAGTTTTCTTCAACCCTGCCATCTCAATCGCGTGGCCACGAGACAACTCTTCAATCTCTTTCACATTCACTTTCTCCTTCTCTGAATAACCTTCAACTTCTTTCTTCATGGCCGCCATAGAGGCCTTCATCTTCATGAACTCCTCATACTCCTCCATCCCTTTTCAAAACCGAGTAACACCTTCTGCCAAAAGGGATGAAACATTGCAAGAGTTCAAGATCAACCTGGACAGCAAGAAATCACCTTCCATATTGGAGATAGTATCACAAACCCTCGGAGGAGCAAAATGGGCTAAAGCATCAGCACAAACTTCGGGATCCTTGAAACTATCCCCGACCTTGACACTCCACCCTGGCACATAAACAGCATCGCCATCCAACCCTTGAACCAAAGACATAGCAGCTTTCTTCCCAACAGATTTCCCCTTCTTAGAAACCACCAACCCCTGTTCCTTCTCAACCTCCACAGTTGGACCTTGGTCTTCAGAAACTTGAATGTCATCACTAACCTCAACTGGCTCATGAGAGGATGAGGTGGCAACAGACTTTAACAAACGACGTGTGGAACGACGAGTGGAAGATTTTGGAACAACGGTCTTGGTGAACCCTTTAACATTTGCAACCCCAGCATACTCAGCATCCTCAAATCGACCCTCTTTCCCTCGAACAACCGAATCCTCCCCAACAACAGCAGCAGCATCAGTAAACCCAACATCCGAAGTGTCATCGCTTTTCAAAAAGTCTAAGGCAGACATAACTACAAAACCCAAAGAAAAATAATTAGCAAACGTACCAACGAAACAAAGCAAATACGGGACAACCAAATGCATACCCTTATTATCCCTCATAAGCACAGGATCCCGATTAGGCTTATCCCAAAGTTACCTAATTCCTAACAACACAATAAGGTGTTCGGGGAAAGGAAGAAGACGTGACGGACATTCCTTAATCGATTTCAAAAACGCCTCATTCAACTCTGACTCGGTTGGTTCTAGTTCATTGAGAACTGCCTCGGGTTGTCTCCAAACAGGCTTGAACGGAAGGAAAGAATCAGAAACAAAGAAAAAACGGTCCTTCCAAGAACCAAGGGTTGTAACCGCCGAGGAAACCAAACATGTATCGACCTTAGTGTGTTCGAATGTGTACCAATCACCATTTTTTGCTAAGCGAAAGAAACGGCGAATATTCAAAAAAGAAGGGTCATAACCTAGGGCTCTACACAAAACCTCAAAATGCAACACCCTAGCAAGCCCTAGAGGATGGATTTGACCGAATGATATATGATAATATTCCAAAACATTAAGAACAAAAACCTAAAAAGGGTGTCGGAGCTTAGAAAACTCGAAATAACGGCAATATAGAGCAATAAAACCCGCCGGACACCGATCGATTGAAGAATCGACCGGCGGAGCAATCGGTTTATACTTTAACCCTATCCCCCACTCAATGCAAAACGATTCAACCTCTTCTTGGGTTAATCGGGAAAAACTGATCGAAAGATCCTTTTTGGCAACCATAATTTTGAAGAAAAGTGAAGGATAGAAACTAACCTGGTAATGGATTGAATGAAACTTGAAGGTGTTTATGGTGAAAAATGTTAAAGAAATCTGGTAGAAAGTGAATAGTTATCCCAATGATAACTATTAACGAAAAAGCAGTTATTGGAAACCGCAATCTGACAGTTACAATCACATCAACTGTTACATCAATAATTCAAAAAATAACCAAAACTGAACAAAGCTTCGTAGCCGACAAGCCTTGAAGTCTTTAAGCAATAAACAAAATGTGTGCAAAAGTCAGAATCCCTTGAGCCCACTCCTCAAACACCTCTGACTTGGGGGGCTGATGATGGGGGTAGCCCAAGGAAATAATAAAATGACTGAAACACATTAACGCTAAAAGGGTTAAAAGGTTAAAAGCTTCATTTCCGCCCAAACTTATGTAAACAAGTACCCACGTGCTACGGTACGATGTCAAGTCACTGTTCACATCCTTGTCCCCTCTGACCAAAGGACATGCTCAGATAAAGTATTATTATTTTAACTATGGACCAACGGTCCAAACCTTCCCGCCCATAAAGGTCAACTCTCTATGCAAACAAGAGGCTAACTAGTTTAGTTAACTGGACTAAAAGGCTTACATCTCTTCACCTATATAAGAGATGCTTAGTCACAAACAAGAAACAACATATTTGGGCAGATAACACCATCTCCCTAATCTTCTCTTCTTCATTGAGAAATATGCTCTTAGCTTATTTCTTTCTTACTTCAATTACTTCATAGCTTCACCAAGAACATCATCCTAAAACCGATTCCAAACATCACGGTTCTTGATCTTCGGTGATCTATAACAACAAACAACTAACTAGTGAACCTCCTTCTACGTTTTGCAAACGTAGAGGGACACCACGACCTGTGTTAGGTTAACCTGAACCCTTGAAGATTGTTAGCCTAACTAGTCCATTCACTATCATTGGTCTTATCTTTGTTGTAGCAACAATATTATATATATAATTGCATCATTTTAAAAAGATACATGTGCCATGTAACATCCTACTTTTGGTAATAAGAATAATATAAATTTCGTCTATTTATAATGGGTCGTTATCGGGTTATATAAATAGAATACGAGTTGGGCTAGTGTTGGGTAAATGGGTATGGGTTATGAAAGAAAGAAGGAGAGTCTATGGGCTTGAGCCCATGATCCCTAAATATATAAACCATTAATCACCCATTTAATCCTCATTCACACATATTCCATACACCACCCAAAACACACACTTAAGACCTCTCTCTAGTTCTTCCCTTTTCTCTAGCCGAAACCAAGAAGGAAACCGAGCACCGACCCGAGGTAATGATAGTTTAATATTGTATGAGCTTAACCCGTTAGATATAGTCACGAAATGACGAGCCGGCACCGTTAAACCGTTTAAGTCACGAGATCCGGATGGAATCGGGTATAAATCGAACATAAGATGGACTTAGGGATCACCCTAGCTCAGATCTGGATCGAACGGGGCGAAAAACGGTGAAAAAGGAGTTAAAACTCGTTTTTCCGGTGAAATCCCGAATTTCCGGCAATGGCGGCGCCGGAAAAGTGGTACGAGGTTAAGGAATGTCAGAGAATGTTCTGACATTCCCTGACCTAACCCTAGTTCGCTAACAGAAATTTAACGAATTAAAGGTAATTCGCTAGCTGATTCGTCTATAGGAACTTAACGAACTAGCTACAGTTTGTGTTCAATTCGTTAAGGGGAAATGATGACGAATCACCCTGGATTCGTTATAGCCAGTTGGTTAGAAGAGATAACGAATTAGATGGGCTAATTCGTTATATGGACTGGTTCGCGCTATGGACTGATTCGTTAAGGAGTCCAGTTCATTAAAGGGTTCAATTCGTTATAAGAACCAGTTCGCTGGGATAAGCCAGTTCGTTAAGAACCAGTAACGAATTAGAAGTTTGATAAATGACCAGAACAGTCCCTGGACTTAGAAATTACAAAGAAGCCCTTGGACTTTTAAGTTAGCAAATTAATTAATAATTCAAAAATTGTAATGGAAAATGTGTTACGACGGTTAATGGGTTGTCGCCCCTTGGACCCTGCTAGGGGTTGTCGCCCCTAGACCCCACTGCCAGGGGCGCTGCCCCCGGACCGCCGTTCGTTGTGGGTTGTATAAAGATAGAAATACGATATGGGTAGTAATAGTTAATTGATACATGTAATTATTATACAGTTAGCCGTGCCCAACTGAAGAAAGGAATAACTATTAACGGTGAACGTAATTGACTTCAGGTGAGTTTCTAGCCCCATTCCTTGTTATGTTTTCGGGGTTGTGTGCATACTCAATGTGATTAGTTAATACACTTATCATAAGTGATAAGTGTATGCTATATATGTATTATGTGAAATGTATGAATGGTTTCTTGTCGATACATGAACGATATTCGGAGTTGCATGCATTGCCAGGAAATGGTTGATGTTATATGTATGTTGTAAGATGAAGAATGAATGATGTACGTATGAAACTTACGATTATGTATATAGAAAAGTATGTTAAAAAGGTATGGAAGAAAGGGTACCGGACCCTAATAATATTCGAGAATGAAGGGTACCGGACCCTAATAATATCCGAGGATGGAGGGCACCGGACCCTAATAATATCCGAGGATGGAGAGCACCGGACCCTAATAATATCCGAGGTATGTAGGACGAATGCTCTTTATAACGTAAGGTTAGATATGTATGTGTATGAAAGATTGATGGACAGGTTAAGTATGTAATGCGTACCTACGGGCACGTGTATGTGTATGTAAAGTAAGTTATGTGATTAACTAGAACTCACTCAGCGTAGCTGACTTTTAGTATGCACGCAGGTTAACAGATTGAGATAGCTAGTTTGAGCTGGACATATGGCAGGATTGAAGAGGCTGGCATCCGAAGATTGTCATGATGTTCTGAATGTTATGATTTATGTTATGTTTTGAAAGACAAATTATGGATATATGTAACTAATGATTGATATTTTATATTATTCCGTGAAAGTTTTAATTAACTCTAATTTGTAGAACTGTGTTTATGAGTAAATCCAACACCAGAATAGGGCTACCGGTAACGGGGCCTTACAAGTTGGTATCAGAGCAAAGTTCGAGAGATTTAAGCATCCTACATGCTTAGACTCGAACAAAGAATGGGATATAAGTAAGGAAAGAAAGAATATGCCAGTTCGAAAATGCCATGTTTCACTCAAGCAAGCTCAGTAACGGTAAAGAGTATGATTAAATATGTATGTTAATGTTAGCTTAACTGCTAAATAAAGGATATGTGTATATAGGGATAGGATTTCCTGATTGTTTTATTGATTAACTGTTTAAGAGTAGAACCAGCATAAATAGACTCATGAAGGGAAGTGTATAGGACACGGAGAGTAACGTGATCAGCTAATCACAGCTGGCCACTGTTATTACCTATTAGCTTTACTATCCTTGTACTAAATAGTTCCGTGAGTGATGACGTTTGTGTTTTCCTTCCAGAATACAATGGCTGGATCTAGGGCGGTTGTTGGAGTAGGGGGGCGCACTGGATGTCGTGGCAGGCCTCGTCGCGTCCAACGACCTTCGGTAGAAACATCTTCCAACACCGAAGAAGAAGGAAGTGCAGCTGGAGGAAACCTTAACAACAATGAAGGGGTTCAGCTAGATCCCTTAATTCAAGAAGCTATTGTCCAAGCGGTAGCCGCGGATGTGAAAAACATGAATCCTGAGAGATCTGCTGGAAGCCGTGAAAGAACAGCTGAAGGAGTGGGAGGAGGTGGTAGGGAAGACGATGAAGGAGAAAGAGAGGCCTCGAGTGAGGTTAAGTCTGTGAAGTTCGATGACAGGAAAAAGGGCCGAGGTGGTTGCAACTATAAGTCCTTTAAGTGTTGTGACCCGCCGAAGCTAACTGGTTTGGGAGACGCAATCGCTACCCTTCAATGGATAACCGCCATGGATAAAATTATCCGTATTAGCGAGTGTCGCCCCGATCAAGCTGTCGGCTATGCCACCCAATCATTTGAAGAAGAGACGATGTATTGGTGGGAATCGATTGAACAAAGAAGGAGCTGAGAGGAAATCAAGGCTATGAGGTGGGAGGATCTGAAAGAACTGGTGATGAAGAAGTTTTGTGCTGACGCCGAAGTTGAGAGAGCGGAGATGAAGTTCCTGAACTTGAAAGCTGGGACGATGACACATCGTGAGTACACCACCGAGTTCAACCGAATGTCTAGGTTGGTGCCCGAAATGGTCAACACCGAGGCTAAGAGAATCAAGTGTTATGTGAGGGGACTGCCACAAAAGGTTCGCATGCTGGTCAGGGCGAATAAACCTGCTACTTTTGACTCTGCTGTCGAACTCGCAGAGATGGTTTATGAGGATCTGGCTGCGGACGATGTTATGGAGGGGGAAGAGAAGAAAGACAAGAAGTAGGTCGCTCCAGTTAAACGACCGGGTACCCAGTTGTGGAACTCTAAGGACAAGAAGCAGAAGGTGTGGGAGAGAAAGACGTTCAAGACGCGTGGGAAGGTGCACGGTGGAGAGTGCAAGTGGGGCACTGGTTCGGATGTGTGTCACAAATGTGGAAAAGCTCATGCTGGGGAGTGTAGACTTGGAACGAATTCCTGCTATAAGTGTGGGAAGGTGGGCACTATGCTAACGAGTGTGATGTAAAACCCGCATGCTACAAGTGTGGTAAGACGGGTCACATGGCAAGAGAGTGTACTGATGGTGGAGCTGGAGGTAGTGGGAAGAAAGATGCCGATCAAACTAGGCCAAGGACTAGGGCCTACATGCTAACCCAAGAACAAGCCAAGCAGATTCCGGATGTGGTGACTGGTACGTTTTTAGTAAACGGTATTTCCGCTTCAGTATTATTTGATTCGGGTGCGAATAGAAGTTCCGTAGCTACCCCGTTTAGTAAATTAGCTAAAATGAAATGTTGTCGAGTGTCTGAAACTTTTATAGTAGAAACCGCTAGTGACGCTTCGGTTAAAATAATGAGAATGGTTAAAAACTGTAAGATAGAATTAGAGGGACATGAGTTCCCTGTTACCTTGTATGTTATAACCTTAGAAGGATTCGACGTAGTTTTGGGAATGGATTGGTTGTCTGAGTACGAAGCTCAGATAGTGTGTAAGAATAGGATAATAAGGTTAAAAGCCTTGGATGGTAGTGCGGTGACGGTTTATGGTGATAAGGAGAGTTCTGGGCTTAATGTCATTTCGATGATGAAAGCCGAGGGATTGTTAAGGCGAGGGTGCGGTGCCTACCTGGCGTATGTTCTCAACGCTACGGCCGAGACGAAAGAGATGAAAGATGTTCCTATTGTGCGTGACTACCCAGAAGTATTCCCAGAGGATCTTCCGGGGTTGCCACCGGAGCAAGAAATAGAATTCCAGATAGATTTAGTACCAGGAGCCCAGCCCGTCGCGAAAGCGCCTTACCTTCTAGCACCGTCCGAGATGAAAGAATTGATGTCCCAACTGCAAGAACTCCTCGACAAGGGTTTTATTAGACCAAGTGTTTCTCCGTGGGGCGCACCAGTGTTGTTTGTGAAGAAAAAGGATGGAAGTATGAGAATGTGCATAGACTATCGCGAGTTGAACAAGCTTACGGTAAAGAATAGGTATCCTTTGCCAAGAATTGATGATCTGTTTGACCAACTGCAAGGTTCAAGTTGGTTCTCACGAATAGATCTCAGATCAGGCTATCATCAGCTGAAGGTGAAAGAGGCAGACATCCCTAAGACAGCGTTTCGGACGCGGTATGGACACTACGATTTCCTCGTGATGTCATTCGGTCTCATGAATGCTCCTGCAGCATTTATGGACATGATGAATAGGGTGTGTCGGCCAATGTTGGATAAGTCAGTTATTGTCTTCATCGATGATATATTGATTTATTCAAAGAGCGAGACTGAACATGCTGAGCATCTGAGAGAGGTATTGGAGACTCTGAAGAAAGAGAAGTTGTATGCTAAGTTTTCGAAATGCGCGTTCTGGTTGCGAGAAGTGCAATTTCTAGGCCACGTGATTAATCCTGAAGGGATTACCGTGGACCCAGCTAAGATTGAGGCAATAACGAATTGGAAGACTCCACAGAATCCGACTAATATACGAAGCTTCCTAGGGTTAGCTGGCTACTATAGGAGATTCATCGAAGGTTTCTCCAAGATAGCCGCGCCGTTGACCGGTATGACCCGAAAGTCGATAGTATTCAGTTGGGGTAAGTTTCAAGAAGAAGCTTTTCAGGAGTTAAAGAAGAGACTCACACAAGCTCCAATCCTTGCTTTACCCAATGGTGACGAGGACTTGGTTGTTTGTAATGATGCTTCGCATCGTGGGTTAGGTTGTGTGTTGATGCAACGAGGAAAGGTGATAGCTTACGCGTCTAGACAGTTGAAAGTCCTTGAGAGTACTTATCCGACGCATGATTTAGAGCTAGCAGCAGTAGTGCATGCCTTAAAGATATGGAGGCATTACCTGTATGGTACTAAGTGTACTATTTACACGGATCATAAAAGTTTAAAGTACTTCTTCGAACAGAAAGAGCTGAACATGAGACAGAGGAGGTGGTTGGAATTGATTAAGGACTACGACTGCGACATTAAGTACTATCCTGGTAAAGCTAATGTGGTCGCTGACGCGCTAAGTCGTAAGAACGAGGAAGTCATTACAACAGTGAAGTCATACTAGTTGATTATGAATTCAAGTCTGTTTGATGAAATCATCAAAGTACAGTCTGAAGTGTTGGTAAATGAAGGGCTAGTGAAGAAAGAAAGGATTTTCGGTCAGAAAGACGAGTTGATGGAAAACACTCATGGTGTTAAGACTAGGTTTGACCGTATGTGGATACCACGCCATGGAGATCTCAGAGGTCGAATCTTAGATGAAGCTCATAAGTCAAGATATTCGATTCATCCAGGAACTACGAAGATGTACCAAGATTTGAAAAGAGATTACTGGTCGCCAGGCATGAAGAATGATGTAGTAGATTATGTCAGTAAATGCCTAACTTGCTTGCAAGTCAAAGCAGAACACCATAAACCTTATGGAAAGATGCAGCCTCTAGAGATACCAGAATGGAAATGGGAACACATCACCATGGATTTCATAACTAAGCTGTCTCATACTACTAAGCATCATGATACCATCTGGGTGATAGTGGACCGTTTGACCAAAAGTGCTCACTTTCTGCCCATACGAGAGGCCATCTCGTCAGAAACGTTAGCAAATTTGTTCATAAAAGAGGTTGTGGCCAAGCATGGAGTGCCGTTATCGATCGTGTCTGATGGAGATACTCGATTCACTTCGAGGTTTTGGAAGAAGTTACATGAAGCTATGGAAACGAGATTGAACATCAGTACGGCGTATCATCCTCAAACCGATGGACAGTCTGAAAGGACGATCCAAACCCTTGAGGATATGCTACGTGCTTGTGTTTTAGACTTTGGAGGAAGTTGGGATGATCATCTGCATCTAGCAGAGTTCTCCTATAACAACAGCTACCATTCAAGTATTGGTATGCCACCGTTTGAGATGCTTTACGGTAGACGATGTAGGACCCCGGTTTGTTGGGGAGAGATTGGTCAGAAAGAGATGGGAAGCCTAGAAGTTGTGCAAGAAACCTCTTCGAAGTTCGATCGGATCAAGGCAAGAATGAAAGCTGCTCAAGACAGACAGAAGTCGTATGCTGATAAGCGGCGACGACCGATTGAGTTTAACGTTGTTAACAATGTGATGCTCAAGGTCTCGCCTTGGAAAAGAATTATCCGTTTTAGGAAGAGGGGGAAGTTGAGTCCAAGGTACATTGGACCGTTTAAGATCATAGATCGTGTAGGTGAAGTGGCTTATAAGCTAGAAATGCCAGAAGAATTAGAAGGAATTCATTCAACCTTCCATGTTTCTCACCTAAGAAAATGCCTAGCTGGTGACACGTCTCATGTGCCATTAATGGACATTGAGGTTGATGAACAGTTGAACTATATTGAACAACAGATCGAGATAGTTGACCGCAAGGAGAAGCAACTTTGTCACAAGGTTATACCTTTAGTGAAAGTGATATGGAAGCATCGCAAGGGTTCAGATGCTACTTGGGAAGCTGAGGATGAGATGCGCAAGTTTTACCCGAATTTGTTTATGTAATAGTTAGGTTTCGGGGACGAAACCTCTTTAATGAGGGAAGACTTGTAACATCCTACTTTTGGTTATAAGAATAATATAAATTTCGTCTATTTATAATGGGTTGTTATCGAGTTAGATAAATAGAATACGAGTTGGGCTAGTGTTGGGTAAATGGGTATGGGTTATGGACTTGGGTTATGAAAGAAAGAAGGAGAGTCCATGGGCTTGAGCCCATGATCCCTAAATATATAAACCATTAATCACCCATTTAATCCTCATTCATACATATTCCATACACCACCCAAAACAAACACTTAAGACCTCTCTCTAGTTCTTCCCTTTTCTCTAGCCGAAACCAAGAAGGAAACCGAGCACCGACCCGAGGTAATGATAGTTTAATATTGTATGAGCTTAACCCGTTAGATATAGTCACGAAACGACGAGCCGACACCGTTAAACCGTTTAAGTCACGAGATCCGGATGGAATCGGGTATAAACCGAACATAAGATGGGCTTAGGGGTCACCCTAGCTCAGATCTGGATCGAACGGGGAGAAAAACGGTG
Source organism: Bidens hawaiensis (assembly GCF_021521415.1). Lineage (NCBI taxonomy): Eukaryota > Viridiplantae > Streptophyta > Magnoliopsida > Asterales > Asteraceae > Bidens > Bidens hawaiensis. Next base: position 172,694 of record NW_027492308.1, on the reverse strand, counting down.
AAATACGAGTTAAAACTCATTTTTCCGGTGAAATCCCGACTTTCCGGCAATGGCGGCGCCGGAAAAGTGGTACGAGGTTAAGGAATGTCAGATAATGTTCTGACATTCCCTGACCTAACCCTAGTTCGCTAACAGAAATTTAACGAATTAAAGGTGATTCGCTAGCTGATTCGTCTATGGGAACTTAACGAACTAGCTACAGTTCGTGTTCAATTCGTTAAGGGGAAAGGATGACGAATCACCCTGGATTCGTTTTAGCCAGTTCGTTAGATATGGACTGGTTCGCGCTATGGACTGATTCGTTAAGGAGTCCAGTTCATTAAAGGGTTCAATTCGTTATAAGAACCAGTTCGCTAGGATAAGCCAGTTCGTTAAGAACCAGTAACGAATTAGAAGTTTGATAAATGACAAGAACAGTCCCTGGACTTAGAAATTACAAAGAAGCCCTTGGACTTTTAAGTTAGCAAATTAATCAATAATTCAAAAATTGTAATGGAAAATGTGTTACGACGGTTAATGGAAATAAAATTTTTCCAAGCTGACCTGGCAGCTCGACCCCAGCTAGGGGCTCTGCCCCTTGGACCCTGCTAGGGGTTGTCGCCCCTAGACCCCGCTGCCAGGGGCGCTGACCCCGGACCCCCGTTCGTTGTGGGTTGTATAAAGATAGAAATACGATATGGGTAGTAATAGTTAATTGATACATGTAATTATTATACAGTTAGCCGTGCCCAACTGAAGAAAGGAATAACTATTAACGGTGAACGTAACCGACTTCAGGTGAGTTTCTAGCCCCATTCCTTGTTATGTTTTCGGGGCTATGTGCATACTCAATGTGATTAGTTAATACACTTATCCTAAGTGATAAGTGTAAGCCATATATGTATTATGTGAAATGTATTAATGGTTTCTTGTCGATACATGAACGATATTCGAAATTGCATGTATTGCCAGGAAATGGTTGATGTTATTTGTATGTTGTAAGATGAAGAATGAATGATGTACGTATGAAACTTACAATTATGTATATAGAAAAGTATGTTAAAAAGGTATGGAAGAAAGAGTACCGGACCCTAATAATATCCAAGGTTGAAGGGTACCGGACCCTAATAATATCCGAGGATGAAGGGTACCGGACCCTAATAATATCCGAGGATGGAGGGCACCGGACCCTAATAATATCCGAGGATGGATGGCACCGGACCCTAATAATATCCGAGGATGGAGGGCACCGGACCCTAATAATATCCGAGGATGGAGGGCACCGGACCCTAATAATATCCGAGGATGGAGGGTACCGGACCCTAATAATATCCGAGGTATGTAGGACGAATGCTCTTTATAATGTAAGGTTAGATATGTATGTGTATGAAAGATTGATGGACAGGTTATGTATGTAATGCGTACCTACGGGCACGTGTATGTATATGTAAAGTAAGTTATGTGATTAACTAGAACTCACTTAGCGTAGCTGACTTTTAGTATGCACGCAGGTTAACAGATTGAGACAGCTAGTTTGAGATGGACACATGGCAGGATTGAAGAGGTTGGCATCCGAAGATTGTCATGATGTTTTGAATGTTATGATTTATGTGATGTTTTGAAATACAAATTATGGATATATGTAACGAATGATTGATGTTTTATATTATTCCGCGAAAGTTTTAATTAACTCTGATTTGTAGAACTGTGTTTATGAGTAAATCAAACACCAAAGTAGGGCTACCGGTAACGGGGCTTTACATGCCAATGTCCTTTTCAAGTACATATAGTAGTAACCATGTGAAACAAGGTGGAAGCTACGTAGGTAGTACACTACACATCCTTTTAATTTTCAAAGTTAATGTACTTGATGAGCCAATATCCCTCAAACTAAGCACTTGATGAAGTTAGATCGGATTTATTGAACCATGAAGCGCCCCTTTTGTCCTCGAGATTTCCCCGACGACTCAAGCTGCAACAAATGCAACTTCTCCACAAATGGTTCCAGGACTTCAGCTTCTTCTTCGGGTGCAAATGCCATGCAAATGCTTAGTTCTTGAACCGCCTTCCCATAATCCCTGAAAAAGATAATGATATGTCAACCCAACCTCAACCATACCAAAATTACTTATTTTGGCCTAAATCCGTTCTGACACTTTACGACACATCTAACGCGTCCATTATGTCACTTTTATATTAAGAAATGATCTCGTACCTACTATAGTACCACATCATACCATAATCCCTCCTCAAAGCCCAATTATGCGGCTGCAGGATCAACAATCTCTCTGAGGCCATGATAGCCAACCTAAGATCTTGAGGGCGCAACAAGGGCATACTAGAACCATTGAACTTACTCCATTTCTCATTATCATCATGAACGGGTCTAAGCGGAGAAGTCAACATCAATCCATGGTTCATTCTTGAGGCGCGTTTCCAGTGAAGCCTCTACAAATATTTTAAAAAATTAAGAAAAATGACCAACGGATGAAGTTTTTCTCATAGTTTTAAGCAACTTCTTACAATCAAATTAGCAAGATAAATCCCTATTATGTCCCGGTTTGTAGCAATGTCAAGATCCGGAAGTGAATTGCATGTTAAGTCAGACGCCATTGACTTTGGGTCCTCAACACATCGTCCATTAACAATCCCAAACAAGCTATGTCCTGAATTCACCTTAAAAAGCTCCTGGGCACAAAAAAAGCTTTCATTTTTCATATTTCAAAGTTCTTTATGTAATTAACAGATTATTTGATCTAAAGTTACATGTACCTCTGGATTCCCTGTTTTAGGCCAAATCAAAAAGTCTTCACCGACCCGCGACCCGACAATGGTCAAATTCAATCTTCGACAAATCTCAATGTATATTATGCTAAGCAAAATCGCTGCCGAAAAGATAGAAAAAAATCACATTCAAAATAACAAAATAAATAAATATATAAAAAATGCATGTCATATATAAATACAACAAACATATACATACCACTGCCATATTTGGAGCATAAAGCAGAATGCAAGTATGAACATTTTGAATCTACAACAAGTGGTCTTCTAAAGCCAATAGATTCAAACAGAACTTTGTTAACAGCCTCCAAAACTTCAACCAAATGGCACCCTATGTCTTTTGAAACCAATTCAACTTTGACTTCTTTTGCTATGTTGTCTAGTTCTAACATCCAATCATCAATTTTCTTTCCTGCCATAGGCATCGATTCAATGCAGTCCCAATCTTGATAATCAGACAGCACATTAGTATCATTCCTTTCGGTTTGGAATGAATGTGCATCCATCTCACGGTTATAAGCCATAAACGCTTCATCTTCGGCTGAAATATAAAACAAAGTCTGCAAATCGCGTATAGAAAAACAGAATCATCAAGATTTGCTATTTTCTTAGTTAACAAATAAACACTACTAACAAAAGTTTTCTCGTATGCATGCGTATAGCTCGATTTCCATGTAAAATTTTCTGAATAATTAATAACATGTAACAATTTTAGAATAAAGTTTAGTGCTTTATTGATATAAAACAGGACAAGAAAAGAAAGTTCACCTTAGCAAGGGATATATCTTTATCCTTTGACCGAAAAGATATTTGTTGTGTAAATTTTTCTCTTGCCGAAATAAGAACCTGAATATTGTTCATGATCAAAGATTATAAACATTATAAAATATAACTAAACAAGGGTGATCCAAGCACTAATATGGCTAAATAAGTATAAAGTTACATAAATGCATAAGGGTATTAAAGAAATGACACAAAATGTAAAGTTAACATGAATTCAAACCTCATGACAGGTTTTTGAAGCATTAGATTCATGAGTTTTCACGTTGGAGATCGTTGTCACGGGTGAAAAGCTTGATGTCCTCTTAGTAGGTGTGTGATCACCATACCTGAATATGGTAATTCAGAATAAACCATATTGCCATATGCACAATATCTTCTCCAATTCACTAATATATGCCATACTAGTAACAAATACAACTAAATAATATCAAATTACTGAAAGTTCATTAACAAGACACAAATCCCATTTCAAGATTTTATATTTTGGAATTGTTGTTTAAAAACTAAAAACAGCTCAATAATAACAAGTACCTGATGGTCAGCATTGAAGATACAAGCAACATTCTTTCTTCAAGAAAAGTTGAAAAGGTTTGAACTTTGAAAGAATCAAGTGAGATAATAACAAGAAAGATGAGGAATTTATGAACTTAATTGGAATTTTGGGAAGATTAATGGCTAGTTGATGATGATGACATCAAATTAAAAAAAGAAAGTTCCCAATGACAAGGAAGACAATAATGGTGATGATGATGCAAATGAAAAGAAAGAAGAGCGAAGACAGAAGTCATAGTGGAAGATGACATTAGAAGAATTGGCAACATCCATTGGATTGTTTTGTATTCTTTATTCTGATTTTGATGGGATTTAATTTCTTTCTCACTCTATACATATACACACACAGAGACATATAGATGTCTAGAGAGAGATGATGATGATAACATTATGAATCTAATTTGTAAATTTATAGGGTGTGGGGCTGGAAGTGAAACAAGGAAGAGGGGCCATGCTAGACATATATATATGGGTGATGGATAAGGAGTGAATATATATTGAAATTTTATCATATGACAAATGTAGGTGAATGTGCTTTTACTCCCACCAATCATAAATAAATGCTAGCTGCTTTTGTTTGGATCTGATTCTTTAACTTTTTACATCATTATTTTTTAGATGGTTTATGAGTTAGATCTAACAAAAACTAGCTCTTTACAATTTACATCAATGTTTATATGTATATATGAATTGTTTAGAACTTGAAGACGTTTTTAGAAGCATGTACATTCGATCTATCCGCTCCCAGTTTTGAGGCTGGCATGTCCATTAGGTCTATCGCTCCCGATTTTGAGGTTGAGGTGGCGTCTGACCCCGCTCTTCACTATTGGACTGGGTTTGGAGAAGGTTGTTTTCGGAGCTGCGGTTTCAATGATGTCTTAATAAAAAACGATATTTAATATATAAGAAGGGTTTTTTTTATTTTTTGAGACATTTATTTACTTTGAAGCAGTTTATAGATTAAAGTATGGTTTATCTACATGTCAATAAATATTAATGGATAAAATTATTGTCGTATAAAAAATCTTTTTTTAGGAATACAAACTACATGATTTTCATATAAGTTACTACAAGTTGAATTCTTGTAATGTTTAGGTTTTATAATTGATATTTTTATGTAATGTTTAATTTAATTAATACAGTACACAAATTTTGATGTTCAAACTTCCAATTTTAGAACCTCTCTCTAATTTTATATTATTTATATATTTTTTGTATGTTTATTATATTAAACAATACCAAATTAAAAATAAATTTATGAAAATAAATAATGGGTTATTAAATAAATGTAAAAGTTGTCGATGATGCTTCTAATGCAATAATTTCCAAGATCACCCCCCTCTTTGGTATTTTAATAAGTAATAAGTTGAATAGCAAAATATCAATACGTGTTTTTTACATGAAAATCAAGTATAACACATATAGAAGTCAGAAATCAATCAAATTGGGTTTCAATCACATGCTTATTAAAATGATACAAAATTAAAATACTAAAATGTCCAAATATCTATAAAAACGAGGGACTATAATATAAATATAAAATATATAGAAAATCAAACACTTAATTATTGAGAACAAAAAATAAAAATATATAATGTTTATATCTTTTTATTTTTTTAAACAGGAAAATCCTGTATTTATATTCTGGATTTAAACTCATAACATTACACTAAAAGTAATGATTGTATCCTTCAAATTTTACTTTTGCTAGAAATAAAAGCAACAAACTAATTTGTTAAGACTGACAAAGAATTGTTAAGACTGACAAAAGTAATGATTATATCTTTTTAGAGGTGGATGGATAATCATGGTAAATTATGATAATCAATCAATGGGAAAGTCATGCTAAAACTAGAGAGCATATCAAGATTTGTTAAGACTGACAAAGAATTATAGAGGAAAGATATATAAAGAAATAAAAATAATTTTGTTTTTTATTAACCAATGGCCTAACCCTTTTCTCTCACTCTCCCCCACTCCCTTTCTCCATTGGGTTCCCATGCCAAGTTGGATGTTCAACCCTATTTTTATTGACTGGTGGCCTAACCCTATTTTTTTTTTTCTTTTTTTTTTTTACACAAGTGAGACTTGAATCATAAACCTTCTCTTTTTTCAAAATAAAATTTTTGAAGGTCACTTCAACCACTTGAACAAGAGATTATTGATGTATTTTGTGTATAAAATATATGATTATAAAATAAGGGTAAAGTTAAAATGCAAAGGGAGACAAAAATGAGAAGTGTGAGATTGATTTGTGGTCACACAAAAATCTATAAAAAAATCAAAATTAATAATAAAAAAAATCATAACTCAAAATATATATAAAAAACGAAAAAATTTTGAAAACCAAAATGCTTCCCTCATCATTCCTGTTCAAAAAAATAATAACGAGAAGACATCATAAAGAAAATGAACAAACAACACAATGATAAATTAAAAAAAGACACAATATGTCTCAAAATATAACATATTGTTGAGTAATATAACACAATATCGAGAAAAAAAGACACGCTAAAGAAAAAAGACACAATCAATGATTAAAATAAACAAAAAAAAACACAGTTTAAATAAAACACTACAATGATATTTTCCTAAACATTGTGTCTTTTTTAAGTTTATTTTTTATTTTTATTTTTTAGAACGAGGAAGACGATGAAAACATTTTTGTGTGTTACATTTTTCGTTTTTTTATTAAATTATGATTTATGTTTTTTTTATTAAATTTTGAGTTATGATTTTTTTATTAATTTTTCATTATTTTTTTAAAAAATAAAATATTTTGTAACTTTCGCATTTTTTTCCTTTTATAAAATAACCTAACCCTATAAAATAATAGAGTATAATGTAAAAGGATGAAAAGAGAGTGCCATGGATAAGGTTGTTGGCCAGAAAATATGGAAATTATTGATACTGGCGTAGCTGGATGCCATCATACTTGATTGATGAAAATTATATACAGAAATGTTAAACCTTTGTTAAATTTAACCAATTTCTTAATGATAAAATAATAATGTTTGATAACACATATACATTTATTTTGGATTATTTTATATGCTATTATCCTACCTATAAAAGATATGTAAAATAAGTATCTAGAAAAATGTATTCATAGTTTATTATGAAGAAGGATATATTCAAATCCTTAGGGATTGGATGATGACTAGATGACTTAAATTATTCCAAAACGATTTCATTTTGGTCCCTATGATTTCAACTCATTTTGACAATTTTAGTCACTCATCTTTGGAAACTTCTACTCTTTATGCTTCAATCATGTACGAGTTGATGTCATCTTTGTTTCTTTATTTCTTAATTTTTAAATACGTAAAAAAATATTATAGTATATATGAATCCAAATCACTAAGAAATTGGTTAAAAGCTTATGATAATACGAAAGGATAGAAAAGCTTAAATACAAAAGGATAGAAAAGCTTATAGCATATAAGAAATTTTAGCTTTGAAAGCGAATTCAACATGTTTGAATCCAAATCATATGATTATGTGATCTAAGTACATAAGGATAGAAAAGCTTATGGAGAAAACAAAACCTTATCCAATCATCACAAAATTACATTGATCATCTAAGAAACTCGATAATCAGCCTAAATCATCAATCTTGTACGTACGCCCCATGATGAAGTTGTTTACAAACTCATGTAACCCGATCGGTTGTAACTTGTAACTAATCAATAGTACGTTCCTACTATTGATGCCTTTGACAATGACTCATCCTTCTCTTCTTTGATACCAAATTGCATCGAATTGATGGCAACAACTTAGTCATACCCGGTTATACAATGCATGGCAGATAATCGTTGTCATCATGTAGATCAATACCATGTTCATATCAAAATCAACATCTTGGAGTTGTACCCAATACTCAATTCCATTTCTATAGAATATCCATCATTGAAGTATAGTGACTTATTGATATGTTTAATCCCGCATGTCCACATTTACCTTAACACACAACTAGCATTTACCATAAAATTCAATCTTTTAATGTTATAGTCAAGTAAATATGTATATTTTTTTGAGAATACTTTAGGTGGGAGACTTTTTTTGTTGTGAAAGATAACAAAAACATTAAACATCTAGTTTTTAAATAAATTTGTCTATTAAAACTGGGAATAATTACAAAAACCACATTAGTATATATTTTAACTTATATAATCATAAGTTCTACCACCATCTTCGAATATTCTTAAAGAAATTACCAAGTAGTACTAATTTATATATAACCAATATAAAGTTTACTTAATTATTGTTATCATTCAAAAAGGAAGTAAAAAAAGATGGTAGGAAAAGGACATGCGTGGCTACTAAATCATTGCCCTCATAGCTAGGGACTAGAGAGAGTGAGTTGAGTGACAATAGACACAACTATAAGCTGGTCTCAAAACTAGTTAGGTAAATTTAGGTGTACACGGACCGAACGAGAGCATGTCTGTGTCCGTCCGTTAAGCTTTTAACGGACAAACGGACAGTTCACGAACACTCTACCGAACGAAAATTCATGTCTGTGTCCGTTCATTAAGAAATTGAGTTTGTTCGTGCCCGTCCATGTCCGTCCGTTAATTTTGTAACGGACGTTAACGGACAATAATGGATAAACGTACACTAATGGACATTAATGGACAAACGAACATGTGAAACCTTAATGGACAACGAACAATAATGGACAAATATAAAAGGTTACATATTAATACCAAACATAAATCTAAACAAATTCACCTACAAATTTGAAATTACACCATATAACAACCAAATATACTTAATACTTAATATATTAACATAAAGTGGATCAGTATAATATAAGAGACATCAGACATGTATAGTAATATAAAAGTGTGATTAATAACACTAGTAATTCCACAATTAAATTACAATATTTGATAGATCTAAACACTAACGATACCGGACGGACATTACCGGACGTAATCGGACAAACGTTACCGGACGTTGTTGGTGCATGATGTCAGTAGTTCAGTGTCAAGTGTCTGTAATCGTGTTAGTTGGATTTGTGTTTTGTATGTAGCGAAGTTAGGAACAAGTTCGCTGATACATGCGAACTTGATGAGTAAGCGAAGTTAGGAACAACTTCGCCTGAACATGCCAGGCGAAGTTGTCTTGTTATATAAACATTAGGTTACGGCTTAGAAGTAAGCAAGTTGATCAGTTAATCATTGTATCGAGTTTACGAGTCCAGTGTTTGTGATTGATATCACGTGTTTACGGTTGCAATATAACGAATCTTTGCTTATTGTAACGTGTGTTCGATTGTGTTAACGTATATCGTCTTCTACACTCGTAACGTCTTACGTAGGGATTCCGCACCTACGTAGAACGAGATATTCCGTGTAGATCCGGCTGGGAACCTACAATTGGTATCAGAGCTTTTGCTCGTGATTGTGTGGTTCGGGATTATCAAGCGGGTGTAGAAATCGTTCTGTTTGACTATTCGCGGGACGAGTTTACCGAGTTATTGTGTCCTGCTCACCTCCCACCATCATAAACAACCCATAACACCTTCGCATACCTCGTAAAATCCAGAAATCAAACCTGCAAAACCATCGTGTTCATCAGGCGAAGTTGCCGCTACTGTTCGTAGGGTTTCGGCGAAGATATAAGGTTAAGCGAAGTTATCCACAACTTCGCCTACCTCTCAAGTTCGCTTATCTCAAGCGAAGTTATCCAGAAATTCGCCTACTTCACAAGTTCGCTTATCTCAAGCGAAGTTATCTACAACTTCACCGAATCAGGCGAATTTAAAAAGGGGAGCGTAGTTAAGAATCAGCGAAGTTAAGACTTAAGCGAAGTTATCCACAACTTCGCCTACAGTACTGTTAAGAATAAAATTTTTATTTTTCAAGTTTCTTTGTGTTTCGTGAAAGATGACTTCAATAAATATTACGGAACTGGTGAAGATGGAAGTGGAAGCGGGTTCAGCTACTAAGGCACCGAAGATGCTTAAGGGAACCGATTTTGTGGCGTGGAAAGATCGGTTTGAACAATATGTCAAATACCAAGATGCTAAGATGTGGGTGTGCATTCAAGATAGATACATTCCACCAACTGCTGAGTATGAGGGTCGTGATCAGATTAAGAAATACAACAAGATAGAAGAAGAAGAAAAGAAAATGTATGAGGCTGAAAGCAAAGCTCATGCAGCAATAACAATGGCTCTTCCACAAGAAATTCTTCACACCTTCAGGAAGTATAAAACTGCTAGAGAGCTTTGGGAAGCACTTGAAAACCGATTTGAGGGTAATGTGGGGATTCGTGCATCAAAGATTAAACTTCTCAAAACCCAATTCTCGGTGTTCAAGTATCTGAAGAATGAATCACTTGATGATATCATCACGAGATATTATCATCTGATGACAGAACTAAGCAATTATTCCATTGCTTACAAAGAAGATGAAATCGTAGAAAAGCTTCTTGATGCTCTCCCACCGAAATGGGAGATGTACACTGTCTTGATGAGAGAAGACAAAGAGTTTGCCGACTATGACTTGGAAACAGCAGTCAATAAACTAAGAACTTTTGAACTTAACATGGTTCGTAAAGAGACACCAACTGATCAGGTTCAGGATCCAGGAATGTATGGTGCAAAAGTTAATACAAGTTCAAGTTCGAAGTCTGAATCATCTGCTTACTACTCAAAGGGAGAGTCGGGCGCTAACTCAACACATGAAGGACATGTATCTCTCAACATGAATGGTGATGTGTGTTTTGTAGCTGGTGGATCAAATGCTTCTAAACCTCAAGCAACCAAGAGTAGTTTTTCCCCAAGTGTTTCGAACAACAACTACTCTAAGATGCCCATGAGTGTTAAATCTGCTGAACAGCAGTTTGCTCTCTATGCATCTTTCATTGCTTCGTATGAAAATTACATTCAAGGCAAGATTGTTGATCCTGCAACGTTAGACGAAGACTATGATCAGATCGACGCTGATGATCTGGAAGAGATGGATCTGCAGTGGCAGATGGCGATGATTGTGAGAAGGGTTAAACGGTTTATGAAGAAGACTGGTAGGAAGTTTGTTGGTGAAAGACCAAGTTTTGACAAGTCAAAGGTGCGATGTTATAACTGTCAACAGAATGGCCACTTTGCAAAAGAGTGCACAAATGAACGTGTTGAACGTAGTCAGAACAGGTCTACACAGCAGAGTGGGGGTGGTAATGAGAATAGAGCCATGATATCCAGACAGAACGGAGAGTACAACTGGAATCTGCATGTTGAGGAAGTGTTTGAACAGGCTAATTTGGCGAACATCGAAACTGCAGAAAGTGAGAAGGTGACTGGAGAAAATCAAGCTTTCATGGCCGATGTGACAGATCAGCTCTCCGAGGTAAGTACTAAATTCCCTTGTACTAAATGTGAAAATCTGTCTGAACAATTGACAACTATAACTGATCAGTTTGTTAGTTTGGATGCTTAATTTAAAACATTAAAAGAAGATCATCATTTCACTAAAGCTAGAGAAAACAGTTATAAAGTAAAAATAAAAGCTAGTGAGAAAGATATTAGGAGTCTTAAAGCAAATCTAGCTGAAAAAATTCAAGTAATTGATCTTAGCTAAGAAGTGTTAGAAGAGAAAACCAAACTAATAGCTGAAAGGGATAAACAGATAGCTGATCACCAGGTGAAAGTGGTGGAACTAAACAGGAAACTTGAGCAATTTAGAAATTCCTCCGCTATACTTGATCACCTCGTTAGTGATCAAGGTTCCCCAGTTAAAAGGGGAGGAATTGGATATCATGAAGTTCCACCACCGTACAATCATAATTACACTTATGATCCTAGTAATCAGAAATCTGTTGATGTTGATTTTGGTCAGACAGTTCCGGTTAAGATTACTATTAAAGAACCAGAAGTTAGTAAAGGCAAAACAAGTAAGCCTGTTTCGAGTGTTAAGATTTCTGTTCCTAGTCCTGTCTCATAAAACTCGGACAAGTCATCCGAGTCGAGTGAGACAAAAGAAAAGGCAGTGTTACCAAAAAGTGGAGAGAAACATAAAACAACTGAAAAGAAATCTCCACTAAACCCGTATGTCCCACCATATGTGAGACAAACGGGCAGTAATGCAGCCTCAACATCTAAAACAACTATTGAAAAGAAAGTTGAATACAGGAGTTGTTTCAGATGTAATCAATTAGGACACCTAATTGCTGATTGCCCTCTGAAGCAGAGATTCAGAGGTGTGAGGCCTTCGAAAACTGAGAGTAGAACTAACGGTAATCACAATAATGGTAAAAATGAAAACTCATCAAAGTTCAGACATTGGACTAATCCAGGTTTTCAAAGAAAACAATCTCAGTTTTTCACTGCTAACAACCAAACCATAAGTAATAATTCATTTAATTCATGAAGGTTTGGATGGCCTCATAGTCAATCTACAAGAAGGTATCCTTTTAGGACTTACAGAAATTATTCTGATACTAACTTTGGACAGCCAAGGTACGGGATGTATCGACCCAAGACCAATAGGTCTTGGGTCCCCAGATTTTAATCCTCTGCTTTAATCGTGCAGGAACAGTTGAACAGAGCTGCAAACAATCTATGGGTTGTGGATAGTGGCTGTTCCCGGCACATGACGGGTAACAAGAACTTGTTACACGAATGGAAACCTGTTCAAGGAGAAAGAGTGAGTTTTGCTGGAGAGAGCGGTGGAAGGATTACAGGAATAGGGACGGTGACTAACGGAAAAATGACGTTAGAGAAAGTGAATTTCGTTGAAGAACTGAAGCATAATCTGCTGAGTGTATCACAGATCTGTGACAAAGATTACACTGTGCACTTTACCAAGAATGAAGCGATCGTGCTGTATCCTGGTTTCAAGGTACCAGAGGAATGGATAGTTATGAAGGCTCCAAGAGAAAAGAATACGTATATTATGGACATGAGGTCGACTGAGATGGCCACAGAAGAATCTTGTCTTCTGTCAAAAGCAACTGAATCGGAGTCCGAATTATGGCATAGAAGAATTGGGCATATTCATCTTCGGAAAATGAACTACATTGTCAAGAATGGGTTGGTGCTGGGTGTTCCCTTGAAGAATTTCAACTTTGAAGACCAATGCTTATCGTGCAAAAAGGGAAAGCAACACAAGAAATCCCATCATACCAAGAAGGTTAATTCAATAGTCAGTACCCTAGACCTACTTCACATGGATCTCTTCGGTCCCGTGAATGTAAAAAGTCTAGGTGGAACATCATACTGCTTGGTGATAACTGATGATTTCTCTCGATATTCTTAGGTATATTTCATGAAGTCAAAGGATGAAACGGTTCAGATGGTAAAAAATTTGATTACCAAGGTTGAGAATATCATGGGGAAAAGGGTCAAATACATCAGGAGTGACAATGGGACAGAGTTCAAAAATTATGAGATGGAGATCTTCTGCTTACAGAAAGGGATAGAACACCAGTACAGCGCTCCGTATACTCCGCAACAAAATGGAGTGGCTGAGAGGAAGAACAGAACGTTAATTGAAGGAGTCAGAACCATGCTGGCTGATTCGAAACTTCCTGTGGTGTTCTGGGCTGAAGCTGTTGCAACAGCCTGTTATATCCTTAATAGAGTTTTAACTGTTAAAAGACTAAATAAAACATGTTATGAACTTATGCATGGGAGAAAGCCCAACTTGAGTGGTCTCGAACCATTCGGGTCCCCGTGTTCGATATTAAAGACAAATTCTAAATTTGGTGAAATAGCCGACGAAGGCATTTTAGTCGGATATGTTGTTGGGACTCCCAACAGACGAGTCTTTAATACATCAACCAGCAAGGTTGAGGTGGTGTGTAACACTGATATCACAAGTTACAAATCACCAAAACCAAGCACGGGACCCGCTGGGGTTTTCGTCTATGATAGACTTTTTAAATATTTTAACATACCTTACTTGGATTGTGCAGAAGTTGATGAAAGAATAGCTACGAAGATGATTTACGATGAGGAAGACAATGTTGTGCAAAGACCGCTGTACGATGAATGTCAGCCTTCCTCGTCAAATGTTGTCGATACCCCTGCTACCTCTACAGAAGAGGAATTCTTCAATCCGTTTCACTCTCAACAACAATCACCCATTGATGAGCTACCTTCGAACCTGGAAGACAATCTGGATGTCTGTTCGGTTCCGACTACGAGAGTTCACAAAAATCACCCTTTGGAGAACATGATAGGTGATCTGTCCGACAATGTACAAACAAGACAAAGCTTGAATGAGCACACCTGTGTTTACACAAGCATTAAAGAATCATGCATCATTAACAAATGCTTGTACACCTGCTTCATCAGCCAGATTGAACCAAAGAACTATCAAATGGCTCTCAAGGACAGCTCGTGGGTCGAAGCCATGCAAGAAGAGTTAGCCCAGTTCAAGAAGATGGAGGTATGGAATTTGGTTGCAAAACCGAAGGATGTGCATGCGATTGGCACAAAATGGGTTTTCAAATGCAAGAGAGATGAGAAAGGGATTATTATCAGGAACAAGGCGAGGCTGGTTGTAAAAGGTTTTAATCAACAAGAGGGGATCGATTACAATGAGGTGTTTGCTCCTGTGGCGAGATTGGAAGCCATTCGATTGTTTTTGGCATTTGCTGCACACAAGGAGATGAAGGTATTTCAGTTAGACGTGAAGAGTGCGTTCCTTAACGGTAAGGTCGATGAGGTTGTGTACGTTGAGCAACCTCCGGGTTTTCCTGACCCAGACTTTCCTGATCACGTATACAAGCTAAGTAAAGCACTGTATGGGCTACATCAGGCCCCTCGTGCCTGGTACTCAACACTATCTGACTACTTGCTTGAGAATGAGTTTGAAAGGGGAAAGATTGATAGCACACTGTTCTTTAAGAGAAAAGGGAGCGACTTTCTTCTGGTGCAAGTCTACGTGGACGACATCATCTTTGCTGCATCAAAAGTCGCCATGTGTCAGGAGTTTGAGGCCGTCATGAAAAAGAGGTTTGAAATGAGTGCTATGGGTGAACTAACTTTCTTTTTAGGACTGCAGGTTGATCAGAAGAAAGATGGGATGTTCATTCATCAGACTAAGTATGTTCATGATGTTCTCAAACGCTTCAAGATGGAGGACAGCACTCCATTTGATACTCCAGTCTGCGTCAACCATAAATTGGGTGCTGATTCAGAAATGATGCAGACGTGGACCCAACCCAATATCGGGCAATAATAGGTTCTTTAATGTACTTAACTGCTTCTAGACCTGATATTATGTTTGCAGTTTGTCTTTGTGCACGCTTTCAAGCAAACCCAAAGGAATCTCACTTGAAGGGTGCGAAGAGGATATTGCGCTATCTCAAAGGCAAACCTAAGCTGGGGTTGTGGTACACGAGAGGAGGAGACTTGGAGTTGGTCGCCTACACAGATTCTGATTATGGAGGGTGCAATCAGAGTCGGAAATCAACAACAGGTGGATGTCAGTTTCTTGGAGGCAGATTAGTGTCATGGCAGTGCAAGAAGCAGACCTCAGTCGCCATTTCAACCTGTGAAGCAGAATACATGGCAGCATCAAACTGCTGCTCCCAGGTTCTTTGGATTCAACAACAGTTGCGCGATTATGGTCTGAATTTCACTCATACTCCTATTTGCATTGATAAGACTGCTGCTATCTCAGTAACTAACAATCCCGTAAAGCACAGTAAAACTAAACATATTGACATCCGTCATCATTTTATACGAGATTGTGCTGAGAAGAAACTGATTGTGCTCGAAAAGGTTGATACGTTAGATAATTTCGCTGATTTGTTTACTAAAGCGTTTGACAAAAATCGTTTTCAAAACCTTGTTGAGCTGAATGGGATGATCAATCCCGAGTAACCGTGTTTTGTGACTTTGTTTAAGAAAAAAAAAATGTTACTATCGCTTAGAATTATGTCGGTTGCCTCAGTTTGAAGGACATATCTTCGGATAAGTTTGGTCCTCATTTCTACGTGTAGACTATGAGGATAGCCATTAACCAGATGGCTGAAAGTGACCGGGGTGGTTTATGATGTGTTTTTATTCTTTCGCTGAAAATTAGTCGATCATACTTAGTTAGAAGGTCACATACTTGTATGTGGTCGGTCCAGCTGATCCATTGGATCTTCAGGATAGCCGTTTACCTGAAAACTTCAATTTGATCGGGGCGATAGAACTTAAAATTTTTTTTGGGAGATGAAATTATTTTTCAAGTCTACTACTTTGTAAGAAGTTCCTTTACTATGTTTAACAGAAAATTGATCTAACCTTGGAAAGTGATAGATATACTGATTCTGTGTGCTTAACTAGTGAAGTTATTAGGCCTAAAAGACTTTAGAACAGTCATTGTATGTCATGGTAGCTTTTTATGGTGCATAAAAGTAGAAGTGATACTAACTAAATCTACTCGATTTTACGTGGAAACTCCTTAAGAGTTGTGCATGTCTCTATATATATCTTTCCGAATGATAGGCAGAAAAGCGATTACCCAGTCATACACGAGCCCGTGAGTGTTCTGATTCCCGTGAAGATAGCGTGTCAAGATACTGCAGTGATCCAGATTCGGGACTTGCAGTAGTTTATCTGAAGTTGTGTAAATACTTAAAAAAAAAATGTGTGTGTGTTATTGAGACATTCTAGAGTTCATAATGATAAGACTTCTCAATCAAGATGCAAGATAGATAACGGGAAGAAGAGTCTGAAGATCGAAGAGTAATTACTATGTCATCAGACACTACGGGTCGAGGTCAACTCGGGGTGACTTGGGGAAAGCCAAATACGCTTTGAGAATAGATAGGAGGCATCACAATCTCTGAGTTGTTGCCCACTTAAGTTTTGAGCTTAATTGAAACTAACCCGTATCACAGAAATGAAGAAAACCATTTTATGTCATTTACCTGCTTACAACCTGTTTCTTTATGTCATAATACAGCTGAACACGGATCTGTGTGACAGTCACGTAATTAGTATGATTCCTGTTCGGATCTTTTCTAAAACATGGTAGTCCCTGTCGAGACTGAAATTTGATCCCGTGTACTTTAATTTCTAAAAGTTTTTCCTACTTATGTAGTTGTATGATTTTATACCTGGTTACTTGGTCTTGATCGTATCATTTAACGCTTTAAAGGTTGTTTTAAAACTTAATTGCAAATTGTTCAAATTATGGGGTTTGTTTTGTAAAATTCTAATATAGGCGAAGTTGTGCATAACTTCGCCTGCAATAGGCGAAGTTATCCATAACTTCGCCTGTATAACTCTGACCCTATATAAAGAAGTTTTAAGGTCAAACTGTTCAATATTTTTTAAACCAGCGAACTTATCTTCCACTCACCCGGCGAACTTATTATCAGAACCCTAAGCGAACTTATCGTTCAAATCCGATCTGTGTTGTTTTCATTCTCGATTTCAATCCGATTAAAGGTGTGTAGGGTTATTGTGTCGAATATTCACCGTAATTGATGCTATTCAAAGGTCATATCGACCCGTTTCCTGACTTCAGACTTTCGATACCTTACATTCGATTTTTAAACTTGTCATTACGTGTTCATAATCAACTTAAACGTCTAGATCATCATAAAATCAAGTTTTACGGAGTCCGCAATCTCGAAATTGACCCTATTCACCTCGTTCAAAAAACCTAACTGTTGCCGTTTCATATTCGGCGAAGTTACAGTTTAGGCGAAGTTATCCGTAACTTCGCCTGAGGTTTAACTTCGCCTTATAATTAATTATGTAACAGTATTTGAGGCGATGTTGTGGTTAGGCGAAGTTAACATTAACTTCGCCTGGCCCTTTTATTTTTTAACTGTTAACAGGCGAAGTTCAAGTTGAGGCGAAGTTGTTCCCAACTTCGCCCCATCTCTAACTTCGCCTATACAGAATAAATCACAACTTCGCTCATGGTAAGAGGCGAACTTGTGATTTGCCTTGACGTTTATCTAACTTAGCCTGTTTGTTGCAGAAATGGCTGCTGTAGCTGGAGCAGGCGGCGCAGGTGGTGATGATGGAGGAGATAACCAAAGACAGTTTTTCCCGGGTCATAACATGTACATAACATTAGACCCGGACACGAGTGGTGTTGATGATTTCCTCGAGATCATCACGTTCTTACTACGCTCGCGTATATTCCATGCGATTACCACAACTCTGCCGATATCCTTGCCAAACATCGAGGATTTTTGGCAGCCGTGGAATATGACTGTCGAGTCGAGCCCCCGGTGATGCGTGCAACGGTCAACAGTCAGATTGTTCAGTTCTCATCTGAACAGATCCGGGCGGCTTTGCGGTTTGGAGACGAAACGAGAGACGATCCGACAGACTTTGTAGCTCCATTCCGAGATGGTGCGTTTCTGAGGATGAGATACTCTGGTCCCTTGGGAGATACTCAGAGACGGAAGGGGTTCTTACTAGATCAGTGGCGCTTTCTCATGCATGTGATGATAGTGTGCATGTCAGGGAGAAAGGCTGGTACTGATGGGATGGGCGCGACCATGCAGTCGGCGATGACTGCTCTGACTTACAATAAGCGTTACAGCTTTAGTCAGATGGTCTTCTACGAGATAGATCGACAGAGAAGAGCGGTGGCGCGTGAGAGATTTCTCATGTATCCAAGATTCATTCAGATGATCTTGAATCACGTTGCTCCAACGTTACCTCAGCGCCGCCCAATCAGATATGTAGAAAGTGTGAGCAAAAGGATCTTCGCCCAATGCAGATCATCCAGTGCGAGGAGTAAACCTGAGCTCCGTCCTTGACATACTCCACTATTTGGGTACTTGATCAACCTGGAGTATGTGCCAGCTCGTGGGGACGAGTTTCGGGACCCGGCACCACAACAGGCTGGAGCACCTCAAGCTATACCTGCTGCTCCTGTTGTGTCACCGGAGGAGAATGTAGACCTTGATGCTGAATTTGGTGGTCAAGGCTTCTTTGACATGGAGAGGTTGGATTCAGAGGAAAATGTACAAGTCTCGATTGCACAAGTCTCGAGTGTGAATGTGACTAGGACAGCTACAACGGTAGTTGATTCTGATTCTGATAATGATGTGAATGTAGCGGACGATTTTTGGTAAATCAAGAACGTATTCATGGGAAAAGAAAGAGAACTGATTATGACAGCACTTGAACGGGTCGTGGCAGAACAATCAAGGGTGAATCTTATCCAGACCCATGCTATTCAGCGCCTCGTTGCAGAGAATCAGATACAGTCGTCCCTGCTGATAGAACATGGCAAAATCATTGATGCTTTGAAGGAGTTCTTGGAATCTTAGGGGGAGAAGAGCTGTAAAGGCGATGAGCTGAGGACTAAGAAACGAAATGATAGAGACGATGATC
Source organism: Bidens hawaiensis (assembly GCF_021521415.1). NCBI lineage: Eukaryota > Viridiplantae > Streptophyta > Magnoliopsida > Asterales > Asteraceae > Bidens > Bidens hawaiensis. Next base: position 153,283 of record NW_027492308.1, on the reverse strand, counting down.
CCAATGCATCGAAAGGTGCAGGTGGAGAGTTGCCAAGAACTCAACAAGCTCTTGGGACTTCCACAACTCAGGGGGAGTCGACAAGTGCAGCGGGCGGTACAGGTGATGTGGTGGTAGTGGACGTTGAGGAGATGGATGATGAGTTGATAGGTGATGATGATGTATTACCAGTTGATGAGATAGAGAAGATTGGTGCAGAGATAGTTATTGATAATGAGATTGAAGAGGGAGAGATAGTAGAGGAGAATGTGGAGCATGAAATTCCGGATGTTGAAAAAGCAGATATGAGTAAAGAGATGGGAAGTGATGAGACGGAATGGGAAGAGCAGCCTAGATGGAAAGAAGGCTACGCTCAGTGGTTCGTAAAAACGAAGAAACCGGCGGTCCCTACTATGTTTAAGAAGAGTTACAACATTAGAGGCTATGCTGAATCGAGAAAGGGGATTATATGCTGGATATATGATGAGCAGTTGAGGCTCTTTGTGATTAAAAGGTATGATGGTGTTCAATACTTCAAGAGGATGTTGAGATCATTGAATACATTGCCAGAATGTGAAGTGAAAGACTTAGCCAGATTGGGCTTAATAAACAGAAGTGATGATAATATGGCTAGAGTCATTGGGAAGATTGTTTGGAAGGAAAGTATAAAAGAGAAGAAGTTCGAGCTGTTGAAACCACAAAAGGGAAAACTTATTGAAGACAAAGATAGAGGGTTGAGAGCAGATGGCAAGCCTTGGATGATTATGAAGTATAAGCCGATCCGGTGTTTAAAAGAAGTGCCGATGAAACAAATGCCCAAGGATGTGCTGAAAGATCTGAAGTGGTGGTATGTAGATTGTGAGACAGCTGAAGCAGTAATGGAAGACGAAGATGAACAAGAGCTGCTGAGAGTATATGATCCGATGCATCTAGTGAACTTGTCTCAAGCTGATCTGCAGGTGCTGAATGAGAAGAAGATATTTTATATTCCGGCTTGGAAAGACGAAGCGAAGAAATATCAAAGAGTTGTTTCGGTATGTGTACGAGAAGGAGTGCATGCTTGAAGATGATGATACAAGATTGTTGAAGATTACAAGACACGTGTTTGGAGATAAAGATATGAAGCTACTGCCAAGGGGGAGTCTGTTGGTGCATGATGTCAGTAGTTCAGTGTCAAGTGTCTGTAATCGTGTTAGTTGGATTTGTGTTTTGTATGTAGCGAAGTTAGGAACAAGTTCGCTGATACAGGCGAACTTGATGAGTAAGCGAAGTTAGGAACAACTTCGCCTGAACATGCCAGGCGAAGTTGTCGTGTTATATAAACATTAGGTTACGGCTTAGAAGTAAGCAAGTTGATCAGTTAATCATTGTATCGAGTTTACGAGTCCAGTGTTTGTGATTGATATCACGTGTTTACGGTTGCAATATAACGAATCTTTGCTTATTGTAACGTGTGTTCGATTGTGTTAACGTATATCGTCTTCTACACTCGTAACGTCTTACGTAGGGATTCCGCACCTACGTAGAACGAGATATTCCGTGTATATCCGGCTGGGAACCTACAGACGTTCACGAACACTATCGAACGGACTTGGTCCTTGTCCATGTTCGTCCGTTAAGCTTACCGAACGAAATTTTTTGTCCATGTCTGGTTCATTTATTAAACGGGCGAACATAAACGAACTTCTTGCTGAACGGATAACCAAACGTCCGCCGGACGTCCGGTTCGCTTAAAGCCCTAGGTAAAAGTAATAATATGCAGATTTAAGGTTGGTTAATTGGACTGGTTCTAGTAAATTCTGTATGTTTCAAACTACTTTTAACTTGCCAGGATTTGGCTAGATTTTGTCAGATCTAGCCACAATGTTACAAGAGTGCTTTGATGGAATATGCAAGGCATTCTGGTTGCGCATCAACTCGCCTCATATGGGCACCTTGGTCGTTGTTTACTAGGATTATTCAAGAAAACTCGTGGCTCACTTGAAGCTCACTTAGAAAAAAAAACTTCTCGCGGATATAAACTGAAATAAAAGGAGCTGAGGTAGAGCCAAGGTAAGCTCGACTCGTTGGCTCGTTTAGAATAAAGCACAAATCTAATATATAAAATACTTAATTGCAGATTTGGTCCATATGGTGAAATCCAAAATGCAGGATTCAACTCAGTGGTGGTTTTTTCGCAGGAATAACCCCTATGGTGGTCCTTTTTTTGGAATTGGGTTTTCCGTCCGGCTAAACGTTTGTTAACCATTAAATCTAGAGGAAAAGTCGCTTTTTCACGCCTAATAATAAAAATAATAATAATAATAAGACTTAGTTGCAGTAGTGACCCCTATGATGAGACTCGTTTTGCAGGAAAGACCCCATGCATCCAAATATGCAACTCAAATCTTCTTCTTCAATCTTCAACCTTTGAAACCGTAACCCTAATTCTTCATTCACTTAAAGTAACATAAAATATAAAAACATAAAAGATATCACTGTCCTCTTCTCCATTCATTCAAAACCACCACCGTCACGCCACCGATTAACCACACTCGCTGTACACCACAACCACCCACAACTAATGTCTCCACAACAAACCACCACCGTACTCACCATCCACGAGCCACCGCCATCATCGTCTTTACACTACCAATCACCACCGACGTCCTCCCTTCTACTGATCGGGAAGCCTGTAGTACCGATTCCGATCACTATTGTGATACTTACCAAACCACTAAAATTCAATCCCATTTCCATGTTCGATCACCCGGTTAAGACATTTTTCAACCTTCAATCTTGAAATGATGTGAGGGGGTTTTGAAGCAGGAGATATATAATGGGGGTTAGGTAAACATAATCAATTCAGTATTTAACAAAATCAAATTTTATCAATACCTAATTTAGTTCAATTGGTTACGTGTGTTGTATTTGGTCTGGCGAGACCCGGGTTCGAAACCTGTTGTGCATGGTTTCTTTATTATTATTAATAAAGACTTAACATAACAAGGGTCTAATTTGCATATATTTAAAAACGACAGGGTGGCAAATTGCAATGGTATAATGGTCTTTTCATAGAAAATCTAACTTTTGTTTCACGACGGGTACCAATTACAAAAAAAAAAGAAAAAAAAGGCCACAAACACATGGGTCAATCATATGAAAAATCCATCAAGGGTTGAATCGTGTTTTGGGTTTAACCACAATTAATTAGTTGTGAATTATGTGTATTTAAAAAGTAACATTTTTTTCCTTACGCACATATATATGAGTGTGTGTTTGTGTAAAGATATAAAATTATATAGAAAAATAAGTGAACTATCCTGATGAGAAACGAGACAGATTGAGCTTTTTATAAGTCGAACCCAGCCACAATACTTTAGATTGTTTAAATAACGGGCTGAGTCTAAGCCCAACCTAGCTCGACTTAACTCATGGCCCTATGTACTTTTGACTACATAAGTAGCGTATTTTATTGTGTGACTAAAATCTATTATAACAGGATAAGTGACTAATGAATAGTCTTTTAAGTGCTCTAATAATCCTCAATATTCAATGTATAGCTTATTTTATTGTGTGTTTAAAGTCCTCTTTTAAGTTTATAAAATTATTCCAAGTAAGTATGCAATTCAAATTAAGAAAAACAAACTAATAAAAAAGCACATCCATATGTACAATACACACCGATAATAGTTAAGTTATCTAAGAGAACGAATGACTATTAAGTGAGAGTCAGAGCAAGTGCGTACAAGAAGTTTCAACTTTCAACAAGAAGGATCATGGGGATACAAAGGTGCAAGAGGGTTGTAACATCCCCAAATTTTTTATTCAAATAAGACAAGTTAATAGAAGTAAAGGGATTAAAAGTGAAAAATTCTGATTTATTAACCCATCGCGATACGCGATGGGCATAACCAAGGAGACATCGTGATATGCAATGGGAACGTCACAGAAACCAAAAAAGGGCGGTGTCGCGATACGCTACGGCCCAAACATTAAGCCATCGCGATACGCCACGTGTCAACCACGTGGCAACACATGGCAGATGTGTCATGCCACGTGGCGACATGTGGCGCCCTTTGGATAACATGAGTCATCGTGATACGCGATGACCATGAGAAAGGGTCCATCGCGTATCGCGATGGAACCCAATATTAGCTATAAATAGGAGCTATTATGACACACTCTCATCACACCACCTCACTCTCTCTCTAGAAATACTCTCTCAGCATCGTTTTGCGTGTCGTGCATTGTTTGGCGTGCCACCGACCTGCTCGTTTTTCGTGCCAAAAACCCGACAATATACCTCGTAAACCGTGCCGATCCCGAGGATGTCTTGAAGTACGTGCCGACCTGGGACGACCCGACGTCCCGCCTCGAAGTGCGTACCGACGAGTTTTGAAAAACGACGTGCCTCGATTTGTGTGCCGAGGAGTTTTTGATCAAGATTCTTGTAACACCGCGTATTTTAACATATACAATTAAGGCTTAAAAATACTAACTTAGAAAGTACAAGGACCAAAAGTGTAAATTCTAAAAATCTTCTCCCATCGCGGTACACGACGGGGTAACAATCAACCCATCGCGTAGCGCGATGGGCTTGCTGAGTCAGTGGACACGTGTCCAACAACGTGTCAACACGTGGCACGTTGTGACAGGCCGCGTGTCACCACCGCATAAGGCGACGTCTTTTTGCGCGCCGCGTACGCGATAGGGCACAAGGAACCCATCGCGTACCGCGATGGGGTCCAATTTTGGCTATAAAAGGGGGGTGACGGGCATGGACTCCAATCATCCCAAACACACCTCTCTTTACACACACATAGCATTGGAAAGCGTGCCCTGTTGCCGTAGCGAGCTGACGTGCCATTTTCTCGAAGTTCGTGCAAGAAACGAAGTTATAATCAAGTAGCACTCATATAAGCAAGTAAATCAAGATCCTGCCTTATTTTATTATCAATCTAAGTACCCTCATTGAGGTAGGAGTTACGTTTAAGTTATTTGAATTATTGCTTAGGCTATCAATCGAGGCTATGGCCTTTAACCTTGATCGTATTTTACAAATCATTCACAATCATGTTTTCATAAACGTTACTTCCTGATGAAGTAATGTTAAAAGAAAGATATATTTTGACGGGCATGTAGTAACTGGAAGCGGGATATCACTAGTAATAAGTTTCTTTCCTAAGGAAAAGTAATTCGTACAAATCCCAATCAACCGAGGGACCCGTTTACTTACCTGGAGAAACTTACCAACGTGATAGAACCTATTAGGCCAAAGCATGCTATATCAAACGTCACATAAAACAAGTGTTTTCATTCACAATCAAAGATAAACGATTTCAAGGTTAAGCTTACAATCATAGCTTAACATCATTCAAAACATTCACACGAACCTATTTATGTATAGGTTAATATCATTCACAATCACTCAATCAATCAGTCAAGGTTTTCAACACCGACGGTACAGGTGAATACGTTCAAACCTTTTATAACGTGAATTCTTTAACCTTTTTAATCAGTCAAAACATATTTATACTCAATGAGACGAACGTGCGTTTGTCTTAACGAATCATTCAACGTCTACATGAGATAATGAAATCTCTAAAACGTTATAATACAAAGTAGAGAATAATATCAACTCAGACCGAATACGCATGTGTATGGATCCAAACATAACTGTTAAAGCTCAAATCAATCAATCAAAGTCAATGAAGCCGCGAGCTTAAACGGTCATGACCAGTTCTCAGTTCAGGGCCGTTTGGCTCGGGGAATATCGTTGTGTGTGTAGGGCAGTGGTACATATACCGGAAATAGAAATACTTCCGTTGAGGTTGTCAAGAAAACTATATTTGTATTATAATCGTCATTCAAAATGTTTTATCGAGTCATACGTGTTCACCAGCATATAGCTGACGTATTTTTCCAACCCATTGCAGGTAATTAAGCATTAGTAGCACTAGCAAGGATTGGAGTCTTTTGAATATAGATGCGCGTACACGATGGCTCCGTTTTTGATAACTAAAATCCTTGTAATATGAAACATATGTAAACTGATACTCGGGTATTTAAGTCCGAGTAAATTTTCAAAATAAATTAATATTATATTCAACCTAAAGTCTTCCGCTAAAATTAAACCATAAACTCTGATATATTTACAAAACAGGTACCAACTTGTGGTCATACGCCTAGGCTCTAAGCCGGGTTGTGACAGGTTGGTATCAGAGCCATCGGTTTCAAGGAATTAGGTATTAAACATTAGTACCTAGGCTTTAACCATTATTATGGTTATTATTACTATTCGTAGGGATAAGATAGGATTGGTAAACCTCCTATCCCTAATCTAACTAAATGCAGATGTCTTATATTAACTACTTTGGTCGTAGACACCGGGTAGCCATTCGATCAAAACCGACAATCAATCTTGAACCCTCCGATATGGAGAGTAGCAATAGTTATTATAATTAGCTTTTTCAGTCACAATCAACCAATCAATCTGGTGATACCCTATGGGAGCCAAACTGTGTATCTCCCAGGGAGTCAGCAAATGCCAATAGAGATTTCTGACGACACCACCGACAACAATCCTCAGTATTATCCATTCGAGGTTCCGACTTACCATCCTTCCGAGGAACAGGAAGTCCAGAGTAAGATAAAACAAGAAATAGAATCGGAATCGTCTAGCTGGATGAATTGTCACTCTGATCAAAGGAGATGGCAATTTGGATCACCACCATTGAATTATCAATATGAGACCCCACCAGCATCTGCAGAACCCAGTCACAAACTAAAAATGAGGGTTATCATGCCTTACAAAAAGAGATTTAACCTATTGCCAATCAAGAATCCTTATGAATCCGAGGAAGATCTCGAGGAAGAAGAGGACGAGAATCCTGATTTTCCTCCATATTTAGGACCAAGACCTTCATTCTCCTAACAAGCAAAAGAGATTCGGGAGGAAGCAAATCTCATCGAGGAGTTTTACACCACTAATATCCTCGATGAAGAAATGCATGCATATGTTGCTAATCCGCATCTCTATCCCCAAGAGAATGCTTATCTCTTTCCAGCCGCATCCGCACCAACGGGATATTCGAACCCTCCAAATTCGGTGTTGGACGAGCTGATAAATGAGAAAGTGGACAAAAAGAGAATGGGGAGAAATATTGCCAAGAAAATTGACAAGATGAAAAATCTTGTTACAAAATGGATTAAGTATTAGAAATCATAGTTGTGTACTTTTGTAGTTGTTGTAATCCTTTTTCTTGTAAAATAAATAATGTAATACAAAGTGTGTCCTTCCTAAATCTTGTTTTATTCATGTAACGGCATGTCTAAAGCAAACAGTAATCCAGAAATTCAAGTAAACAACAAAGGAAAGACAATTGAAAAAAATTTACAAGAAAAAGCTACCGTGGAAAATATACAAGCCATACCACAAAATTATGTGCTTGGTATCCGCGATTTGATAAGAGAGGCTGTAAATCCAATTTATGAAATTCTGAAAAATGATCCAAGTAGAACCGCCTCACAATCTAACAAAATAGCAAGTCGAAGTGAAACGGTTAATTCGAAAACAGAATCAAAGAAAGAATCCAAAAAGGAATCGGAAAAAGAAAGAAGATAAGAAAAAGGAAACCGAGAAAAAGAAAGAAGCGAGTGATGAAAGCTCGACTGCTGAAAACGACCACCGTGAAAAGACAAAGAAACATAAAATACACGAAGGTTGTGATTTCAAGGTTTTTAAAGTTTATAACCCCAAAGAGTTTCGCGGGGATAAAGGAGTGATACATACCCTCCGATGGTTGGAGGAAATGGAATCAATTGTGCTAATAAGCAAGTGCACAGAGAGAGAAAAGGTTCAATATACCTCCCAGATGTTCAAGAGGGAGGCGTTGGAATGGTGGAATACCCTTATCGGAATCAAGGGTTGTGAGAATCTATACAACTTAGATTGGGAAATATTCAAAGCAATGATACTGAAAAAGTTTTGCCCAATAAACAAGATGGATCAGATTCAAACCAAACTGTGGAACCACAAGGTTGTGGGAACCAATCTCAAGGAATATAACACCAAGTTCCTTGAGTACTGTAGAATTGTGCCTCATCTAGTCACTCCTGAAATCAACAAAGTGACACGATACATCTACGGATTACCAATCGAAATCTGTGATTATGTTCGTTCACATATGCCATCTACCAAAGAATCTGCCATGGAGTTGGCTGGATATTTGATGGACAGAATGTTAAGGAATCGAGATGAGAAAAAGAAAGATGATGGAAAGACAAGTGTTGGAGGAAAGATGAAGAAGACGGATAAGAAAAGAGAAGGAGGATTTGTGTATAGTCGCCCCATTTTCAAGTCATGCGGAAGGAGACATTTCGGCAGATGTCTTCGACCAACTAACACTGTTGTAAACGGATTTTGCAAGAAACCAGGACACTCGGAAGCAGATTGTAGGAAGAAGACCGAGGTATGTTTTGAGTGTGGTGAGAAGGGACATTATAGTACTGAATGTCCAAAGAAGAAGCCAACGGTAGTGACGGTTGGTTCAAGTGGCAGTGGTGCGAAGACCGATGCTAAGAAAGGAAACGCTCGTGTCTTTATGCTAGACACCCAGAAGGCAGCAGATATACCGGACGTGATCACCGGTACGTTTCCTATTAATAATTTTTATGCTAGAATTTTATTTGACTCGGGTGCGAATCAAAGCTTTATAGATTATAAATTTTGTAGTCAATTAAATGAACCCTTAGTTAAACTAGATAAACATTATGAGTTAGAAACTGCTGATGGCAATATAAGTAGAATAACCGAGGCTTTATATAATGCCACAATTTCTTTAGCCAATCACGTCATACCTGTACGATTGTTGCCTATGACATTAGCAGGTTTTGATGTAGTATTAGGTATGGACTGGTTATCGTCTAATCAAGCCCGTATCTTATGTAACGATAGAGCCAATGATATCCGAGCGTCTAACAATAAAACCATTCGTATAACTGGAGATAAAGAAGGAGGAAAGGTAGGAATCATATCCAAGATAAAAGCAAGTCATTGCATAGGTAAGGGATGTCTCGCATTCATGGCCTATGTAACCAAGGAACCTGAACCAAAGAAAATGGAGGAAGTACCGATTGTGTCTGAATTTCAAGATGTATTTCCTGATGAGCTACCAGGAGCCCCGCCTGATAGAGAGGTAGAGTTTAGAATTGACCTTATACCGAGAACTTCACCGATAGCCAAATCTCCTTATCGTCTGGCACCTACGGAAATGAAAGAGTTAAAGAAACAGTTAGATGAACTTTTGGAGAAAGGATTCATACGACCGAGTTCGTCACCGTGGGGAGCTCCAATTCTATTTGTAAAAAAGAAAGATGGATCGATGAGGATGTGTATAGATTATCGAGAACTTAACAAAGTCACAATCAAAAACAAGTACCCATTACCCAGAATCGACGATTTGTTCGATCAGCTTCAAGGAGCAAGTTGTTTTTCCAAGATTTACCTTAGATCGGGTTATCATCAATTGAAGGTACAAGAGGAAGATATACCTAAAACAGCATTCAGAACCCGATACGGACATTATGAGTTTACCGTTATGCCTTTCGGACTCACTAATGCTCCGGCAGCTTTCATGGACATGATGAATCGGATTTTCAAGCCTTATTTAGACAAGTTTGTTATTGTCTTTATAGATGACATTCTTGTTTACTCGAAATCCAAAGATGATCATCAAGTTCACCTTAAGATCATACTTGAAACCCTCAGGAACGAGAAATTGTACGCTAAATTCTCTAAGTGCGAATTTTGGTTGTCCGAAGTGCAATTTCTTGGTCATGTTATAAATGAAAAGGGTATTCAAGTAGATCCAGCAAAGATTGAAGCCATAAATAAGTGGGAGAAACCGAAAACGCCGAATCAAGTCTGAAGTTTCCTAGGCTTAGCCGGATATTACAGAAGATTCATTCAAGACTTTTCCCGAATAGCTGTTCCATTAACTTCACTCATAAGAAAAGCAATTAAGTTTGAATGGGGACAGAAGCAAGAGGAAGCATTCGAAACACTAAAACAAAAGTTAACCAATGCACCTATCTTGGCTTTGCCAGATGGACTAGAAAACTTTACCATTTACTGTGATGTTTCGCACACGGGAATGGGATGTGTTTTGATGCAAGGAAAGAAAGTGATTGCTTATGCTTCGAGACAATTGAAAGTTCATGAAAAGAATTACACCACGAACGATCTTGAACTAGGAGCTATAATTTTCGCCTTGAAGTTATGGCGACATTACTTGTATGGTGTAAGGTTCACAGTATATACTTATCACAAGAGTTTGAAGCATATATTTGACCAAAAAGAATTAAATATGAGGCAAAGGCGTTGGAGGGAAACACTTAATGATTACGACTGTGAGATTGTATATCATGAAGGAAAAGCCAACGTAGTGGCTGACGCCTTAAGTAGAAAAGAACATGAGAAACCAAAGAGAGTACGAGCTCTTAGATTGGAACTTAAAGTCGATTTATCAAGTCAAATCAAAGAAGCTCAGAAGTTGGCACTGGAAGAAGGAAACATTAAGGCCGAAAAAGAGAACGACACAATTGATCAATTAATTAAAGGAAGTGACGAAATTCTTAGACTTGGTACAAGAATTTGGGTACCAATGGTCGGAAATCTAAGAGATAAGATTCTCGAAGAAGCACACAAGTCAAAATACACGATGCATCCGGGTAGCGACAAGATGTATCACAATCTAAAAGACGATTACTGGTGGATCGGAATGAAGAAAGACATTGCTTTGTATGTAGCTAAATGTCTAACGTGTTCCAAAGTGAAAGCTGAACACCAAAAGCCGTTAGGACTACTACAACAACCCGAAATTCCAATATGAAAATGGGATATGATAACTATGGATTTCATTATTAAGTTACCTAAAACTTCACGCCAAAATGATGCAATCTGTGTTATTGAAGATAGACTTACCAAGTCTGCTCATTTCATTCCAATCCAAGAAACATTCAGCATGGATAAGTTAGCACACTTATATGTCGAAAACATTGTATCCTTACATGGTGTGCCGCTATCCATCATATCCGACAGAGATAGTCGTTTTACTTCAAATTTTTGGTCAAGCTTTCAAAAATCCATGGGGACACGACTAAACTTAAGTACTGCTTACCATCCCCAAACTGATGGCCATGGTGAACGCACGATTCAAACCTTAGAAGATATGCTTCGTTCTTGTGTTGTTGATTTAGGATGAAGTTGGGACCCCCATCTCGCGCTGATGGAATTCTCGTACAACAATAGTTATCATACGAGTATCCAAGCAGCACCATTTGAAGCATTGTATGGTCGTAAGTGTAGGACGCCTGTATGCAGGTCAGAAACAGGTGATAGTCAGTTGTCAGGACCTGAAATTGTTCAAAAGACTATTGATCAAATAATACAAATCCGTGAACGATTGAAAACGGCAAGGGATAAACAAAAGAGTTATGCGAACATTCGCCGCAAGCCATTGGAAAGAAAGGAAAATTGAGTCCACGATTTTTCGGACCATTCAAGATACTCGAAAGAATTGGACCAGTTGCATACTGACTGGAATTACCTGATGAAATGAAAGGTATTCACGACGTGTTTCACGTATCCAATCTTCGCAAGTGTTTAGCCGATGAAACTTTTGCTATGCCATTAAAAGATGTTAAGATCAATGAGAAGCTTAAATTTGTGGAACAACCAATTCAAATCGAAGATAGTATGATCAAGTTCCTCAAGCACAAGCAACTCAAACTCATAAAAGTTAAATGGGATTCAAGACGTGGGCCCGAGTACACATGGGAACTCGAGTCAGAAATGAAGAAGAAGTACCCCTATCTATTTCAATAAATCTCGAGGACGAGATTATTCAAAGGGTGGGGAGGATGTAACACCGCGTCTTTTACCCTTTACAATTAAGGCTTAAAAATAGTAACTTAGAAAGTACAGGGACCAAAAGTGTAAATTCTAAAACTCTTCTCCCATTGCGGTACGAGACGGGGTAACAATCAACCCATCGCGTAGCGCGATGGGCTTGCTGAGTCAGTGGACACGTTTCCAACAACGTGTCAACACGTGGCACGTTGTGACAGGCCGCGTGTTACCACCGCATAAGGCGGCGTCTTTTTGCGGCGCCACGATACGCGATAGGGCACAAGGAACCCATCGCGTACCGCAATGGGGTCCAATTTTGGCTATAAAAGGGGGGTGATGGGCATGGGCTCCATTCATCCCAAACACACCTCTCTTTACACACACACAGCATTGGAAAGCGTGCCCCATTGCCGTAGCGAGCTGACGTGCCATTTTCTCGAAGTTCGTGCAAGAAACGAAGTTATAATCAAGTAGCACTCATAGAAGCGAGTAAATCAAGATTCTGCCTTATTTTATTATCAATCTAAGTACCCTCATTGAGGTAGGAGTTACGTTTAAGTTATTTGAACTATTGCTTAGACTATCAATCGAGGCTATGGCCTTTAACCTTGATCGTATTTTACAAATCAATCACAATTATGTTTTCATAAACGTTACTTCCTGATGAAGTAATGTTAAACGAAAGATATATTTTGACACGCATGTAGTAACTGGAAGCGGGATATCACTAGTAATAAGTTTCTTGCCTAAGGAAAAGTAATTCGTACAAATCCCAATCAACCGAGGGACCCGTTTACTTACCTGGAGAAACTTACCAACGTGATAGAACCTATTAGGCCAAAGCATGCTATATCAAACGTCACATAAAACAAGTGTTTTCATTCACAATCAAAGATAAACGATTTCAAGGTTAAGCTTACAATCATAGCTTAACATCATTTAAAACATTCATACGAACCTCTTTATGTATAGGTTAATATCATTCACAATCACTCAATCAATCAGTCAAGGTTTTCAACACCGACGGTACAGGTGAATACGTTCAAACCTTTTATAACGTGAATACGTTAACCTTTTTAATCAGTCAAAACATATTTATACTCAATGAGACGAACGGGCGTTTGTCTTAACGAGTCATTCAACGTCTACATGAGATAATGAAATCTCTAAAACGTTATAATACAAAGTAGAGAATAATATCAACTCAGACCGAATACGCATGTGTATGGATCCAAACATAACTGTTAAAGCTCAAATCAATCAATCAAAGTCAATGAAGCCGCGAGCTTAAACGGTCATGACCAGTTCTCAGTTCAGGGCCGTTTGGCTCGGGGAATACCGTTGTGTGTGTAGGGCAGTGGTACATATACCGGAAGTAGAAATACTTCCGCTGAGGTTGTCAAGAAAACTATATTTGTATTATAATCGTCATTCAAAATGTTTTATCGAGTCATACGTGTTCACCAGCATATAGCCGACGTATTTTTCCAACCCATTGCAAGTAATTAAGCATTAGTAGCACTAGCAAGGATTGGAGTCTTTTGAATATAGAAGCGCGTACAAGATGGATCCGTTTTTTATAACTAAAATCCTTGTAATATGAAACATATGTAAACTGATACTCGGGTATTTAATTCCCGAGTAAATTTTCAAAATAAATTAATATTATATTCAACCTAAAGTCTTCCGCTAAAATTAAACCATAAACTCTTATATATTTACAAAACAGGTACCAACGTGTGGTCATACTCCTCGGCCCTAAGCCGGGGTGTGAAAATTCTAAATATACGTGCAAGCGTCAAAGTGCTGCCCGAGGGTCTAGAAAACAATAAGCCAAACAAGGTAGGGGTTCTGCCCAAATAAAATATTATTATTCCAAAGGCTTAGACCCTAGTCAGGGGTATAGCCTAGACATTGATCAAATCAAAAGATAACAATTAAATAAGAATTCTTTATAAAATACAAATATATAAACAAAGGTAATAACTAAAATATAATTTCTTCATAGTTAAGAAATGTAAGTATTCACATACATGAGGATATAGATAAAATAATAATTCTTCAAGAGTAAGAAAGATAAGCTTACAAGAGGTATACTAAAAAATAGTGTTTCTTTATGATTAAGAAACATAAGATTTTATATACAAAGGTAATAGACAAATAACGTTTCTTCTTGAAGAAGAAACATATCATAGACATTTCTTCTTGAAGAAGAAACATAATAGATGATTGGCAAATAAAGAGAAAGAAATCATGTCGGATTAAAAGACGATCAAGGTTTAAAGCTATCAAAACCAGATTAAAGGTCTGTAGTCGGATTAAGAGACGATCCGGGTATTTATAAACCTATTTTATTATAGGTCAATCATTCATTCATTCACAAAGGTTTTCAAACGAGATCACCACATCATTCAGAACAGACAGTCACAGGTGAATACGTTAAACCTTTTTCAATCAAGATAAACGGGTTGTTTATCTTAAAAAAAAGACAGTCAAATAAAGATTTATGGGATTACGTGATCCCTATTAAAATACAAGATAGAAAATAAAAACAAACTCAGACCGAGTGCATATGTGTCTGGATCCAAACATAATCAATCTAGTCTATCAATTAAGGCTACGTCGCCACAGACTAGAGATCATAATAAAAGTTCTCCAGAAAGGGCGTCAGTTCTCGAAGAACCGCAATTTGTGTGTGTATGGCAAGTGGTACAAATCCCAGAAATAAAAGACGTTTCTACTGAGATTGTTCAAGAAAATTATCTTGTCATTCAAAGAAAGATTTTATAAAATATTTTTAGAGTCAACGATTCAACAGCATATCGTTGACGTATTTTCCCCAACCTTACAGGAAATAAAGTTAAGCACATGTAGCAAGGAATTAGAGTAATTCAAGAAGATCGCAAGGTAGAGATGGCTTAGTTTTAAATTATTAAAATATTGCAAATATATTTAAACAAGTTTTATAAAATCAAACAAGGTTTATAAACCAAACCCTCGAATATCTATTATTCGAGAAGCTTTCTAATAAATCAAATATTTTATTATATTAAATAAAAGTTTACAAATAAACTAATGTTTAAAAATAAGACTTCCGCTAAAACTCTGATATATTTACAAAACATGTACCAACAATTGGTCACACGCCTAGGCCCTAAGTCCGGATTTGCAAGGGTCAAAAATTGAAAATTCCAACTTCAAATTACTATATCACCACTATACCACATGACAACACTACCAAGAGAATCTGGTTCAATATTCAGAACTTGGACAATTTAGTGGATGTTTACTTGGCCAAAAACAAGAAAAAGTTTGGTAGCACCTTTGGGTTTGCTAGACTTGTAAATCTAAAGGATTCGTTGATGCTAGAGGATCATCTAAATCGGTTTATCTTGGTAATACGATATTGGAGGCAAATCTGTCTAGGTTTGGTAGAAGGAAGACCTTTGTTATTGATATGAGATCTTAACAGCTCAGTAGTTCATATGTGTGCGTTGCTCCGATCTATCATGGGACTACCAATAATAGGTACTCTGTGGATGTCACGATAGGAAGGCCCGCAACACACGGAGAGACGCCTATAGGGTTGAGAAGAATTTATCTGCATATGACATCATCTACATACCAAATTCCATTACTCCTAAATATGCAGATTTGTTAGTTTTTTGTGTGGTGGCTGAAGTGAAGAATGTGGATTTACTTCCCAACATTAAGTAAAATGAGTATTTTGTTCGATTTAAACAATTAATTATTATATGAGCTTACTTGATTACGATTTGGGTTATGTAAAAGGCCAGTGTATAAAAATAGTATTAAGCATGTCTCAAATAAGACTAGAACCAACAACCTTTTGGTTGGAAGTCATACCTTTTGCCACTAGACCAAGTTAGTTGTTATGTAATTGAGTTTAAACATTAAATATACATATTTTTTTCATAAAAATAGACGTATATTTTAAAATTCCGCGCCTAGCGGGGTGTAGGGCCAGGGTTCGTTGACCCTCCCCCACCCCCTGCCTGGCCCTGGCTCTTGACCACCGAAACCCCATCAACCATAGAACTTGATTTAGGGAATTCGTTTAGAATGTAAAAATGAACAACTTTGATGTTCAACACTTACTTGGAAAATGAATGGAATGAGCAAAAACCGAAAAGTCAAAGGCTTTGTCTATAGAAAGCCAAACCTCCAAGAACTTGGAAACTAACAACCAACGAACGAAATTCAGGGTAAGTTAAGGTGGAGTAAACATTTAGTAGAAGACAAAGGGTCATTTATGTACGCTCAACTTGGCTTATTGATAAAGGATTCGTCAATGTTATGAATTAATTGAATATTGGATTAAAAATGGAAGAAATCAACAATCAACCAAACTTAGCACCATTTATTGTTCTTACTTCAATGAATTAATGGAATATGCTTAGGTATGATGCCAAATCATATTCCAATCGCTCCATAAGAAAGATACACGAAATTGGGCTTCCAAAATTAACGAAACCGACAGTTAAACGAAGGAAACACGTTTGTTGATCTGATGCTCCTTTGAGCTACGCGAAGAAGAAAGGGTGCTCCCCTAAGTACGAAAAAGAAAACTGACTCTTGTATATTGACATGTTTAGCCCATGGGCTTTCTAATGTGCAAATTTAAGCCATAATTAAATATTAAGCCCGAAAATGGAACTAAAAATACCCAAGTAATATAAAAAAATAATATTACCATAAATAACGAACCAAAAAATTAAATGGGTCAGGTTTCGATTTCTGAATTTGACGAATGTTACAGACATTGCTTGTCTGGGTGACGGAGGAGTAGGAAGAATGGGCTACTGTGTTCAGGGAGGATTTGTCAGTCTCCGATTGGAGTGGCTTCGTAAATAATAAGATCTAAGATTCTGACGAAGACGATGAGGATATCCTGGATTCAAATCGTACGAGAAAATCTTTGATCAGATAATGCAAAGTTGACGGCTGCTCTACGTCTCAGAAAAGTGTTGCGTAGGTAGGCGAGTCTGAAGTTTCGTCGATAGGCCCCAGGGTCTAGATGCACCTTGGGCTCAAAGACTAGGTCAATCTGACATGGGGATATATTAGTCTCAATATTCAGAGGTTAATCGTGCTCAGGTATGTCGGTTACCAATTATGGTAATGGAATTAATTTGATTGGACTGAATTCAAATGGGCCGATTTTGGGCTCTGATACATTAATGAATCTGTTGGGTATTAATCCAGACATGCCCTCTTTTTGCGGTGGGTTTGACTGGGTTTGGAAGCAAATAAAGTTGGGCCTACTATGGGTTGTAAGAATATAATGTTAGGTTGTTAGGTTGTTGTTGGCATGGAACAATATGCTTTTATCAAAGATCGATAGATCTAGGATAAACCTCTCATTATTAATGATTTGATTGATTGTAAAGAGGAAGAAACAACTTTCATAATTTGAAATCAACTTTGAAAAGACGTATGATTCTCTTAGTTGGGGTTATATTTTTTTTTGTTATTTTGTAATTGTGTTTTTTGTTTATTTTCATCATTAATTGTCTAGATATTGTATTATATTACTCAATATTGTGTTATATTTTGTTCGGAATTGCGTTATATTTTGCGATATATCGTGTCCTTTTTATTCATTATTGTGTTTTTTGTTTATTTTCATCAATGTGTCTTTTTTCTCGACGACACAATGTATTTTCATCAATTATTTTTTTAACGGAAATGACGTGGAACACGTTCTAGTTTTTTCTTTTTTATTTATATTTTGAGTTATGATTTTTTTATTATTTTGATGAATTTTGTTTTAAGAAACTTTTGTTTACCATAAATTCTTCTCACACTTCTAATTTTTATCTCCCTTTGCATTTTAACTTTTCCCTATGTTATATTGTTATAATAGCTACTATTTCAAATTTTATATTTGATTTAAATGTAGGAACTAAAAATAATGTAAATAAAACCACTAAAAAAATTAAGTGCTCTCACAATGTTGAAATATTCTTAAGACGTCATTCCCCTGTAATCAAAGCATCGTCAACATAACTCGGGTGAAACAGATAAAATTTTCCTTACCTACCTTTACTCCAATAATTAAACATTTTACTTTAATATATGGGAAA
Organism: Bidens hawaiensis; assembly: GCF_021521415.1. Taxonomy (NCBI): domain Eukaryota; kingdom Viridiplantae; phylum Streptophyta; class Magnoliopsida; order Asterales; family Asteraceae; genus Bidens; species Bidens hawaiensis. Next base: position 135,304 of record NW_027492308.1, on the reverse strand, counting down.
GCAACATGTCACCTTGTTTGAAGTCTCTCTCCAGTTAATACTCACATGAAGGACTACCATTCATTAGAACAAACTAGTTGGAAGACACCAAATACACCCTAATCATATGTTTCTAATTGATCCCAAAACAACTCCATCTCTTTTCTAGATAATCACAACTAAGAGAATCACGTCTTCCAAAATTCTGTCTTTAATAAAAGTTGTTTCTTCCTCTTTGCAATCAATCATCTCATCAATAATGAGAGGTCTATCCTAGATCAGTTAATCTTTGATAAAAGCATATTGATCCATGCTAACAACAACCTAACAAACTACATCAATCTATTTGCCAATAAATTTGAAATGACTTTGTACTGAAAACCAATCAAGTTAATCGGTCTAAACTCTATCACCAGCGTTAGACTAGCTAATTTAGGAATCTATGTAATAAAATATGAGTTTCTTAACAAAGGCCATAATTAATGTCTTCATTCGTTAAATCATTGTATCTTTTAAAAAACGCAAATGAAAACCTATTTGGACTCGACGACTTTACTTCTCCCACGTGACCAGATGACATTCTTCACTTCCAGGATAGAGGGATTATATCCCAACACAAATCTGGGAAATTACAGTAAAAGATCCTTTTAAAACTGAAACTAACCGAACAAGAATTATTGATTAATTCCTCCCCTAACTCTAGCTATGGAGAAACTAGAGTTAAACGAGTGTTGGTTCGCGTCCGACCTGGATGTCGGTATGAGACCGGATTCGGATCTAACATGCTATGTTCAACCCATAGAGATGGGAATAAAATGGAAAAGAGCCAGTAGCCCTACATTAAACTAACATAAATCCTAAATGAACCAATTAAGATGAAATTGACCACTAAAACCCAATCAATCATCGAAAGTGATTGAAGGCTTTCATTTAGAATGTAAAAAATGAACAAATTTGAAATCGTTATGAAATCAGTTTATTTTTTTTTTTTTACCCCTTTTGCATTTGCAAGTTTGATTTCATTTACAAAATGTATTAGCGAGGTAGTTTTGCATCTAAAATGAAAGCCGTCAAAATAGGAATTGGGGAAGATAACATAAACGATCTAATCCATGAAATGTATCAAGTCAATTACCGTAAATATAAGAGGGATGGGAAAATGATTGGGCAACCCTACATGCACACAATACTCAAAAAAATAAACATACCCCAATAATATCACAACTATCAAGTACCTCTCAAGGAGAATAAGATAACGATAAAGCTTACAGTATCAAATGAGACCCCTTACTTATAACTAAAACCAAAAATTCAAATTTTTACATGATTGGCTTTTCTTCTAATGTGAATGGAGCTATTTCCATTCTATCGAAGTAGGCACCAGAAGGTCCATCGTCCGGCAACAAAGCAGCCAATACCACAGGTTTAGCACCTTCTTCTACAGTAAGGAATCCTGTCTGATATGTCATATCTGTTACCACATATCCGGGATGCACGGCATTCACAAGAATATTTTGAAACTTTCGTGCCATTAATCTTGTGTAAGCATTAATAGCTACTTTCGAAACTTTGTAAGCAGAAGCTGTTAAAGGCCATCCATTCTCCCTCAACTTGCCATCCTTAAAAACCATTGAATGATCTCATTTATTCTTTCCTCGGTTAAGTTCTCGTTATCATGCAACTCTTGTTTCAACTCTTCATTATGAAACCACTAAAACAAAAAAGAACTTGTAAGTAAAAATTTCAACATTTTAAAATGGACATATGTGATTAATGAACTTACATGAAAGTCACCATAAGCAGAGCTAACATTCACAATTCTTGGTGATTTAGAGAGTTGAAGAAGAGAAACAAGTGCATCTGTAACTCTTTTGGTTCCATAATAATTTATGTTCAAACATTCTTCTCCCAAATCATAAGGTTCCTCCATAAAGGCTCTTACAAGGCCTACACTCTCATCGGTCACTTGCATCTAGTTATATCAAATTAACATTATATAACAATGTAACAAGTTTGGGGAGAAACAAGATGAGCGAAAAAAAGGATGACTATTTAAAGAATTGTATAGAGAGAAATAGTTACATATCCTCCTTTGTCTTTAAATTTTTTTTCTCATCAACAAAAACAACTCTGTTTATAGCTGCATTGTTGACCTGTATACAAGATTTATAACTTCTTTAAATTAAAAATGCATTGTATATATGTTGACGAGTATACAAGATGCATAACTTCTATAAATTAAAGAAAAGGAGATTATTTAAACAAGAGTATTGTTCAATATCTTTATTTTGTAGTTTAATTTACTAAACCTAAGATTAATTGTGAATCTTCTTATATGTCACAACAACACATGGGTGTTGATATCTTTTATAGTAATTAAGACACCAAGTTATGCAATTGGATTGTCACCTTTCCAAAGTAGCCTGGTTGGATTTTTCAGGTTCTATTATTTTTGTAAACGGATTCTATTAAGTTCATGTGTAATAGTGAAAAAACATGATTCATGGTTAAGATAAAAAGAGAGCTAGTTCACATGTCCATGTATGAGGTTTTACTTACCAAGATATCGAGTTTTTTGAAGCGTGTTTCAATGAATTTTATCAAATTTGCTATGCTTGTTGAATCTTCTATGTCAAGCTGATGAAAAACAACATTCAGGATGCCAGAAGCGTTGAGTTTTTCTACAGCTTGAACCCCTCGACTCTCGTTTCTAGCCTTTAATATGACTTCGACACCGTTTAAAGCTAGTTGCTGACATACTTCAAATCAAATTCCTTTATTTCCTCCTGTCACAACTGCGCATCTGAAATTTTAAAATGAACCAAAAAAGTTATTTCTTCAAGCCTTTTGAGCTTAGCTATTTTATGAAAAAAGATTAAATTTACCTTCCTGTCTCCTCCATATTTGCTCATATGAAGTGGGACAATAAGATGAAAACCTGTTTTATGTTGCATTAATAAAATTCGCAACCACATAAGTTTTATCTAGATGGGATAGGTGTGTATGTGGCTCATGAAAAAGCAAGACTAACTGAAAAACTTGGGTTGTTCATTGGTTGGTTACACATGTAGAGTGATGTGCATATAGTTTAATGTCTTGTTTGTTTGATGCGATGTGAGCTTTCAACGAGTGAGCTTTTTTACTTAAAACACAATTTGGATACATTCTAATTGGAGCACTCACGTTGGAAGCTTTATTATACTTAATTCTTTAAAATTAGAGTAATAAAGAATAGTTAAAAACTACCTAAATTATTCCCTCATCTCATTCTCTAAAATAAAAGGAAAATTTTAGAGACGCTATCTCTAGACATAGAGACTCACTATTCATTCTTGTTAGGATATCAATGTTTAAAGTTTTCTTAATGATCCAAAGTTTTGATGATGATTGAATTTATGCAATTTGTGTTATTAGTTATATATGTATTAAAAAGCAAGTTAGTTAATTCACAAAAGTTACTATTCATAAATACTAACCATCAAAGTTATCTTTTCACATGGATAGTTAAAACATTTATTTGTTTTGTACATATAAGTCTACAAAAAAATTTTGTACATATATGTCATTGTATGCGTGTTTAGTTTGTTCGTACTGTGTGATAATGGTTAGCAGCTTCTATTATTTTCTACTTCTCTAGGAGACGACAACAACCAGCCGTTTCCTATCAACCAGCAAGGCAGCATCATCTGGCGGTTCGCCGGTAACAACAAACAACACTAGTTTCGCAACTCCCTACCAAGTGTTTAATTCCTTTTTTATCCCTTTTCATTGCCTTCAAACCTGCTTCTCTTCTACAAGGCCCAATACTGATTGTCGTGCGTTGTTCACTTGTTTGGAGGTTAGACCATGTGTACTGCAAACGTTATGTTTGCGTTATGGGTTGAAAACGCGGGGGGTACACCGCCCCCCTGCGTTATGTGATGTTGTTTTTTTGGTGCGTTGTATACAAAACGCACAAATAGCACACAAATCAAAAAAATATTACCGTTAACCGTTGAGAATAAAAAAAATTATATTTCTTTATATATTAAACCAATTAATTCCCAATCAAAACTCATCAAATTTATAAAACTTCTCTTTTAACTCTACAACTCTATAATTCCTTTACACAAAATTTACTATATATGGATCCTCCATCTATATATAAACAGTTTTTCGGGCCCGACCAACAAGCCGAGGACGTGGAGGAGGAACAGGCGGTTACGAGTGCGATTATGCTCGCGACACAGTATATGAGTTCCGTTACGGGTAACAATGAAGACGATGATGAAGACGACGACGACGATGGCGAAGATGATGAAAACGACGACGAGGACGACGACGAAGAGGGCGAAAACGACGACGACAACAACGACGAATAGTTTTTTTTTTATTTTCTTGTAATATTTATTTAATAAAATATTATTGTTATTTGATTATTCTTATTAAAAATTAAAAACAAAAAACAAAAACTGTAAAAGTGACTGGGCGCCACGTGGCGCATAACCCCTGGATGTGGAGAGTTATGACTACAGCCTGTTTTTGTATAAAACCATAACTCTGACTGGGCGCCACGTGACTCATAACCTCTGGATGTGGAACTTTATGACTACACATGTTCTTAGTCTTTGTTTTTCTAAGGTGTTAATTGACTTCTACATCTCTCAACAATTTGGGTTAGAGTTCATATATGTTGTTTAGGCCTACTAAGTTACGTATATAGTAGCCACAATTATATTAACCATTCAACTCAAAAATAAAAATAAAACAAATTTTCTTTTCGATTGCTATTGTATACTTGATTTTTTATAATTCAAAGTCCTGTAAGTATCAAGCGGTTTGGTATACGGTTTTAGAATTTTTAAACCGCAACAAACAGTTTGATTTACGGTTTATATTATAAACCAGCCGTATAAAACCGGACTGGACCATTAGATTTGACCATATATATTTTAGTTTTTTATATATGTTTTATATTCAGTTGCTTGTTGTTTATAATGAGTTTAACTAAAATAAATCTAAGGCTAGTAGTTTATTTGGAATGTACTGGGATAAAATTTGGCAATATCTATTTTAGCTTTGCATGTGTATACATTGTGGTTACTTCAAGATTTATAATTAGTCATTACACTATTATTGTTTTTTTTCTTGTTTGATTCAAATAAAAAGATAGATGTAATGTTATGGCAGCTAGTTGACAATTGATTTTATATAAAAATACTAATGAGCTTAAACCGTGAAACCAAACCGTTAGTAACGGTGGTTAAGTTCGGTTTTAATTTTCAATTGTTCAGTTTCGGTTTTTGAAGATAAAAAACCGTCACTAATGGTTTGGTTACGGTTTGACCTAAAAACTGTAAAAACCAAAGTGTGAACACCCCTCCACTGATCATTTTTACATCTCATTTAAAAATTAAAAACAATTTTAAACATCATTTAGACATAATAATCTATAGTTTTGATTACGATTGAGATTATGTTATCTGTGTTATTATTTTTTTATTAAATATAAAATACATGTTCTTGTGCACTTAAACAATCATCACAAGTTAAAAAGATCAACAAAGTTCAAGTACGACAACTATCATATAATTCAAGTCTACAAAGCTCTGGCAATAATAACCGACATCGACAAGTATAGATCAAGACTTATCTGACAACATGAATATGCTATGGTATTAGAGATATTTCAAACTAACTCATAATAATATACCAATATTTATAAAAACAAGATTTTTATTAAAACTATGGTCACTTCCTAAAAACATTTTATTAACCGGGCTAAGTTTTATAAACTTAAATCTTTACTAAATGATTAACAAATAATAATGTTAATCTTTAGATAAATTTGATATATGAATCTAATCTATCTAATCTAATTAACTATATAATTGGCTATCATGAAATCCTACGTGTCACTCTCAGGTTGTTCCCCTCATTCTCTAGAGCCACTAGATTGTTTAGTTTCTAAATAGAGACTTCTCATGCATTTGACCCATATTTGCGAGTATGGATCTCACCAAACCCGGATAGTCTTTAAATGGGTTATAACATCTCATTTATTTGTGAAATTCTTTCATAATCAAACAATACTTTCTGCGGGTTATGGGTCTCACCAAACCCGGATAACCCTTAAACGGGTAATAACATTTCATTTATTTGTTAAATAACACCTTAATTATCAAAGAATAATTTCCACAGGTTATGGGTCTTACCAAACCCTAACAGCCCTCAAATGGGTTATAAGATCTCATTTATTGGTAAACACTTTCATCATTAAACCCTAACTTAATTTCTCCTTTACATGTTCTCTGTTGTTGGGTTATCATCTCCATCGCCGGTTAACTTTCGATATTACCCACCATCGCTAACTACATCAACAACTCCCCATTTTTCATTAGACAAATATTTGTGTTCATGTTTGTTCATTTAAAAAAATCAACATGCTCGTGTTAATTTATGTTTATTCGTTAAAAATACAAAAAACCTACACATCTCAATTGAAAAACCTAAACGCTAATAAATATAATAACAAACTAATATATATGTATTAAATTAAAACAAAACTTCATTAAATAATAAAATAAATCATCAAAAAATAGCAGAACGATTAAAACAAAAACTTGAATAAACTCCCGTAACACGGGATGATCAAACTAGTAACTTATATATTAGTATCCTAAGTTGTTTCCTCATCGGAAATACGACCTTGGACAACCCAAATTGTTTGGCTTTTGATCTACTTACGTGTCTATAAATTAAAACTGTGTCCTCCTATTTCAATCACTTACATTTTTTTTTCTCTTAACACTTCACTATACTTCTATAAAATATCTCCATCTAATTTCTTTGATCGATATACTAACATTATTTGAAAAGGGATAGATAATCAAGATCAAGCAAAGATCAAAAAGTAAAACTAAAAGTTGTTCTACAACTTACATCTTTTTAAGGGGAGTTTGATAGCCTCTTAATCTTAGAGGTAGGATGTGTTTGATAGACATGTTTTTTTCTAATTTTTCTAAAAGCTTGTGTTGGTGATCATTACCAATGTCTTATCCCTCGTTCATGTTAGCTTATAGACTCGTTAGCTAGTAAGCTTTATGCATTTTTATATACGTGGTGTTTATGAGCTTTATACACTTATATACGTTGTACGGTACTCACAACCTTGTGAATAATAGTTTGTGTTGGTTTATTCTATGTTATGCTTATACTAAAAGTATTTTTTAATCACCAACAATCTTGTGTTTTAGTTCTTATGTTTATGAACTAGTGATTTCGTTGTCACTATATGAGTATAAATTCGATGACTTTCCTATCACTCATGATGTATATGTTATAAATGCACGTCATGAATCAACTATGAATGATTAATGAATGTATTTAATCCAGTAAGCTTATGTAAACGCAACTATGACTCAATGTCACAGTATGAACGGTAATGTTTGGTAGCTTTCGTGAAGAGTAGATTCCAGGATGATGAATAGTCACCTGACAGTTTACAAGTCTTGTATACAACAAGAAACACAGCGGTTCCGACAATTTTCTGTCAACCAGTAGCCAGTTTTGACAAATTCACTTATAAGACGCATTTACCTAATTCATTAGTGAGAATAAAGTCCGCTACATTATATTCAACAAAGTTAATAATGAACATAGACACGACTTTTTTAATGTCTAAAAATAACAAATAAAAGAAAAAGAGTAGTAGATTCGTGATTCACTATAAACCAAACACTATAGTGTGTCTTGTACACGTGTGTATGTTACATCGTCCTGTCGTACAACGTCCGATTATAAATATTAATATTAGCACAAATGACAAGAACAACAGCAATCATCACACCCTCAATTCACATCTTTCCCACTTCAGTTTCCACTCATACTTGTGTCCTCAATAACCAATTCCCAAAATCTGTCAATAACACCATTTCAATCTCACCCAATTTCTATAATATTATCAGGTACCGGCCATTAATATCTTCATTTACATTACATGATCATTGTCCAAAACCTTTATTATTATTATTATTATTATTATTATTATTATTATTATTATTATTATTATCTATGTGATCGATATCATCCATACGTCAGTGATATATCGGTTATCAGTAACCATAATATTGGCAATATTGACCGATATTCCCAACATCTGTGTTTTAAGTCTTAATTATTAATTTTTAGCTGGTGTTTTAAGTCAGTTACTACTTGCTACAATTGTTAGTGTTTTTCAAGTTGTAAAAGGTTAATTAGTTAATGGTAGGAGAGTATACTGAACTATTAGTGTTAAATTGCTATATATTATATATATTAATTTTACATGATATTAAAATTGCCGATATCTCACTGTGATAATCGATATCTCAAATATCGGTCAAGGACCGGTATCCGATATTTTTCCGCATTAACTACTTAAACTGTTATTATGCATAAGAAAATCTTGAATCTTGATGTTTATAAAAGGCATAATTTGTGATCAATATAGTTTATTAACTGTTTTGTAGAAACAAGAAAATTAACAATAAGAAGACAGTTAAGAGAATATTATTAAGGGCTAAGATGGGAGAGAGTGCAGAGGTCAAAGGTGGTCAAATGGTGTTTGAGCCAGTTGTAGAAGAAGGTGTTTTCAGGTTTGATTGTTCTGCTGATGCAAGAAACTCATCATTTCCCAGTCTTTCTTTTATTAATCCTAAAGTTAGAGACACACCCCTTCTTAATAATAATAGTCATAAAACTCCATCATATATCCCAAGTTTTGTAGTTGTGGCACAACAACAAGCTGTGTGTTTTGAGGTTAGTCATATGTTATAGAAATTTGTTTATGTTTTGTTACACTTTTGTATTATTAGGGGTGTAAACGAGCCAAGCTACTCGAGATCGGATCAATAAAAAACTCAAGCTTTTTTGAGCCTGAGTTTCAAATAAAGCTCATATAGTTATTGAGCCTGAGCTCGAGCGTTGTGCGGAAGCTCGTTTAGGCTTGTTGAGCCTTAACGGGCCTTGAGAATTTTTAAGTTTTACCTCTTTTGGACTACTATGTATTAACTCACACTGCACACCCGAGCTCGAGCTGAGCTTTACCTTGTTTAAGGTACTACATGAGCTTGAACCGAGCTTAGGCTTATAAAGGTTTTTCTCAAAATATATAAGCATAATTAAAAACGTATATAAATTAGTTTATAAATAATAAAAATTAGCCAAGTCTTAATAAACGACTTACCAGTCGAGCTCGAGCTTGGCTCGTTTACACCCCTAGCATTTATGTAAGATTTATAAGCTAGTGAATAACTGAATATGCTTATTAGTTTCCAGCAGGAACTTCATTTTATGGAACAGGGGAAGTTAGTGGACAGCTTGAAAGAACAGGCAAAAGGGTTTGTTTTTTTAACCTTTTTTGTATCTGTCATTTGTTTATTTTAACTTTTTTCATAAATTAATGGATGCAATAAATTTAGGTTTTTACTTGGAATACTGATGCATGGGGATATGGAAGCGGAACAACATCCTTGTACCAGTCACATCCTTGGATTGTAGCTGTTCTTCCTAATGGAGATGCATTCGGGATTCTTGCGGATACAACTAAACGTTGTGAGGTGCTTAATATTAGTTTATTTTTTAATTATTTTGCTTAATACTTGTCATAATTCCTAAACATATATATAATATTATGAGTTATTGTCAACAGATTGATCTGCGTAAGGAGTCGACAGCAAAGCTGATTGCGCCTTCGCATTATCCTGTTATTACATTTGGTCCATTTGCTTCGGCATCCATTGTTTTGACAACACTGTCACGCGCAATTGGTAATTTTTTGAAATTTTTTTTTATAAACTTTATGGATGAAATTTGAATATGGTTTTGTTCTTTTTATTTTAGGAACTGTTTTCATGCCACCGAAGTGGTCACTAGGATATCAACAGTGTCGTTGGAGCTATGACTCTGATTCACGTGTCCGTGAGGTATGTTAGAAAGAATTTCTATTCATCACATTAATTTGATTTTTAATATATCTTTAGTTTGATTTATGCAGATTGCGAAGACTTTTAGAGATAAAGGTATTCCGTGTGATGTCGTATGGATGGATATTGACTACATGGATGGCTTTCGATGTTTCACGTTTGACAAGGTAAATATTGTTGATTATTAAAGCTGATGATTTATTAAACAACTTGTGATTATAATGACTATTGTTTTTGCTTTTTAGGAGCGTTTTCCTAATCCAAAGTCTCTAGCGGATGATCTTCATAATGCTGGTTTTAAAGCTATCTGGATGCTTGATCCCGGGATCAAGCATGAAAAAGGTTATTTTGTTTATGAAAGTGGATCAGAAAACGATATATGGGTTCAAACTGCAGATGGAAAGCCCTTTATTGGTACGTTTACTGAATTCATATTAAGTTGTTTTTATGTCAATTCTCATAAGTTACATTCATTTTTACAGGAGAGGTATGGCCCGGGCCGTGTGTTTTCCCTGATTTCACTCAAGAGAAAGCTCGCTCATGGTGGTCAAACTTAGTCAAAGATTTTATAACTAATGGTGTGGATGGCATATGGAATGATATGAATGAACCGGCTGTTTTCAAGGTTATATTTACATTACACCTATTTTAAAAGTTTTCTTTGTGGATTTATTATTATTATTATTATTATTATTGACTGGTTTTTGTTTTCAATTTGTCAGTCGATAACAAAAACAATGCCCGAGAGTAACATTCATCGAGGGGACGAAGAACTCGGTGGTCAACAGAATCATCTACACTATCACAATGTAAGCTAGTTCATTTGACCAACAAAATATCTCAATTTGACTAACATAATATCTTATTTAGGTATATGGCATGTTAATGGCAAGATCAACATACACAGGAATGAAGTTAGCTAACCCAAATAAACGCCCGTTTGTCCTTACACGAGCCGGGTTTATAGGTAGCCAAAGGTACGCTGCAACGTGGACCGGGGATAACCTTTCCACTTGGGAACATTTACATATGAGCATCTCCATGGTACTCCAACTGGTAAGGTTATATTATCAGTTTTAAATCAATTAATATTATTTGATTTACATTTGCTCGGTTGCTATTTAGGGGCTTAGTGGTCAACCGCTTTCCGGGCCTGACATTGGTGGCTTTGCTGGCGATGCAACGCCCAAATTATTTGGAAGATGGGTTGGTGTTGGAGCCATGTTTCCGTTTTGTCGCGGGCATTCTGAGAAGGGGACCGCTGATCATGAACCATGGTCTTTTGGGGAAGAGGTTGGACCCGTTTTTGAGTTTAGTTTGTTTTAAACATGTTTATTTAATTTGTGCACATTTTATAGTGTGAGGAAGTGTGTCGGTTGGCGTTAAAGAGGCGGTACCGACTCATACCGCATATATATACACTTTTCTACTTGGCACATACAAAAGGTTTACCTGTGGCGGCTCCTACATTTTTTGCTGGTATGTTTTAATTTGACAAAATGAACTTTACATTTATTATGTTTAATTTAGTTTCGGTTGCCTAATTTTTATATTTTATTTTGCAGATCCAAAAGAGTCTCAATTAAGAACAAACGAGAATGCCTTCCTGTTGGGACCTCTTCTTGTATATGCAAGGTTTTTATGTTATATAATTGTGCATTCGACTTTTGATTAATAGGTATGTAATGAACTTTATGATATAATATTGTAACGTGACAGCACCATGAGTCAACTCGGAGTGCATCAAATGAAGCATGTATTGCCTAATGGCACATGGAAGAGTTTTGATTTTGAAGATTCCCATCCAGTATGAAAAATGTCTTCTTTTGTCGGTTTAATTTGCATTATGTAAATAAACGGTTTCATAATTTTGTAAATTTTTCAGGATTTACCAGCACTATATCTACAAGGTGGATCAATTATCCCATTTGGTCCACCTCATCAACATGTCGGTGAAGCTAATATTAATGATGATCTCTCGTTGCTTGTTGCTTTGGATGGAAACGGTAACAGACTAGTAATAAGCTTATGGACTCAACCGCCACATGTAACAGACTTAACAGATTTCATAACTGAATTTGTTACTGTTGGATTAATTTCTATTCCGGGTCACAAGTCGGTAAACCGGGCCTAAGAGGTTTTAACAAGTCGATTAAAGTCTAAGGGGTATTATGAAACATTCCATATGCTTGGTGGCCAAGTTCACCTTGTTGGTCAAGTTGATCTTGTTGCCCAAGTTCACCTTGGTGGCCAAGTTGAGTGGTGACCACATATTATGTTTGGTGACCAAGTTGGGTTACTAGTATAAATAGATGTACAAAGTTAGTGTTAGATACAACAACACAACAATCACCACCAAAGATATTGTAATCAGTTTTTTGAGTTATATTTTCTGGTTATAATATAAGTCGGTTATTTATAAGTTGTGCGTTAATTATCGTTTATCATTCTTGAATTGGTATCAGAGCTCGGTTCAAGAACGCGATAATTAACGGCCAACAAAGAAGGTGTCTCAATCGAACAAGTTGGTTTGATTTCCTGAAGAAGTTGTTATCATGGTTGATCGAACAAGTTGGTTTGATCTCCCAAAGAAGTTGTTGTCATTGTCGATAGCATAGTTCGTTCAGTTGTTACTTTATTCAAACAAGTTGGGTTTGAGTAGCCATGGGTGACACGACTCCACCGCCGCCGCCAAAGGGGAAAGAGAACGGACCATCTTCCGTTCAATGTCCAATGTTAACTACAACAAACTATACCGTGTGGGCTATGAGGATGAAAGTCGTCCTAAGAGTTCACAAAGTTTGGGACACCATCAACTCGGGTGTCTCTGATGAAGACAAAAATGACATGGCTATGGCCTTGTTGTTTTAATCCATACCCGAAACCTTGATCATGCAAATTGGAGATCAAGAAACTGCTAAAGCCATGTGGGATTCAATTAAAACCCGACACTTAGGTGCCGAACGAGTTAGAGAAGCACGTCTCCAAACCTTGTCAATGGAATTTGACAATATGAAGATGAACGAGTCAGATTCCATAGATAACTTTGCGGGCAAGTTATCGAGCATTGCCTCGAAATCAGCAGCTCTCGGAGAAGTTATAGATGAAGCAAGGTTGGTAAAGAAGTTTCTCAAAAGCCTCCCAAGATCGAAGTATATTCAAATGGTTGCTTCGCTTGAGCAAATGTTGGATCTCAATAAAACGGGATTTGAAGATGTTGTAGGCCGACTCCGAGCCTATGAGGAGCGAATCCGAGAAGAAGAAATTCAAGGGGGTGACTAAGGTAAACTTTTATTCGGTAAATATGATTCATCAAGTCATAGAAGTTTTGAATCTAATGGGGGACAAGGACGAGGAGGTCGAGGTCGCGGTCGAGGCCGTTTCAATGGCCAATACCGAACCCCTAGTACCGAACAAGGGTCATCAAGTCGGGGAAAAGTAAGGGTGAAGAAAGATCGGTCAAAGATTTTATGTTACCGATGTGACCAGTTTGGTCACTTTGCATCAGGTTGCCAGGACCGAGTTCAAAAAGGTCAAGAAGCAAACAAAACCGAAGCCCGTGAAATTTTTGATGATGCGGCATATATGCATCAAGTTGTGTTCTTAAATGACCAAAACCTAATACCAAAGAAATACGAGACCGAGCGGGTCGAAGATGATATATGGTATTTGGATAATGGGGCAAGTAATCATATGACGGGAAACCGGTCGTATTTTTTAGAGTTAAACGAGAACATAACCGGGAGGGTTAAGTTCGGAGATGTGTCATTTGTTCAAATCAAGGGAAAAGGCTCAATTCTTTTCCAAAGAAAATCGGGTGACCAAGACTTGCTAACCGAGATTTATTATATTCCGGAGTTAAAAAATAATATTATAAGTCTCGGTCAAGCAACGGAGTCCGGATGAAACACGATCTTCTGACCATGTACGATGAGAACGGGAGGTTACTCATGAAGGTCAAGAGATCCGAAAACCGACTCTATAAAATACGAATGAAAATTGGAGCTCCCGTGTGTTTGCAATCAAAGATTGAAGATGATGCATGGCGTTGGCACGCAAGACTTGGGCACATCAATTTCGAGTTAATGAAATCGATGGCTAAGAGGGATCTTGTACGAGGTTTACCACATGTTAAACACGAAAGTCAGTTGTGTGAATCGTGTTTGGTGGGTAAACAAACGAGGCGTTCGTTTCCGGCTACATCCTCGTTTAGAGCATCCCAACCTTTGGAGTTAGTTCATGGTGACTTGTGCGGTCCAATAACCCCATCCACTATCTCGGGTAATAGGTATGTGTTTGTTATTATAGACGATTACTCACGATATATGTGGACATTTTTATTGAAAGAAAAAGGTGAAGCGTTTGAAAGTTTTAAGAGGTTTAAAGCCCTAATCGAGACGGAGGCGGGTTCACCAATGAAAACTCTCCGAACCGATAGGGGAGGAGAATTCACTTCACGTGATTTCAATCGATTCTGCGATGAAAGTGGAATTATTCGGCATTTAACCGCCCCGTACACGCCACAACAAAATGGCGTGGTAGAAAGGCGAAACCGGACATTAATGGGGATGGTTCGGAGTATTCTAAAGGCGATGCATGTACCGAATTATATGTGGGGAGAAGCGGTTCGGCATTCAACCTTTTTAATCAATCGGGTCCCAACCCGGGCCTTGGTTGATCAAACTCCATATGAACGGTTCAAGAAAAAGAAACCGATTATTGAACACGTTCGAGTATTTGGGTGCATGGCGTATGCTAAAGTTGATAGTGTACATCTAAAGAAACTTGATGATAGGTCAAGACAACTCGTTTATCTCAGGTCGGAGACGGGTTCAAAAGCATACCGTCTCTTCGATCCGAACACCCGGAAAATTGTTGTTAGTCGAGACGTTGTGTTTGACGAAAACAAAGGGTGGAATTGGGTAAAGAAAGTCGAGAAGAATGACTACGAGCCGGGTATGTTTTCTTTTGTTTTGGGGGGGGGGTGCGGTTGACAATGGAACTGGTCAAATCGAACCCACTATTGAAGAAACGTCTAGAAGCAACCCGGGTAGCCCAAGCTCTAAACCTACATCATCAGTTCAACCCGAGTCCAACGACTCAGCCGAACCAAGTCATATCGGGCCTAATTACTCAACCCGCTCTCAAGTTCAGTCGACGAGTAATGGGTCACAGGTCCATTCGGGTGAAAATGAGGCCCAAACAGGTCTTAAGATGTTCAACCCGAGTCTCGGTTTTACCAAGAAAATTACAAGAAGATTATGTGTTACATATTGACTCTGACTATGAGCAATTGCTTCTTACAGCAAGTGGTGAACCGAGTAGCTATTTTGAGGCTAAGTCGAACCAAGAATGGGTTCGTGCTATGAATATCGAGATCGATTCGATAAACAAGAATGAAACATGGAGGTTAGTCGAACTTCCAAAGGGTGCAAAATGTATCGGGTTGAAGTGGGTGTTCAAAATCAAACGAAATGCGGATGGAACGATAAATAAGTACAAAGCTCGGTTGGTTGCAAAGGGTTACGTGCAACAACCCGTGATTGACTTTGATGATGTTTTCGCTCCGGTAGCCCGAATCGAGACCGTTCGGCTACTAATCGCATTGGCTGCATCTAACGGGTGGGAAATCCACCATCTTGATGTAAAAACGGCATTTTTACATGGTGAATTGAAAGAAGTTGTGTTTGTTTCTCAACCCGAAGGATACGAGAAAAAAGGCGAGGAGGTAAAAGTTTACAAGTTGTCAAAGGCCTTGTACGGGTTAAGGCAAGCTCCCCGAGCTTGGAACACAAAGCTCGATAACATCCTACGAGACATGAAGTTTCAAAAATGTTCCAAGGAACAATCGGTTTACCGAAAGGCGGATGGGAAACATTTTTTGATCGTAGCCGTGTATATGGATGATTTATTTGTGATAGGTACAAGCTCGAGTATAATTTCCAATTTCAAAAAGGGTATGGCGACCAAGTTTGAGATGTCGGATCTCGGGAAGTTGACCTACTATCTCGGAATCGAAGTAGTCCAACAAGAGGACGGTATAGTAATTACACAAGAAGGATACACCAAAAGGATTCTAAAGGAGACCGGTATGCAAAACTGTAATCCGTCTCAAGTCCCGATGGATCATGGTGTGAAATACTCAAAAGTCGAGAATGAAGTCGAACTCGATGCAACCGAGTATCGAAAGGTAGTGGGTTGCTTACGGTATTTATTACACACTCGTCCGGATATGGCGTACTCTGTGGGTATTGTTAGTCGATATATGCAAAGCCCACGAGAATCTCATGGTATGGCAATACGACACCTATTGAGATACTTGAAGAACACGACGAGTTACGGGATCAAGTACGGGAAGAACGGGTCCAAAAGACTTGTAGGTTATAGTGATAGTAGTCACAACATAGATGAGGATGATGGTAGAAGTACCACGGGGCACGTGTTTTATTACGGGCAATCTCCAATTACATGGTGCTCACAAAAGCAAGCGACAGTTGCACTCTCATCGTGTGAAGCCGAGTACATGGCAGTTTCAGCAGCTGCATGTCAAGCTGTATGGCTCCGAGAGTTGTTGAGCGAGTTGACTGGAGAAGCATTGCAGAAAGTTATGTTGAAAGTTGATAACACGTCCGCAATAGCCCTTGTGAAAAATCCGGTTTTTCACAACCGAACAAAGCATATAAAGTCTCGCTTTCATTTTATCCGAGATTGCTACAACGACGGCGAGGTCGATGTTGAGCACATTAGCGGGAAAGAGCAACGAGCCGATATCCTCACTAAAGCACTCACAAGAATCAAGTTCACGGAGATGCGCGAGTTACTTGGAATTGAAGACCTTTCTAATCCGAATCAGAAATTAGGGGGGTGAATGTTGGATTAATTTCTATTCCGGGTCACAAGTCGGTGAACCGGGCCTAAGAGGTTTTAACAAGTCGGTTAAAGTCTAAGGGGTATTATGAAACATTCCATATGCTTGGTGGTCAAGTTCACCTTGTTGGCCAAGTTGACCTTGTTGCCCAAGTTCACCTTGGTGGCCAAGTTGAGTGGTGACCACATATTATGCTTGGTGACCAAGTTGGGTTACTAGTATAAATAGATGTACAAAGTTAGTGTTAGATACAACAACACAACAATCACCACCAAAGATATTGTAATCAGTTTTTTGAGTTATATTTTCTGGTTATAATATAAGTCGGTTATTTATAAGTTGTGCGTTAATTATCGTTTATCATTCTTGAGTTACTGCAGGTAAAGCTGAAGGTGTTCTGTTTGAAGATGACGGTGACGGCTATGAATATACTAATGGCGGTTATCTCCTAACGACATACATAGCCGAGCTCAAATCTTCAGTTATTACAGTTAGGGTTTCCAATGCTGAAGGATCGTGGGCCCGGCCAAAGCGTCGGTTACACGTACACATATTACTAGGTGAAGGAGCCATGGTATGTGTTTTATACTTTTATTTGTATCTAATTTGTCTATATTGTTATTTTATTTTTTTTTATTTTCCATTTTTTTTAATTTCTGTTTTCAGGTCGATGCGTGGGGTACTGACGTAGAAGATGTACAGATTATTATGCCATCAGAAAATGACGTGTCGAAACTAATTTCTGCTAGCAAGAATAATTACAAGATCCGAATGGGTAACATATAAAATAAAATCTGTTCAATAGATACAATACAAAGAGTGAAAGTTGGTTACATTCTGTTGTAGCAAACTCCTTATTTATAATTTAAAATGCAGAAACCGCGAAGGTTATTCCCGATGTGCAAAAGGAATCTGGAGATAAAGGGGTTGAGCTTTCGGGAACTCCTGTGGAAATTAAAAGCGGTGAGTGGGCCCTCAAAGTGGTCCCGTGGATCGGAGGCCGAATTATATCTATGGAACATCTTCCTACTGGTAAATTTAATCAACTCATAACACTTGATGCTCAAAACATTTTTTTATAAACTAAAAGATATAAAAAACAGGAACTCAATGGCTTCATAGTCGGGTTGATATTAATGGGTATGAAGAGTATAGTGGCACCGAGTACCGTTCTGCTGGCTGTACCGAACAGTATACTGTTCTCGAGTGAGTTAAATTTAAATCCTAAATCTTATATAATATTGAAAAAAATAATAATAATTTCATTGTTGTATAGTCGAGATCTTGAGCAAGCCGGAGAGACGGAATCTCTAATTATGAAAGGTGACATTGGAGGCGGTTTAGCTATCGAAAGAAATATATCAATTTCACAAAATAACCCTAAAGCTATTAATATTGACTCGAGCCTGGTAGCGGTCAACGTTGGTGCTGGTTCTGGAGGTTGTTCCAGGTTTGTTTTGTATTTTGACAGAATGGTTTACTTTTTTTAGTTTTCATTTTTACTAATTTTTGACAATTGTTATTATAATTTCCTAGGCTTGTTTGTTTAAGAATACATCCAACATTTAATCTATTGAACCCAAGCGTGTCATATATCACGTTTACTTCCATCAACGGGTCAAAACATGAAGTGTGGCCAGAATCTGGTGAGAAGATGTATGAAGAAGATATTCGTCCCAATGGTAATATTAATAAGTTGTTTTATTTTTTTAATTTAATTTTATATAGTGCTGATTAATATTATTATCTTTTCAGGTGAATGGATGCTTGTTGACAAATGCCTTGGGTTGGGTTTGGTCAACAAATTTAACGTTGACCAGGTTTACAAGTGTCTTATTCACTGGGATTTTGGGACTGTGAATTTAGAGCTTTGGTCAGAAGACCGACCCGTTTCGAAGCAATCTCCGCTTCGTGTTTCTCACAGTTATGAAGTTAGGCGGATTCCATAGTGGTCTGTTTTGTATGTTGCGTGTTTTACCAGTGTATGCTTGTTGCTTCTAGTGTTGTACTTGACTAGATACTGGATATGTTGCTTCCTAAAACAGTGCTTTATATCTCTTTGCATGCAATAATAATTGATGTTGAAGCATGTTACATGGTATAAAAATAATTACAGACAAATGAGACAACTACATGTTTTAAGGTCACTTGACAAAATAAAACCGACTTTTTCATTTATTTTTACTCAATATTTTTTTCTCTTTTAAGGTTAGGAAAGTGGAAGGTTTCATATGTCGTTCCACTCTGGTGGTGGCGATCGTGGCGGTGGTGTTCAAGTGGTGGCGGCTGCGGTGATAGTCAGGTAGGGCTGAGCACGGTTCGGTTACGTTATTAGGCGAAACCTACGTTATTAGGCGAAACCGAAACCGAAGTACTCGGTTATTTGAATATACAAACCTTTAGGTTTTCCAGTTTTCCAGTTATTTTCGGTTTCAGTTTGGTTATTTTCGTTTTTTTTCCAATTATGTGTAGACATTGCAAAAAAAAAATTTTAAAAATTGAAAATGCATATTTTAAGCTTGTATAAGAAAGTATTAGAGTGGTACATATATATTTAATTCAAAAAACAAAAATAGGCACGTGTTACGTGGAACTATACGAATAGATACTTGCTAAATATAGTTTAAAATTCAACATCAATCGGTTTGGGTTTTTAAAAATGGATAACCGAATCAAAACCGAAAATTCGGTTTTTTAAAAAAACAAAAAATTAAATGTTGGTTAATGCTTCGGTTCGGTTTTTTCAGTGCGGTTTTTCGATTAATTCGATTTCGATTCGGTTAATTCGGTTTTCTGCTCACCCCTAAGTCAGGTGGTGGTGTCGAGGAAATAGGGTGGAGGAATTGAATAAAAAAAATTCCATTAACCAATCAAATACCACCTTTTGGATTTCCTTCATAATAATTCATTTCATTCCGTATGTTATTTCAATATAGCAGACGCAACCTTAAAAAATCAGAAAGTGAATCCACATCCCTGTTACTCATAACCGGCTTAAACTTATTATATATTTCTACTATATATAAAGAGTGAGTGAAGGACCTCTTAAAAGTTAAGAGGTCCAACACATATTGCTAAGTTTACAATGCTTAATGCATGTCTTAACTTCTTTTTAAGGGTAAAGATGTCTTTCTATCAATACTTACATTTTGGCCCCTCAATTTTTATCAATTTTTACTATATAAACAATAATTATATTTTTGGCCCCTCAAGTAAAACCAACTACCCCTCACGATTTTTAAAAGATCATAACTATTTCATATGTTAATATTTAAAAAACGAAACTACACCATAAAAACGAGAATTTTGTTCTCTTTAATTTGAGTATAGTAATGTTATACTTTGTAATTTTAAATAATTCGCATGTTACACGAATACGATTTACGACCGACAACCGGGTTCTGGCAAGACATTTAACATCGTCGGGTTACACCGACACTAGTTAAGCGCTTGATGTCGGGTTACATGCGTACCGACATCGGTTACGAGTCAGATGTCGCGTTACACACGTGGCGACGTTAGATTTCATGCGTTCAAGCGCGGGTTACCCAGGTACCGAATCTGGTTACGCATCCGATGATGCATTATGCGTTTATGGTCGTCAAGTTACGCCCGTACCGGTAACAACTATGTGGTCGATGTGCCTTCGTTACATGTGTATCGACATTGATTACAAGTTTGATATTGCTTTATGCGACAGATGTGGGTTTGTGTTCGTTCCAATGTTGGTTGACACGCATAGCGAGCCTGACGCGCCTACTAATGTCGGGTTGTGCGTGCCATATCAACCTATTCTGATCAGTTAGAAAATAACACCACCTAATTCTAACCTGTTTGAAAATAAAACCAACCCATTTTAACACGTACATAATCACGCAATATATGTTGCAATTTTGCATGCACATAATTACGCATAAAGAAAGATAATTACACACTTTCTATGATAATTACACAACATATTTTCATTATTACGCATGACTATAATCACACTTATTATACGCACAACACACCTAGGTATAAAGAAAATCATTTTTTTTCTTTAAAAAAATAGTATAGGAAAAAAAAGTACGTAGTTTGTTTTTTTAGAAAAGAAAATACTTATGTAATTTTTTTTAAATGCTTGATTTTATGGTGTTGTTTTTTATATAATAATGTCGTGGAGAAAAGTTATCAATGTTTTAAAAGTTGAAAAATTATGCTTAATTTAGGTTCTCGTATAAGGATGAGAAAAATATAAATTCATGTAAAGTTCAATAGTTTAAGTAAATACAAGTGTTAAAACACATTAGAAATCTTATAAATAATTTATCTTTTTGTTTAACGTTAAACATTTATTATTGTTTCTCTGTCCATATGAATGGAGAAACAATATAGGAGAGACTATATATTCTATAAACACAAGTTCAGTTCTTATAACAAGCAACTGACTTACTCAACTTTTTGGTTAAGTAAAGTCTTAGAATTAATCCATCGACATGATTAAGTTATATATGTGATATTTATGATAATAAATTGTAAAGTTGAGCCAAATTGAGTCAATGAGAAAACGTATGGTCCTCTTGCAAGATCTAATCGCATAACATGATACGTACACGAGTCGATTACGTTAACAATATTTTATTGATACACGTTGTTGTTCATACATTACATAAGTTAAGCCTATAGAGAATTCTGCATGGTAATTTTACACGGAGAATAAATATGGCATAGATATATACGTATATTCATTAGGAAATGCCTATTTATAAGCTACCCTCATTCGTTAATCATCACAAATGAATGAGGTCTCTTATTCGTTAGACACACCTAACGAATAAGGTTTCCCATAGAGAATGACCTCCCATTCGTTAAACATCCTCAACGAATGGACATTACATTAACGAATGAGCCTTCATTTGCTAAATCCCTTAGCGAATGAGCTTAATCTATAATGAATGGACCTCATTCGCTAAACATGCCTAGCGAATGAGCCATATTACATTAAACATAAAGACTAAACTACCCTTAACTTATTCGATCAGCTGTAGACAACAAATCATACACTGACAGTCAAGCATACCATCTCAAGTTTAATTTGAAGCCTAGCCAATTCAGCTCGGAATAAAGTTCGAGTCCAGTTCGAGCTAGCCCTAGTTTGGATTATATTAGCTCGTTAACAACCTTTAACTATTGTTCGCCGCTGCATCGCGCGAGTTAGTTTACTCCCATATGCATACTATTCATCAAGAGTTCAAGTTTTGTTGCAAGTCGTATAAGCTGTTTGCTGCGTGACGGTTACAAGTCATTATGATTTCAACACGTGTATGATGCAGATCAGTTTGATAAATAGTTTTGCTTGATAGACTTTATGTGAAGGTGTAATCGCAACCCTTGGTGGTGTTAAACGGCGGAGGAGCAGTTACATAGGGTTCCGACAAAGGGGTTTAAGCGATGGCGGAGCAGTGGCCCAGGGTTTCTTCAACTTTCAACCAAGGGATTCGAGTGTTGCACGATGACCGAGACTGATTCTATTATTTGCTCTAAGTTGTTAAACATGACACAATTCTTTTGCATAAAAGTTGCCTACTTTGTAATGCCAAAATTCAAAACAAATATATGATAGGGCCTTCTGTGGTTCTTAATTGCATACATTTTTGAGGTTTGTAATAGTAAAATACTTGCAAAATAGCTATAATATGATTTCCGGTAGCATCAATACTAAATTTTCACCTAATTTAGAACACCAAATAAGACCAAACACTTAAAAGTTATGTTTTTAGCTCACTACATAAGAAAAAAAACTTGTAACAAAGAAATAATATATTACATCAATTAAACATGAACCACTAAGTAACAAATAGGTTAATAATCATATTACCTAATGATAATAATACGACACCGTCTCCTCAAAACACTTCTGATTTATGTTTCCCACTGTTAATAATTGTATCAATCTGTAATCTGTTGTTGCATGATTATCTTATTGCTGACCTTTGTAATTCTGATCAATTGATCGAGATGAAAACCAAGAAATTTAATATACGCACCACAACACATGAACTAAATGAGTAGATTCACACATCATATACGATTAAACATGTATGATTGTGTGTAAGTTAGTTAGGTTATAAATCTTAATTTTTTTTTCCCAAATCATTGATAATTTGTTCTGTTTGTGGAACGATAAATTTTATACAGATTGGGATTAGGCATACTCAAGTTTCAATAACGAGGCCATTACAGAAGCAGAGCTCATTTGTGAAGCCCAATATGTTGCCTCCTGATGTTATCAAAGACAAAATTCTGCAGTGGCCCGGAACGCATGTACATTAGTGCAACTTTCTTTTCCTTTATTAGTAAGTTGATTTGCCATTTTCATCTTCTATCGATATCCAGAATTCCAGGTTCGTTAGTTGGATCTTTAGTTATTTTTAATGCGGGTTTGGAGACATAAAATAGGCATAATGGTTGAGCGACTTTGGCATTATATGGCGTTGTCATCAATCGAGTTGTTTGGAATTTGAACAACAGAATGGCAATTATATTTTATATATTTTAAGTAAGTATACAAAGATTCAATTAATTGTTGTTTTGATGGCTTGCTTTTTTTTGACATGATTATAATGTAAGATGTCCAAAATGTTCAAACAAGGGGTGCACTATCACACACAACAGGTAATTCCAACACCTTTTTCCATTATTCATATAACTTTGGTGTATACAGGGTCATAAAAACAGAGTCGGTTTGTTGGTTTCGAGAGTAGCAATCACTGGCCAGGGTAGTTTGTAAGCGGGTCTGCTGCCAATTTAATAACGACTCAGATTTTTCATGAAGGAAATTTTGGTTGCATCTGCAGTTTGTTCTGATAACCAGATGTAGCATCCAAATCCATACACGTATGACCATACCGAAGGTGAGTTGTTATATGAACTTGAAACAACTTTAGATGAAAGAAAGTGACTCATGAGTGTCACATCAGCTAGACTTTATGGAAGAAATTGGAAAGACCGCAGAACTGGGTTGTTTTAAAGAGTTATCATTGCCATTTGTAATTTATTCGTTTTTGTATCTTTGATGCTTTTTATAAACAATGTAATTCAATACATATTTACTAAATTTAAATAGTTTAGTTAGTATTATACTTTTATATTAGTTAAGGTGGGTAGTGGGTAGACTAGAGATGAAAGAACTGAACCACAAGTCTAAGCATCGGCGCAACACACATAGGTCTGAGCACCAGCGCAATTCGATTCAATTTCTACCATGTTTTTATGTTCACTTCACAGTCCTACTTTTATATTCTGATGTTGACTAATTTAGAAGTAAACAAAATGCATATTTAAAAGTCATCTTCCAGTGAGCATCATATCTAGACACCACAACACGCAAAGCAACCCTCAAATGCATCTTCTTTTTAAAAGATAATAATTCATCTTGGATTCCTATCAACAAACACAACTAAGTACAAACACATTAACCTCTTAATAATCCGAGTGCCAATATATTTACAATGATACAAAATCTATAATATATTTCTCTTAATCAAACCGCGTTAGATCCCCGAGGCACTTGAACTCGCCAAACATAGTAGCGGATGTACAACGCGTTGAGAGTCATAGCCAATCCAAACCCCAAAACCGACGATAGCATTAATGCATAGATCGCCTTCAACTGAAGCTGCAACAAACAAAACAAAACTATTAATTAATATATTTTATTTTATGTATTATGTATTTTTTTATATATAGTGCAACTTACCCAAGAATAAAACAAGTGCAGAATTATAGCCACAAGTGCAAATTCAAGAGCTGCATATGTCCAGATATACTCCTTGATTGCTGCAATTGAACAAGCTCATAATAAGTATATATTATTGCAAGTTTGAAACATTTAATAAGGCGGAAATTATAAACAGATCATACCTAGAATAACCGCAAATGTAGATGATAAAAGACCAAATGTAAAAGCGAACGGCGCAGCTATCACCACAGCTTGAGTTTTGAGGTCATGAATCTGTAAAACAAATAAAAATTAAAAACACAAAACATGTTCGGTCAAATATTCAAGAACAGAATTGATAACTAAATAAACGCACCAGAAGCTGCTCGAGGAAAAAGAAGTAACAAACTGTACTAATCAAAACTAGCACCACAAAATCATGCCAAGCACTGTATAAAGTATAAACAAATAAATTAATATGATTTAATAAGTACATAAAAATCTTAAAACTTATGAACAAATCAAACCGACTTTACGGTTCCTGAATCCAAATTCTGATGATTTTGTGCGGTTACGTTTTGCCTTTGAACATGACTCGACATACGAAGCAAAGTAACCGGTAAATTTGAAACTTCCCGACCACAAACGTCACAATTTTTATTCCCTTTGACACTAAACCATTTGATCGCACATTCTTCGTGCACGAGTTTAAGTGCACCTTTGCAACTGCACTCCATTTTAAGCTGATTTCCTTCATCACACGTGTCAAAACAAATCCTGCAAACCGCTTCTTCCTCATCAATCTCCTCATCATTTTCCACTTGAACCGGACTGATTTCATCTTCATTTCAACATAGGATATTATCTCTAATAAGTTAAAAGCAAATTAAAAAGTAATAATTTTAATTCAAATACGAGAGTTGAACATACCATCATGATTATCAATTTGATCATCATCTTTACGGACTGTGAACGAAACCGATCTTACAATAACAATATTTCTCCCGGGCACAGAAAGCGACCTCGAAACCGAAGGTTGCACCGTCCTTGTCTGCAAACAGTCGTCGCAATTTATTAACTTTTAATAAATAAACGCGAGCATATCATATTATATTAAACGAATTGTAAGGAATATCTTACCTGTGTTTTTTGTTGTTCACTATATGTCCTAGCTGAAACGGGGGTAGTGGCGGAAGGGGAGGGGTTTGACCCGTGTTTGACCGGAAGAGACGTGCATCTTTTCCCATATAAACTCGACATAATATTGGTAACCGCAGGGCTGTCGGGTGGTTGTGCGTTTGTGTCGGGATGAAGAAGAGAACTACTTTCACCATCAGCAGGGTGTTTCTTTTTAAAGCTTAAACCTCTAAATATGCCCCGAGAGGTGGTCCCGCCATTGGATGAAATACCGGGAGAGTGAACTGAAGCCTTCCCATTTCTACTACCAAAATTCGAATGTCTCGGGGGTATGTTTAGGGACAAATCCGACCGACGTGTGGTTTTTTCGGCACTCTTCGTTTCGTTTGCGGGTTCTTTCACACTAATATCAATCTGCAAATACCAAAAGTTGTGTTTTTTATTGTTTGTAACATTCTAAACATATACATCTGGTGTTGTATTTGATATTATAGATTTTGTATTGTAACTAAGGAATGGTGACAAGGATGAAATAAAAAAATGTAACATTTGACTATTTAATTAAAATTTTAACATTTGACTATTTGCAGTATAAATTCAACAAATTTATACAGTTTAAACATATCATCAAAGAACCATAATCAAGGTACAAAAGGGTTTCTTTAAATATAAAAAAATCAAATAAATTATGAATTTTTTTTAAACCCTAAAAGATATAGGGTCAATCAAGATTCAACCCCAAAAAACATGCAAGCAAAGATCTCATAAATTTGAGCTAAATCTGAATCTGGGTAATTGATAATACTTCAAGATTTACCAAAAACATAAAACCCAGAAGCAAAAGTTGCAAATTTATAAGAAAAAGTAATAAGAAGAAGACAAAGAAAAACCTCTGAAGCATTTGTGTTATCGCCGTTAGCAACCTCGGTGATATTTTCATGGGATGTTTGCATCATCGGTAAGAGAAGAAGCTCTGGTGGTGGAGTGCTTGCTGGAATTAATGGTTTATTATTATTATTATTATTATTATTATTATTATTATTTATACTTACTCACTATGGGTGCAAACGAGCAGAGCCGAGCCCGAGCTCAATCATGCTCGAGCTCGGCTCGTTTAACTTACATAGAGCTCGAGCTCGTTTCGTTTCGAGCTCTATTTTCAAAGCTCGAGCTCGGCTCGTGAGTAGATTTTTTAAACTCGAGCTCGGCTCGGGCTCGACTCGTTTACATTTTATAAGTTATTTATTAAATAATATAATTATTATTATATATTTTTCTATTATAATTTTTTGTATAAAATAATATATAGTATTTACTTATATTTTTATAACATGATATATATATATATACATATATTAATAATTCTTAAATATATATTTTAAAAATTATATAAATAACAGGCTCGTTTAGGCTCGCGAGCCGGCTCGAGCTCGTTTATTAAACGAGCTTACTTTTAGGCTTGAGCTCGGGCTCAGGCTCGATTAAGCTCGGCTCGTTCGAGCTTTTTGACGAGCCGATCTCGAGTAGCTCACGAGCAGCTCGGCTCATTTGTACCCCTATTACTCACCGGCACCAAAGAAACTTAGAACCCCCTTTTTTTTTTGTTAAATAATTTAATGCTTTTAACTTTATGTTTTTTAAGAATATTTTTATCGGTCATTTTATCGTGTCATGATTATGGATGTGTACTAGGAACATGAAAAACAAGTGAAATGACAATGTTGTTTCGGAATAATATTCGATGTTCCCCAATTTTCTTTTTTATTTTTTTAATAGGGTGTTTACTATGGAGGGGCTTTAAAGCCCTTTCAATCACCGTCACATAAGAAAATTGGGCTTCGAAATCCTTTAAGTCTCTTTACCGTCCCATTATATAAATACACATATATGGAGAAAATATGGAGAAAAGAAGGATCCCAAAGAAGCAATCTTTCTTTTAGTTGTTGATCTCTCTTTAATTAAGCAATGTGTGGTATTTCGAATCCTTATTATTAATTGAATCAAAATGATCTCTAAATTGATCAGAAGATCCTTTCAATTGGCTTACGAGGCAACTCATAATGTTCATATCGATCTATTTTGCGCCTCAGCATCTAGCACTAGATAGACCTCATACAATAACTGTCCTAGCTTTACCATATCTTTTATTTCATTTCTTCTGCAATAATTACAAAAACTTCTTTTATTATGGATCAACTACCATAAATTCAATGCTTAATCTTAACATTCAATGTGTATTCCTGAATAATCTCATTTTTCTATTATTGAATCATTTCATTTTACCAAGTTCAATGTTAGCGAGAGTCAACATTTTTAGTTTTTTACGATCCTCCAAATGAGCTACTGGCTTGTAACATCACGTAAATTTCGGGCCAAAAATGTCAAGTTACAAAAGTCAAAGGACCAAATTCGTCAATTTCCAAACTCAAGGGGCTAAAATGTAAATTCTGATTTTCTGACCCATCGCGCTACGCGATGGATTAGAAGAAAGCCCCATCGCGTATCGCGATGGGTGTCTGACACGTTGTGACACGTGTGCCACGTGGCACACGGTGGCACCGTCTGCCACCACGTGGCAACACGTTCGCCACGTGGCGCGGCGCCTGCCACGTGGCAGGTCTAACCTGTGACACAGCAAGCCTACATTGCGCTACGCGATGGGCTTGCCAAGGGACCCATCGCGTAGCGCGATGGGATCCAAAATCAAGTCTATAAATAGCAAGGTCCGGGTTCTCCATTTCCACACACCAAAACTCACATACTACTCTCTCTCTAACATCTCTCTACACCTCGAAGTTCGTGCCCTCGATCCACCTCGATAAACGTGCCCGAATCCTCGTTTTCCGTGCCATACCTCAATATTCGTGCCACTCCCCGACGACATTCCAAACAAGAAGGAGGTGTTGTCCCGACGTCCCTACAATCATCTCGAAGTGCGTGCCGTGAAGAGTTGGTGTCTCGATTCGCGTGCCCAAGTGGAATATTGATCAAGAAAGGTTGATAAAGAAAATGGCGTCGAAGTGTTGTCCAAGTGTGTAGGGTTTATTAAGCCAAGAAAAGGTAGGCATAATGCCCGAATAATATAATAATAAAATATTATAAAGGCTTAATACCCCAAGTCGAAGTTATTCTCGATAAACAAAGAAATATATAACAAAGAAAATAAAGAAAAAGAAAAATGAAATATACATGTGAGTATATATATGTACATGATTATTCTTTGTTATAAAATATATTATTTAGGTATAATGAGTATACTTAAATAATAAAGAAATAAATACGTTTCTTAAAGAAGAAGAAACGTAGGGTTTCTTATAAATAAACTAAAGGTTTATAAAGATTACTTTTTAACTAAAGGTTTTAAAGTAAAAAGAGATAATGAACTAAAGGTTCATCGAGATAAATGAGACTAAAGGTCTTAATTCGGATCGTGTATCCGACTAACAAAAGTTATACTCGTACTATAGGTGTGAGATAGCAAGAGAAAGACTCACGGACGGTGTTGGAAGCCGATCCCATTGAAAAGGTGAATACGCCCCACTTTTACAAACTTGTTTTCAAACAAACAAATGTGTTATGTGTAAAACTTTACATGAGGCTACGTGTCTCTAAAAACATTATAAATAAGAGTATAAGCCTAGCCCTCAGGCTGTGGTATACGTTTGTCTGGATCCTTACATATGTGGTGTGACAACTGCCCAAATCCGACCCGACCCAGGTACCCGTTTTCGGATCCGTTTTTAAGATTTAAAATATGTTTATAATCTTTATAAATTTATAGTATATATATATTACTAATAATAATAATTCCTTGTCGCCGTCCCGCCCCTTTGTCTCTCTTGTCGCCGTCCCGCCCCTTTGTCTCTCTTGTCGCCGTCCCGCCCCTCTGCTTAACCCTTAAGCCTTGAACCCCTTTTTCTTTTAACTATTTGCTTGTCCTTTGGTTCTTCCCGCCTAAGGATGTCTGCGCAGCTCCACGCGCCAGACTCCTTACAAGGAAGCCTGCGTGAAGACCAGCTGTTCCTGCGATACGCGAGACGAACTGTTCCCGCGGCGCGCAAAGGATTGTAGTTCTTCCCGCGGCGCGCTAAGAATTGTAGTTCTTCCCGCGGCGCGCAAAGAATGGTAGTTCTTCCCGCGGCGCGCTAAGGATTGTAGTTCTTCCCGCGGCGCGCTAAGGATTGTAGTTCTTCCCGCGGCGCGCTAAGGATTTGTAGTTCTTCCCGCGGCGCGCTAAGGTTTGTTCTGTCTGCCTTCGCCCTCGCGCACTCAAGCCTTCTCGCGCTAGACACTTAAGTCTTTTCTCCGGTTTAAGCCAGCCTGTATGCTTTTGAAATATCTTATCTTCTGTGCTATACCTACCAAGGTATAGGCACAGTAGGCCAGATCTGACATCGGCCCGAAAGGTCACTTTCGGCGCAGCTTGCTTACCAACCCTCTTGGTTGTCAGAAAAAGTAACTGGCATAATCTTTTAAAATCTTCTTTTCCTTGTCTTGAACAGTACTTTGTCTGACCCCTCCCATGCTATGAACAGTAACCTGTCAGCCTTCCCCATCCCCTGCAGCTGCCACCATATCTTTTGCTTGTGATATCTTTTGCTTTTGATATCTTTTGCTTTGATTTGTTAAGATCTTTTTCCCCTTTTCAAGGGATGTGTTCCCTAGGGTTTTCCTATAAATAAAACTAATTTCTTTGTTAATTAAACACTACACTCAAACACTTAATCACTCCCCAAAATCTCTCCCTTACTCTCTGCCGAAGATCTTCAGCGACGCCTCCACTCCCCTCTTTGCAATCCGTCTTCTCTTCTTTCTGCCCAGAAATCTCGGTAAATATATATTTTGTTTAAGTAACTTGCATATATTCAAGACATAAAAACCAATCGTTAAACCAATAACCTCTTATTTATAGGTTAACTTTCGCTTGTTTAAAAGTTGGATCTTACGTTATCTTTCAACGCACCTTTTACAAGTGAGTAATCTCGTACCTAATCCCCTTTTATTTTTAACGTTTTGGGATGTTCATGTGTTCGTACAACTTGAGTCTTAAACTTGTTTATGAAATTATGTGCGCAAAACCCATGTGTTATGGACGTTTACTAGTGTTGTATATTTGTATGTGTTGATCATTAACCGCTTTGATCGGCCTATTCCGAAGTTTTCATGGATCCATTAGATGAACACGGGAGACCTATTGTTACGATTTTCTTGGTTTCTTTGCACATACACGAATGATTATTTGTTTTTGCTCGATTTGGAGCACGTTATGAACTATGAGCTATGATCTATTTAGGCTTGATCACAATCTGTTTACACACTATGTTGAACACCAGTTATACACATGTTGCGCGCAGTGCTTTGTTATTATCTATTTATATCTATTAATCTTGATTTCTCACCGACACGCAAGTGTTGACGTTTTATTTTAACACATGTTCAGGTTTGCTGTAGCTGCATTTGGAACTCGAGGACACGTAGGACGTTTTCTTTTACTTTGGACCTAGTTTAAAATATAAAGACAAATTTATGTATTTGAATATTATGATTTATGTTATGTGATTTATGTTACTTTATGGTGTGTTATGCGCATGCGCAATGAAATGTATTTATTAAATATTGACACCCATATAGTGTCACGAGTAATGAAACAATTGGTAGCGCCCCGATGTATAATCCGCCATCGGTCGGGGTGTTACAGATTGGTATCAGAGCTCCGTGACTTTAGGATTAGGTGGTTAGACGTAACGACCTAGAATACCTAAGAGTCCCTTCTCGCGCATGAGAAAAATCTCATGTTTGCGCGCTAATTGTTAATTACTCGATATTTATAAAATATGCTTGCGCATACGCAGCACATGATTTCATGTTTTATCCGCGATCTTTCGATTTTTATTGTTAAATTTCAGTTCGTTCTTTACTTACATATTCGTTTGTTGTTGGGACTTAACATTGAAAATCCGAAAAGTCATGGTGATACATGAATAGTTGATTTTCAATCCCCATTAACTTTATGTTCAAAAATTGAAGATTTGAAAAGTCATGGTGATACATGAATTGTCAACCTCCAATATTCATTTACTCGTATATTTTAAATTGAAGATTTGAAAAGTCATGGTGATACATGAATTGTCAATCTCCAATATTCATTTACTCGTATATTTTAAATTGAAGATTTGAAAAGTCATGGTGATGCATGAATTGTCGATTTTCAATTCGAATTCATTACCTGTATTAAGTTTGCATTTAAATTCATATTTTACTTCAAAATTTGATAGCATTTAACTCCGCGAAACAAGCTTTTCAATGATATACTTTGCGCTGAAACGATTTCCCATACCAAGATATTAACAAAAACTAAAACTTTTATAGAATGCCTCCGATATCAGCTCGCCGTCATCAGAGGAGAGAAGCCTCGCGCAGACGTATGCAGCGTCGTTCCCAGGAAATGGCCGCCGCGATAGCCCAAGCCTTAAATCAAAATAATACCAACCCCTCCGGATACAATATTAAGTCCTTTAATGCGGGTAACCCTCCGAAATTCACAGGGCTCGAAGGAGCCACCGTAATGCTCCAATGGCTCGAGAAAATTGAGAACACCTTCCTCCATACCCATTGCCCTCCAGACCGACGAACCTTATACGCCTCAAGTGTCCTGGAATCAAGGGCGCTTACATGGTGGAACGGAGTAGCTCACGCGCGTGGCGCAGAGGCTGCTTCTAGCATGCTCTGGGAGGAATTCAAGGATCTTTTGACTCGAGAATTCTGCCCTCCCAACGAAGTAAAGCGCCTTGAGGAGGAATTTTGGAACTTGAAACAGTACAGTGGCGAAGCCCGCGAGTACGCTACGCGCTTTCACGAACTTAGTTTGCTTGTCCCGCACCTAGTTACCCCTTCCCGCCGCGCCAACGAAAAGTTTCTTGGGGGTCTCCCCATGGAAATTCAAGATTCTGTATGGGCCAGGAACCCAGTAACCCTCTCTGACGCCATCGAGTTGGCCGCTGTGCTCAGCGACAACCATGTCAGGGCAGGAACCCTGTTCCTGCGTGGAGCCGAGAAGACCAAACTCACCAAGACTGTCACAGAACCAACAGAAACCAAGCCAGAACCCTCAAACCGTAACAACCTCAAACGCAGGCGCAAACCCAATCATCAAGCCTACGCGCTTACCAACCCGCTCATTGTCCAGCAACCCGCCTACCAACCTCCAGTATACGCTCCTAACCCACTGTCAACCTACCCAACACCCCCTGTAGTCCATAACTATGCCTTAACCAATTCTGCACTTCCTGCCCCGTCAACTAAGAAACCTTACACAGGAAACCAACCCTTTTGCCCAACCTGTAAACTTCATCACCCAACTCAAACCCCGTGTCGACAATGCAACCAATGTGGCCGTATTGGTCACACTGCTGAGTACTGTAGAGTCCTTCCCGCCAACCCAATCGCGCAAACACCACCAACCTACCCGCAAAACCCACAATCAACATACCATAATCCACGACCCAGGTCGTGCTATAACTGCGGTGACCCCAGCCATTTCCGGAACGCGTGCCCGAGACTGCAAGTACAAATTACACAAGCTAATCCGGTTAACCAAATTTCAAACCAAGTGGCGCGCGGACGAGCTTTTAATATAACCGCGCACCAAGCACAAGCGAATAATGACGTGGTTAATGGTACATTTTTACTTAACGGACAATATGCATCTATACTTTTTGATACTGGCGCCGATAGGAGTTTTATTTCTCGCGCATTTGAACAAAAACTTGCGCGACCGCGAATAAACTTAAACGAAAACTTTACAGTTGAAATGGCTAACGGTGAAACAATTATAATAAACTCCGTGATCAAAGATTGCACGCTTAACCTTAATGAACACGATTTTCTAATCAACCTCATTCTCATGCCTCTTGGAAGTTTTGATGTTATTATTGGTATGGACTGGCTCTCGCAAAATCGCGCCGAAGTAATCTGCACCAAGAAATTGATTCGCATTCCTCGGGAAAATGGTCAAGATCTTCATATCTACGGCGAGAAACCATCTAACGGTCTTAAACTTATGTCATGCACTGAAGCCCGAAGACTTTTGCGAAAGAAATGTGTCGCATTCTTAGCTCATGTGGTCAAACCCGATGAAGGAAAGAAGAAACTTCATGAAATCCCCATCGTGCGTGACTTTCCTGAAGTCTTTCCCGAAGATCTTTCTGGTTTACCTCCCGCTCGGGAAGTCGAGTTTCGTGTTGATCTTGTTCCTGGTGCATCCCCTGTAGCCAAATCTCCTTATCGACTTGCACCCACTGAAATGCAAGAATTAGCAAGTCAACTTCAAGAGTTGACCGATAAAGGATTCATTCGCCCTAGCTCTTCGCCGTGGGGTGCTCCGGTTTTGTTCGTTAAAAAGAAAGACGGTTCGTTTCGCATGTGTATCGATTACCGCGAGCTGAACAAGCTCACCATTAAGAACCGGTACCCCTTACCGCGTATTGACGACCTCTTTGACCAACTCCAAGGTGCCTCTTGTTTCTCCAAAATCGATCTCCGTTCTGGCTATCACCAGTTGCGTATCCGCGAAGAAGATATTCCCAAAACTGCCTTTCGAACCCGCTACGGTCATTTTGAATTCTTGGTCATGCCCTTCGGTTTAACCAACGCACCCGCTGTCTTCATGGATCTAATGAACCGGGTGTGTAGGCCTTTCTTGGACCAATTCGTGATCGTGTTTATCGATGACGTTCTGATATATTCCAAAACCAAGGCCGAGCATGAACAACATCTTCTGTTGGTGTTGCAAAAGCTTCGAACCGAACAACTCTATGCCAAACTCTCCAAGTGTGAGTTTTGGTCTGACGAAGTACAGTTTCTTGGTCATGTTGTAAACAAGATGGGTATTCATGTCGACCCATCCAAAGTTGAAGCAATCAAGCACTGGATTACACCGACCACTCCTACCGAAATCCGTTCCTTTTTGGGCTTAGCTGGTTACTACCGGCGATTCATTTCGAACTTCTCAAAAATCGCCTTGCCTTTAACCGCATTAACGTGCAAAGGCAAACCGTATATTTGGGGCTCGAAGCAAGAAGAAGCCTTTCAAACGCTCAAGCGAAAGTTGTGCGAAGCTCCTGTTCTAACGTTACCAGAGGGTACTGATGACCTTGTCGTTTATTGTGATGCCTCCAACCAAGGTCTCGGTTGTGTACTTATGCAACGAGGCAAGGTTATCGCTTACGCGTCAAGGCAACTCAAAATTCATGAAAAGAATTATACGACTCACGACCTCGAACTTGGTGCAGTTGTATTTGCCTTAAAAATCTGGAGACACTACCTTTATGGTACTAAGTGCATCATTTACACCGACCATAAAAGCCTTCAGCACATTTTTGATCAAAAGGAACTTAACATGAGACAACGCCGATGGAACGAACTCATCAGCGATTACGATTGTGAGATCCGATATCATCCTGGAAAGGCTAATGTGGTAGCCGATGCGCTCAGCCGTAAACCCAGTCAACTCAACTGTATTTTGCCGCACACGCAGCTTCACTTCGCGCCGATCCTAAGCAATCTTGAATCGCGCGTTCGCGACGCGCAGCGCGCATCGATCAGCCAAGGCAACCTACGCGCCGAGTTAGCGTGTGGTGCGGAAGCGCATCTAGTCCCTAACCTGAATGGAACTCTCTGTTATCTCAATCGCATCTGGATTCCCAATGATGAGATTCTTCGCGCTGACATACTGAGTGAAGCGCACAAAACCCGGTATTCCATTCATCCTGGCGCTGACAAAATGTACAAAGATTTGCGCCTTACTTTTTGGTGGCCCGGTATGAAAAAGGATATTGCAGTGTTCATAGCTAAATGCCTAACTTGTTCTAAGGTAAAAGCTGAACATCAACGCCCATCTGGTTTGCTCGAACAACCAGAAATTCCTACGTGGAAATGGGAAAGTATAGCAATGGACTTTATCACCAAGTTACCCTTGACCGCAAGCAAACATGATAGCATTTGGGTAATAGTGGATCGATTGACCAAGTCTGCCCACTTTCTGCCCATTCGTGAAACCTACCGTGTTGAACAACTTGCGCATCTTTATGTCAAAGAAATTGTCTGCCGTCATGGTACTCCCTTGAGCATAATATCCGATCGCGATGGCCGTTTTATATCTCACTTTTGGAAATCTCTCCAATCTGCGTTAGGAACTCGTTTGGACATGAGTACTGCATATCATCCTCAGACTGACGGACAGTCTGAGCGAACCATCCAAACCCTTGAGGATATGCTTCGATCTTGTGTTCTTGATTTTGGAGGTAATTGGGATTCACACCTACCTCTGATCGAGTTCTCTTATAATAACAGCTATCATTCCAGCATCGGTATGGCCCCATTTGAAGCACTTTACGGTCGAAAGTGCCGCTCACCGATTTGTTGGAACGAAGTGGGTGAAGTTCAAATCACAGGACCCGAACTAGTTCAAGAGACAACCGATAAAATCGCCAAGGTCCGTGATCATCTGCTGACTGCCAGAAGCCGACAGAAGAGTTACGCAGATCGCAGGCGGAAGCCTCTCGAATTTCTAGTTGGTGATCTTGTTCTCATCAAAGTGTCGCCCTGGAAGGGTGTTGTCCGCTTTGGGAAGAAAGGTAAGCTTGCACCTCGTTATGTTGGTCCGTTCAAGATTCTCGCAAGAGTGGGAAAGGTTGCCTACAAACTGGACCTGCCGCCCGCGCTCAGCAATGTGCATCCAACGTTCCATGTATCCAATCTCAAGAAATGTTTAGCTGACGAGAACCTCCACATACCACTTGATGAAGTTCAAGTTGATGAGTCTATGCATTTCGTTGAGAAGCCTGTTGAGATTATGGATCGCGAGGTGAAGCAAACCAAGCGCAGTCGCATCCCTATTGTCAAAGTTCGCTGGGAGTCAAAGCGCGGAGCCGAGTTCACTTGGGAAAGGGAAGATCAATTGAAGATCAAGTACCCACACCTTTTCTCTGCGCCTCCTACTTCGAGATAAATTTCGAGACGAAATTTCTTAAAGTAGGGAAGACTGTGACAACTGCCCAAATCCGACCCGACCCAGGTACCCGTTTTCGGATCCGTTTTTAAGATTTAAAATATGTTTATAATCTTTATAAATTTATAGTATATATATATTACTAATAATAATAATTCCTTTCCGCCGTCCCGCCCCTTTGTCTCTCTTGTCGCCGTCCCGCCCCTTTGTCTCTCTTGTCGCCGTCCCGCCCCTCTGCTTAACCCTTAAGCCCTGAACCCCTTTTTCTTTTAACTCTTTGCTTGTCCTTTGGTTCTTCCCGCCTAAGGATGTCTGCGCAGCTCCACGCGCCAGACTCCTTACAAGGAAGCCTGCGTGAAGACCAGCTGTTCCTGCGATACGCGAGACGAACTGTTCCCGCGGCGCGCAAAGGATTGTAGTTCTTCCCGCGGCGCGCTAAGAATTGTAGTTCTTCCCGCGGCGCGCAAAGAATGGTAGTTCTTCCCGCGGCGCGCTAAGGATTGTAGTTCTTCCCGCGGCGCGCTAAGGATTGTAGTTCTTCCCGCGGCGCGCTAAGGATTTGTAGTTCTTCCCGCGGCGCGCTAAGGTTTGTTCTGTCTGCCTTCGCCCTCGCGCACTCAAGCCTTCTCGCGCTAGACACTTAAGTCTTTTCTCCGGTTTAAGCCAGCCTGTATGCTTTTGAAATATCTTATCTTCTGTGCTATACCTACCAAGGTATAGGCACAGTAGACCAGATCTGACATCTGCCCGAAAGGTCACTTTCGGCGCAGCTTGCTTACCAACCCTCTTGGTTGTCAGAAAAAGTAACTGGCATAATCTTTTAAAATCTTCTTTTCCTTGTCTTGAACAGTACTTTGTCTGACCCCTCCCATGCTATGAACAGTAACCTGTCAGCCTTCCCCATCCCCTGCAGCTGCCACCATATCTTTTGCTTGTGATATCTTTTGCTTTTGATATCTTTTGCTTTGATTTGTTAAGATCTTTTTCCCCTTTTCAAGGGATGTGTTCCCTAGGGTTTTCCTATAAATAAAACTAATTTCTTTGTTAATTAAACACTACACTCAAACACTTAATCACTCCCCAAAATCTCTCCCTTACTCTCTGCCGAAGATCTTCAGCGACGCCTCCACTCCCCTCTTTGCAATCCGTCTTCTCTTCTTTCTGCCCAGAAATCTCGGTAAATATATATTTTGTTTAAGTAACTTGCATATATTCAAGACATAAAAACCAATCGTTAAACCAATAACCTCTTATTTATAGGTTAACTTTCGCTTGTTT
Organism: Bidens hawaiensis; assembly: GCF_021521415.1. Taxonomy (NCBI): domain Eukaryota; kingdom Viridiplantae; phylum Streptophyta; class Magnoliopsida; order Asterales; family Asteraceae; genus Bidens; species Bidens hawaiensis. Next base: position 97,391 of record NW_027492308.1, on the reverse strand, counting down.
AAAAGTTGGATCTTACGTTATCTTTCAACGCACCTTTTACAAGTGAGTAATCTCGTACCTAATCCCCTTTTATTTTTAACGTTTTGGGATGTTCATGTGTTCGTACAACTTGAGTCTTAAACTTGTTTATGAAATTATGTGCGCAAAACCCATGTGTTATGGACGTTTACTAGTGTTGTATATTTGTATGTGTTGATCATTAACCGCTTTGATCGGCCTATTCCGAAGTTTTCATGGATCCATTAGATGAACACGGGAGACCTATTGTTACGATTTTCTTGGTTTCTTTGCACATACACGAATGATTATTTGTTTTTGCTCGATTTGGAGCACGTTATGAACTATGAGCTATGATCTATTTAGGCTTGATCACAATCTGTTTACACACTATGTTGAACACCAGTTATACACATGTTGCGCGCAGTGCTTTGTTATTATCTATTTATATCTATTAATCTTGATTTCTCACCGACACGCAAGTGTTGACGTTTTATTTTAACACATGTTCAGGTTTGCTGTAGCTGCATTTGGAACTCGAGGACACGTAGGACGTTTTCTTTTACTTTGGACCTAGTTTAAAATATAAAGACAAATTTATGTATTTGAATATTATGATTTATGTTATGTGATTTATGTTACTTTATGGTGTGTTATGCGCATGCGCAATGAAATGTATTTATTAAATATTGACACCCATATAGTGTCACGAGTAATGAAACAATTGGTAGCGCCCCGATGTATAATCCGCCATCGGTCGGGGTGTTACATGTGGAACGCGGTGGGCACATCGTATCACGCTTGGTCACGACCTCCAGCCACGATAGGCCGGACCTAAGTTATGTCCGAGTAAGACTGACCATGTGTATATTTATGGTACCAAAGTTATGTCGAAACGCTGCGGTGTTTTGCGGAGGTGACCTAGTGTAGAGACTCGAGTTTATGATGATTGTTTAACTTGATTATTCCTAAGCCAAGATGGGCCGAGACTTACGTGGTCTCGAGGGGTGATTAAGTAAAGAAAATATTTTAGCGTCAGCATATTCACCAGTATTCGTTGCTGATGTATTTTATTAACATTTTGCAGGTAACCAAGATTAGAGCTTGAAAGACGAAGAAGCTCAAGAATCCGATGGCTCGGATAATTTTGTTTAAATATTAAAATATGATGGTTATGTAAAATACATAAACAAGTAAATACTAAACGAGACTTTCGTCTCGTCTTTTTGTAATGTAAATATTTACAAGTTTGATCCTTAAAGTCTTCCGCTATAACCCGTTACTCTGATTTATTTACAAACATGATACCAATTGTCGGTCACACTCCTAGGCCTGAGATGGGGGTGTGACATGGCTGAATTCATCATATCGGGATACACTCATATTTCGATCCGGGAAAAACTTACCTAAGGCCAGCGCCTATGAACACCCGCCCGAAGGCATGAGAGTGCGATGAGATAAAACCCGTTGAGTTAAGGATCTAACTAGTGAACGTCACCTACTTGCCCAACCTCTCATCATCACCCTGATATCTCTAAAATTAAATGCTGGGAACATGAATTAAGCTTGGATTACATGAATACTAAGGTGCTGTTTGTTTTTGAAGATAAAAATTTTCTGCAATTTGATTTCATCTGATTTAATGTCTGCAACTGAAGATGTGGTCTGAAGGTCTGCAATCTGAAAATATAATACTGTTTGTTTTATAAACTGGAAATCGTTTGCATAAGCTGAAAATTAGTTATCTATCATATATATTACAGTAGATAAAAGTCATTTAACGTTTGTAGACTACTAAAATAATTGGTAATGGTGTACGAACTATGGAATTGGGAGGTGGTAGACGATTGTTGTGACATTCATCAATTTCGGGTCTCGTTTGTATTCGTTTTTGTATTCGTTTATCATGTAAACCGATCCATTTTGTAAACCAAAGCTTATGATATAATCAAAATGATGGATTTTATGTTACAATATTGTTTTGCACTTGTTGGGTCTTGAAAACATTCTTTTTGGTCCTTAAAACTCTTTAAAAATGACTTAAACCAAACTTTGGGGACCATTATTGCCATTGAACAAAAACTTGTTTGGCCATTTCAACCATCACATGCATCTTTACCCTATTTGTATGAACCATACTCTTACCATTATAAAAGCAAGGCTTCATACACCATTTTGGTTGTTCATCTTCTCCAAATCTCTCTCAAATCCAAGTATTCATCTTCAACATTTTGTTATTTTGATTTCTTAAGGTCAACTAACTATAGTCTTTCATTTTAACTTGTTCATCTAATATTACTAACACTTGAATATGGTGGTACAACATATATATAATACACACCCCTTGTTTCCTTTATTTGTTACTTCACCGACTCCGGTTGGTTAAGTTTCGAATGTCATAAGGCAAGGCTTCATGAAGGACTTCGTATTCTTGATATATATTTACACACACATAACTTATTATACATATCACTTATGACTAACTTCTAACCCTTTTTAGTTTGTTCATCTTATTTACAAGTTCCATGGTGTGGGTTTGTATAAGACTAACCTCGGTTTAACCGAAACTAGTCCAAACCGGAAACCAAACTTTTGTTTACTAGTTTTGTAAAATAGTTGTTTAAACATGTTTATTGCTAGATTTGAGTTTCAAAAATCATTTTTACAAGTTCTTTGATATTAAGCATATGGAATCCATCTATGAACTCGTTGGGAGATGGAAACCGAACTAAACTGAAATTTTTGCTTAAAAGACTTGTAGTTAACTTTTTAGTTGTAAAATTTAAGTTTTCTTCATTTATAAACCAATATACAAGTTCTATGATATTTTGTAACATCCTACTTTCGGTTATTATAATAAAAATAAATTTCGTTATTTCATAGTGGGTCGTTATCGGTTTAGATAAATAGAATACGAGTTGGGCCAGTGCTGGGTAAATGAATATGGGTTATGGACTAGGGTTAGGAAAGAAAGAAGGAAAGACCATGGGCTTAAGCCCATGATCCATAAATATATAAACCCTTAATATCCATTTAATCCTCATTCACACATATTCCATACACCACCCAAAACACACACTTAAGATTTCTCTCTAGTTCTTCCTTATCTCTAGCCGAAATCAAGAAGGAAACCGAGCACCGATCCGAGGTAACGATAGTTTAATATTGTATGAGCTTAACCCGTTAGATAAAGTTGCGAAACAACGAGCCGACACCGTTAAACCTTTTAAATCACGAGATCCGGGTGGAATCGGGTATAAACCGAACCTATGATGAGCTTAGGGATCACCCTAGCTCAGATCTGGATCGAACGGGGCGAAAAAACAGTGAAAACCGAGTTAAAAATCGTTTTTCCGGTGAGTTCGCGTTTTTCCGGCGGCTTTCCGGCAATGACGGCGCCGGAAAGGCGGCGCCGGAAAAGTAATACGAGGTTAAGGGAATGTCAGGGAATGTTCTGACATTCCCTGACCTAACCCTAGTTCGTAAACGGGAATTTAGCGAATTAAGGGTGATTCGTTAAGTAGATTCGCTGAGGAAAGATAACGAACTAGCCTTAGTTCGCGTCCTGATTCGTTAAGGAAAAGATAACGAATTAACCCCCCCCCCCCCCCATTTCCTTATAGCCATTCGTTAAAGGAGATAACGAATTAGAAGGTCCAATTCGTTACTTGAACTGATTCGCTATGTGGACTGGTTCGTACAAGGACGGATTCGTCAGAGGTCCAGTTCGTTAGAGGGTTCAGTTCGTTACAAATGACCAGTTCGCTAAGATAAGTCAATTCGTTAAAGACTGAATAACGAACTAGGAAGTTTAATAAAATGACAGAACAGTCCCTGGACTTAGAAAAGAATGATTTAATTACAAATAAGCCCTTGAACTTTTAAGTAACATATTATTCAATGATTCAAAATGCTAATGGAAAATATGTTAAGACAGTTAATGGAAATAAAATTTTTCCAAGCTGACCTGGCAGCTCGACCCCAGCCAGGGGCTCTTCCCTTTGGACCCTGCTAGGGGTTGCCACCCCTAGACCCCGCTGCCAGGGGCGCTGCCCCCGGACCCCCGTTCGTTGTGGGTTATATAAAGATAGAAATATAACATGAGTAGTAGTAGTTAATTGATACATGTAAATATTATACAGTTAGCCGTGCACAGCTCAAGAAGGGAATAACGATTAACGGAGAGCGTAACAGGATTCAGGTGAGTTTCTAGCCCTATTATGTGTTATGTTTTCGGGGCTGTGTGTATACTCAATATGTTTGTTAATACGCTTATCCTAAGAGATAAGTGTATGCCTTATGTGAATAATGTGAATGTATGGATGATTGCTTGATGTTACGTGAACGATCTTCGGATATTGCACGTACTGTCAGGTTGTAACGCTATGTATAAGGTAAGTATGATACGTATGCATATGTGTATGAACGTGATAAAGTTAATAAAAGAAGGAAAGGATGGTTGTATGGTTGTATGGTTACGAAAAGGGTACCGAGCCCTAATAATACTCGAGGTATGATGTATGGTTGTATGGTAACGAAGAGGGAATCGAAACCTACTAATATTCGAGAACTAGGGAACCGAACCCTACTAATATTCGAGGAAGGAGGGTACCGAGCCCTAATAATACTCGAGGAAGGAGGGTACCGAGCCCTAATAATACTCGAGGAAGGAGGGTACCGAGCCCTAATATACTCGAGGAATGTAGGGCGTAATGCTCTTTATAATATAAGATATGAAAGCAAGTTAGTACAAAAGAAAGTATGAAAGTATGATTGAAAGGATATAAGTTTATGTGTATTGTATAATGTATGATTAACTAGAACTCACTCAGCGTAGCTGAGCGTAGCTGACTTTTAGTATGCACGCAGGTGAGTAGGATGAGGCAGCTCGCTTGAGGAGACACGTGGCACTGAATAAGAGGCTGGCATCGGAAGACTCAAGACGTTTAAGTTTAATGTTTTGTTTATTTTGAAAGACAAGATGTTGCTTTAAGACAAGATGTGTTGTGCTATGAAATGTTTTACGAAAGCTTTTATATTCCGCGAATGTTTTAATTAACTCTGATATTTAGAACTGTGTTTATGAGTAAATCAAGCACGAAAGTAGGGCTACCGGGAACGGGGCCTTACATATTTGGGCATCTAGAAACCAACTATGAACTATTTGTGAGATGGAGACCGAACCAAACCGAACTATACCGACTTTTACTCGCTTAAGACACACAAGTACGTTTTTAGCTATCAAGACTTGTATATTTCTTTAAAAATAGTTTACAAACTGATTTTAATTATTTTCTTAAGTACTTGGAATTGTTGGATCCAACTTGATCTCCTCACATAGTTTGGACTGACAAAACCAAACACATGCTTAACGTGTGTTGTTAGTTCTAAACAATAGATCTACATACTTGGTTAAGTGTTAGTATATTTTAATGAGTTATCTCATAACAATTAATATGTTGGAAAGTTGAATTTGGGTTTGACCATTTGTCAAGACCCGAATCGACAACCCGAACACTCGTTAAAGACCCGTTTTAGTATCTTTGTCCCAAAGGAACTTGCAATTTAGCATTTTTCCCACCTTATTACTTAACATTGGTTAAGTAAATATTAAGGTTAGATACTTTAACCCGGTTTCGAGCAAACTTACGTTTTTAAAGGATTGTTATTATAAATTCTTAAATAGTTACATTTTAAACCTTGAACTTTAATTGTTTACTTTTTGCAACAATTATTTTATTTAAAGATCTTCAAGACAACCATTCTAAATCCAAGATTTTATTGTCATTTAAGCCTTGCTCGTTAAACTTCATCCATCCGGTTATTCATCTTTTACCGATCAAGTTTTATACTTGAACGTGAGTAACTTCATACCCCGTTTTCTATCTTTTGTTTAGGGTTGACATTTCATATTTATTCAAATCAAATGCTTTATACCTGAGTCTTAAACCACAAACATTGTTGTATACTTTACTTGAATAATTGCTATGCTTATATGCCTATGTGTTCATCACTTTCGGTTGGTGGAATCTATAAATCCTAGGCTACTTGGCATACCCTTGTAGCAAGGTGTCGTTAACGTAATGCAATTAACGATATTCTATTAAATCCTAGACTACTTGGCAATCCCTTGTAGCTAGGTAGCGCTAACGTAATTCTATTAGCGATTGTCAATTTATCCAAGTTTATAGCTATTATTTATGGTTTTGTATACTAGTTTTGTGGCTTTTCATACTATATATCTATTGTTCAAACTTATGAATTGCTCACCAACCTTATTGTTGATAACTTTATTTTATGAAATGTTACAGGTTTGCATCTAGGTTGATTTTGGAGTTCGGTGAAGAAAACATCACAAATACCGTTAGGATATTAGCAAAAATGAACAATATTTGATTTGCTATATTTTCTTATATTTTTTTGTATTTGACTTATGAATATTTGGTTATGTGACATTTTCGATGTTGTGAAATGAAATGAGTTTGTTAAATATTGTCGCTTTAAATAGTGTCATGCGCTTATGAGCAATCGTTGCACCCCGGCATGTTCCGCCGCCTTTGGTCGGGGTGTGACAGATTGGTATCTGAGCCATGACAATTAAGATAGGTGGTTAGACGTAACGACCTAGAATTTTTATGCTTAGGGTCCTATACGTGTGTTCATACGTGTTTACTCTATTTAATTGTTCATATCGCATGTTTATTTATAAACTTGTTTAAAATTCACCAATATCCTAAATGTTCACATACACACACTTTCATAGTATTTCCAAGGTATCCTTACCTTACAACGCAAAAAGTAGATTTTCATTGTGTTTTATGGATTACAAGATTAACTTGGATCCCGTTGTTTCAAATCCCTTAAAGGTTGCGTTTATATCGGGTTTGTAGCCATCATAAAAAACGAGACATTATAAAATGACCATTTGACAAAAAGATTCCAAGGATCGAAGGTGATTTACTTACCTGGGATGGTTGAGTTATAATGCTCGTTTTCTAGGCCATAAACCGTGTTATAAATGTCAATTCTTTAAGTAGTCGAATGCGAGCGTTCCGGTCGCCATCCTAATTTTCGGTGTTAAAACAATAGTACTACGGTGGTTCGTGTGCTAGTGTTTTGACATGACGTTGTATCTCGATTTATTGTGTTATCATTGTTATTTGAGTCTAAAACATGAAAAAGTCGCAGTGATCTCGTGCACATGTTTAGACTCCAACGTGGTGTTTTATAAAACCTTTTACTTAGTGTTGGAATATCAAGTCGTGGTGATTTCACGCGCGATTTTTCCGACTCTATAAAATCTCAAATTTTCAAGCTTTAACTATCACAAAATCATTTACGTTTTGTTTACGGTTTTGTTATTTATAAACAAAGTTTTATATTTTATCTAACACTAACATCTTCTCCATACTAACTCTAGGATTCACAAAAATCAAAAAAATCGAAATCTTATTTGATTTTATACACCTTGGTATTCATTTCCTTTACCCAAAACTTATCCCATTTTCTTTATAAATTTTAGCATGCCTCCGCTAAGACGCCAACCGCGATGGGACTCCACCCGACGTATGGCCGTTCTTTTCGCCAAGCAAATGGCCGCTGTGATTCCCGAACTTATGACCCAAATACAAGCAAACCAACCCGCACCCGTTGTTGCACCTATTGAACCCAAACCCGCATTTTGGAACCAACTGTGCGACTACCTTGTTGCAATGGTTCGAATCTGTGGAGAATGTGTTTTTACACAGCGAATGCCCCGAAGCAAAAAAGACAAACTTCGCTTCAAGCATGTTTAGGGGAACCGCCCTAACAAGGTGGGGTAGTGTTATGCACCTCCAAGGTACGGATGTGGCCATGGCTCTTCCATGGGCCGAGCTAGAATTATGTCCCAAACACGAGCTCCAAAAGCTTGAGGAAGAATTTTGGAACCAAAAACAAGAAAGTGGTGATAACGCCGCTTACTCGCTCAGTTTCCACGAGCTAAGCGTTCTTGTATCTCACTTGGTTACCCCACCCGAATGTGAAATTGACAAATATATTGGGGGTTTACCGATGAAAATCCGGGACTCGGTCATGAGTAGCAAACCCGCGAACCTTGAGGAAGCCATCACGTTAGCCGGTTGGCAATCGGAAAATCACGTGAAGGCGGGTACCCTAACCCTCAAGAAAGCAAGTGAGAAAGACAAGCCCGAGCCCGCACCGCAAGCCAAGGTTGAACCCGCACCACAAGCCATAAACTACTCAAACTCTTCCCGACACAACAACAACAACAACAAAAAGAAACCCAAAACCAACTACCGAAATTATGCCGTCACCCAACCTCAACCACCACAACAAACCCAAACCCTCCCTCAAAACCGAAAACCTTATGTTGGGAACTCCCCGCTATGTAACACTTGCCAACTTCACCACCCAACAAACTCGCCTTGTCGTCAATGTACCATTTGTAACCGACTTGGCCATCTCAACACCACATGCCGATTCCCACTAAGAACCCAACCCAACCAACCAAACCAACCAAGAACTTTTCCCCAAAATTCCCAAAACCGATATGCACCCTACCCACCAAACCAACCCCAACCACCCCGAGCTTGTTACAATTGTGGAGATCCAAACCATTTCTGCAACAATTGCCCTCGCCTCACCTTTGCTAACCAAACCGTGACCGTACCTTACTACCAAACCCAAGCTTACCAAGTTCAAACCTACCAACCCCAAATTCCCCAACTCAATGCATCACTCATCCAACCCATCCAAGCAATCCAAGCACCACCTCCACCTCCACAACAAGCACCTCAAGTCAACCATGGTAATCAAGGGCGAGCTTTTATGATGAATGCAAATCAAGCTCAAGTGGCAAACGATGTTGTGAACGGTATGTTTTTGGTGAACTATCATTTGGCTTCTATTTTATTTGACACCGGTGCCGATAGAAGTGTTATTTCTTTGAAATTTGAGTCAAAACTTGCGATGCCTCGAACTAAACTTTCCTGACCGTTCTCTGTTGAAGTTGCCAATGGAAATTCTATTACCATCAATTCCATCGTACGCGATTGTTCTCTTATTCTTTCTAAGCATAAATTCTCCATTGATCTCATCCCGATGCAAATGGGTAGCTTCGATGTCATAGTAGGCATGGATTGGTTATCTTTGCACCGTGCCGAAGTCGTTTGTTTAGATAAATTCATTCGCATCCCGCTCGTCAACGGTAAAATTCTTAAGGTCTTTGGTAACACAACGTCACAAAGACTAAACCTTATGTCGTGTGCTCAATCGCAAAAGTACTTACGCCAAAAGTACGTTCCGTTTCTAGCTGTCTTGGTGACAAAAGACAAAAAGGAAAGGAAGATCCAAGATATTACTATTGTTCGTGATTTCCTTGATGTCTTTCCCGATGATGTTACCGGTCTTCCTCCCGTTCGTCCGATTGAATTCAAAATCGATCTTGTGCCCGGCGCGATGCCCGTGGCCAAGGCTCCTTATCGTCTAGCCCCGTCGGAAATGCAAGAACTATCAAACCAACTCGAAGAACTTTCCGATAAAGGCTTCATTCGTCCAAGCTCTTCTCCTTGGGGCGCTCCCGTTCTCTTCGTGAAAAAGAAGGATGGTTCGTTTCGTATGTGCATTGATTATCGTGAACTCAACAAGCTTACTATTAAAAATCGTTATCCATTGCCACGTATCGACGACTTATTCGACCAACTTCAAGGCGCAACTTGTTTCTTCAAAATTGATCTTCGATCGGGTTATCATCAATTGCGTGTTCGCGAAGAAGACATTCTAAAACCGCTTTCCGTACTCGATATGGACATTTTGAATTTTTGGTTATGCCCTTCGGGTTAACAAATGCACCCGCGGTATTTATGGACCTCATGAACCGCGTTTGCAAACCATTCCTTGATAAATTCGTTATTGTCTTTATTGATGACATCCTTATCTTTTCAAAATCCAAAGCCGAACATGAACATCATTTGCGTTCCATTCTCGAACTCCTTAGAAACGAGCAACTCTATGCCAAATTCCACAAATGTGAATTTTGACTCGAGGAAGTTCAATTTTTGGGACATATCTTAAACGACAAAGGTATTCATGTTGATCCCGCTAAAATTGAGGCTGTTAAGGATTGGAAAACTCCAACGACTCCCACGGAAATTCGATCCTTCCTCGGTTTGGCCAGATATATCGGCGTTTCATTCGGAATTTTTCCAAGATCTCTTTCCCTCTTACCTCTCTCACTCATAAGGGACAACCCTTCGATTGGGGTTCGAAGCAAGAGGAAGCCTTTTGTACTCTCAAGGACATGCTTTGCAATGCTCCTATTTTAACTCTTCCCGATGGAAACGAAGATTTTGTTGTATTTTGCGATGCCTCCCATCAAGGCCTTGGTTGTGTTCTCATGCAACGAGGTCAGGTAATCGCATACGCATCAAGGCAACTTAAGGTCAACGAGAAGAACTATACGACTCACGATCTCGAACTTGGTGCCGTCGTTTTCGCTCTCAAAATTTGGAGACATTACCTTTATGGTACAAAATATGTGGTTTTTACCGATCATAAAAGCCTTCAACACATTTTCGACCAAAAAGATCTCAACATGAGACAACGACGATGGGCCGGATTACTTAGTGATTACGATTGCGGATTCGCTACCACCCCGGTAAAGCGAATGTTGTCGCTGACGCCCTAAGTCGAAAGGTTAATGTTAAATCCGTTCTACTTCTAAGCGTCATTGTTCAAACCGATCTTCAAATTCGTATCTTTCAAGCTCAACGCACCTCCGTCGAAGAAGGTAATATGTACGACGAAATGTCATGTGGAGCCGAACTTCAACTCAAAACCAAACCCGATGGCCTTTCGTATTTTCTCAATCGTTTGTGGGTTCCCGATAGCGATGACCTTCGTACTTGTATTCTCGACGAAGCTCATAATTCGCATTATTCAGTTCATCCCGGTGCGGATAAGATGTATTTCGATCTTCGTGCTACCTTTTGGTGGCCGGGTATGAAAAAGGACGTAGCGTTGTTTGTATCTAAATGTCTTACTTGCTCGAAAGTCAAAGCCGAACAACAATGACCTTTTGGTCTACTCGAGCAACCACTGATTCCCGTTTGGAAATAGGAAGACATTGCTATGTACTTTATTACCAAATTACCCATAACCCAAAAAGGCAAAGATAGCATTTGGGTGATCATCGATCGATTAACCAAATCTGCTCATTTCATTCCGATCCGCGATAAGTATTCTGTCGAGTAGCTTGCTCAAATCTGTGTTCGGGAAATCGTATGTCGACACGGTTTGCCATTGTCTATCATCTCCGACCGCGATGCCAGTTTTACCTCTCATTTTTTGCGTTCACTTCAAGAAGCTTTGAGAACACGTCTCGATCTTAGCACCGCTTATCATCCTCAAACGGACGGTCAATCCGAACGTACAATCCAAACACTCGAGGATATGCTATGAGCATGTGTTCTTGATTTCGGTGGGAATTGGGATTCTCATCTTCCGTTCATCGAGTTCTCCTACAACAATAGCTACCACTCTAGCATTGATGTGGCTCCTTTTCAAGCTCTTTACGGTCGTAAATGTCGTTCCCCGATTTGTTGGAACGAAATCGGTGAAGCTCAAATCACGGGACCCGAAATGGTCCAAGAAGCCACCGATGTTATTAATCAAATCCGTAAGAATCTCCTAGCCGCTAGAGATCATCAGAAGAGTTACGCCGACAAACGGCGAAAACCGATCGAATTTAATGTTGACTATCTTGTCCTTCTAAAAGTATCCCCTTGGAAGATGGTAGTTCGTTTTGGAAAGAAGGGTAAACTAGCTCCTCGTTTCGTTGGTCCTTTCAAAATTCTTGAGCGTGTTGGGAAAGTAGCGTATCGACTTGAACTACCTCAAGAACTTTCCGGTGTTCATCCGACATTTCATGTTTCGAATCTTAAAAAGTGCCTAGCCGAGGGTAATCTCCATATACCTCTCGACGAAGTTCATGTTAATAAGTCTATGATTATGGTTGAACGACCCGTTGAGATTTTGGATCACAACGAGAAGAAAACCAAGCGTAGTCGTATTCGGTTAGTAAAAGTTCGATGGGAATCACGGCGTGGCGCGGAGTTTACTTGGGAACGAGAAGACGCAATGAAAGAGAAGTATCCACATTTGTTTGCATCATCATCTTCATCTTAATTTCGGGACGAAATTTCCTAAAGTAGTAGATACTGGCAAAAATGAACAATATTTGATTTTAGAGTTCGGTGAAGAAAACGTCACAAATACCGTTAGGATATTAGCAAAAATGAACAATATTTGATTTTCTATATTTTGTTATATTTTGTTGTATTTGATTTATGAATATTTGGTTATGTGACATTTTCGATGTTGTGAAATGAAATGAGTTTGTTAAATATTGTCGCTTTAAATAGTGTCATGCGCTTATGAGCAATCGTTGCATCCCGGCATGTTCCGCCGCCTTTGGTCGGGGTGTGACAATTGTGGTACGCGATGAACGGTGGGTGGTGGTGATGGACGGTTGTGGTGGTGGGTGGTGGACGGTGATGGTGGCCGACAATGGGTGGCGGTGGTGATGAACGGTGGTGGTGGTTGGTTGTGGCGGGTGGTGGTGGTGGTGGCGGATGGTGGGTGGTGGCGGTGGATGGTGGTGGCGGGTGGTGGTGGTGATGAACGGTGGGTGGTGGATGGTGGTGGTAGTTGTGGCCGACGGGGTGGGGGGGTGAGTGGTTAACGGTGAGTGGTTAACGGTGAGTGGTTGACGGTGGTGGTGGCGGAGGGTGGGTGGTGGTGGACGGTGGGTGGTGGTGGCGGCAAACGGTGGATGGTGGTGGTGGTGGGTGGTGGTCGCGGCAGACTGTGGATGGTGGTGGTGGTGGCGGACGGTGGGTGGTGGTGGTGTTGGACATTGGGTGTAGGGATGGCAATGAAACCCGAACCCGATGGGAAAACCCGAAACCCGACATAAATGGGATGGGTAATACCCGACCCATTAGGGTTTGGGACGGGTTTGGTATTAGTTTTAAAATTTTTCGCGGGTTTGGGATTTATAATATACCCGATTACCCGACCCAATTACCCGATAACATAAACCCATTTACCCGATTATATACCCGATGTACCCAATATAGCTTATTATATTGTATATATACTATATTCCAAATATATTATTTGTCAAAACTTGTTTTTGTCAATTATTTGAGATATCTTATCTTTATGGTAGCTATCTTTATAATGAATTAGTTATATTTTGTCAAAACCCAGCGGGTTTTGAGCCGGGTATACCCGACGGGTATTTTATCAAAACCTGATAGGAAACCCGAAACCCGATGGAAAAACCCGAAACCCGACGGGTAATTACCCGATAAAAACCCGACGGGTTTGGGACGAGTTTGGTATGGGTTTAATAATCGGGTATGGGTTTGGGAATACCTAAACCCGTCCCAAACCCGACCCATTGGCGATGAACGGTGGGTGGTGGATGGTGGTGGTAGTGGACGGTAGTTGTGGCCGACGGGGGTGGTGGGTGGTTAACGGTGGTGGTGGTGAGTGGTTGACGGTGGTGGTGGCGGACGGTGGGTGGTGGTGGTGGTGGCCGGTGGTGGTCGCGACAGACGGTGGATGGTGGTGGTGGTGGCGGACGGTGGGTGGTGGTGGTGTTGGACATTGGGTGTTAGTACTTGGCATGATGTTAAGAAGTGTGAAGATGGTGAAAAAAACTTATTTTTTAAAACAATAAAAGCAGTTTTCAGATTTTTTTTTAAAACAAACAGTCTTTAAGAGCTTATGTCTGCGCGCCCGCAGACATAGGCTCCTTACAGACCTTATAAGCAAAAACAAACAAGACCTTAAGTCTCTCCATTCTCTGGATTTTACTAAAAGTATTTTTTTCTTTTAAAGTGAGTCATTTCACTTTGTATATGAACGTATAAATCTGATACAACATTTATAGCTTTGTTATATAGAGACATAGGGGGTGTTTGGGATTGCTTCTTTAAAATATTTATTGCTTTTTGGATAGGCAAAATGTTCAAAATGCCCCTACAAAAGCACCTAAAGCACCAATTTGATGCTTTTAGGTGCTTTTGGAGGGGTATTTTGGACATTTTGTCTCTCCAAAAAGCAATAAGCATTTTAAAGAAACAATCCTAAACATGCCCATAGATCTTGAATACCCTACGGTATATGGGCGTATAATAGTTTTCAAATCAATAGTAACTAATAAGCAGAGTGAGGATGTGTGTATAATCTATTAATCTCTCATAAATAATTTTATGAAAAATTAATAAACCAGTTATTTTATATTTTAAGTATGATCAATTTTGCATTTATTTAAAAATAAATGCTATATATCTTGAAAGTTCTTATAATAAATTTTATGAAAAATTAATAAACTAGTTATTTTATATTTTAAATATGATCAATTTTGCATTTATTTAAAAATAAAGCATATACAAAGTTGAATAAACTCCACCATAGAATTCAAAAAAAGAATAACAATAATTTCGTGTAGCCTACTACGAAAACAATATGAGATAGATGCGAAAATCAAAGGAAATTACTCATACCTCTCAATTCTCATAATAACTTACTAAAAAGTCACACTGGGCCCAAAGGGAACCCTCCCTACAATTTAAATGTTATGACCTGGATATTAAAGAAAAACAAATCTTGAAATAGTGGTTTTGTTTTTATCATATATAATGGCCAAGCATATAGCTCACATGATGTAACGTTACCAAACAAGTCAATTTTAAACATCAACACTTCTACAAAACAAAATTTTAATTATCTTATTATCTCAGTTATTTGTTTCTCAACACAAAAAGCTGTCTCTAACTAGTCTTTACATATTGAAATGACTAACTTACCATCAATCTCTATAAAACCTCATTTCATCATAATGGTCAGTTGACTCCTATAAAAATGTACCATAATCATCAACATGTACACACTTTCATAATCGCTAAGATCTCGCTAATTTGTGAAGAAATCTGGATAAACAAATCCACATTGTGTCGGGAATCCTACGGTTAGAATGCAAGAACAAGGCCGAAACTACATCAAAATAAAATCTATGAATCTCGGGGTTTAATGACATCCGAATGATCATAGCCATCCATGCATCCGGTGCCATTTTCACCGCTTGCCAAAAGTAGAAAAATCCATTAACCGCCCTTTTCAGAGTAGCATGCCCCTGTAAAACATTTATAATAATAATAATCAAAATGCAGCAAAATATATGAACAAATACATTATACATATATTATTCAAAAGTCAAAACTAACCTCAGATTCCACTGTAAACCTTGGCTCAAGATTCTCATCAAACATGCAAGATGTAACTTGATCTTGAAGAAATATATCCGCCACTTTGACTATATCGCGTATGATAAAAAGACGCACACGAAACGCCTTATCAGATAAGATAAACTTTATAAGATCTTCAGTAGCAGCAACAACCGAATGCATATCGAATGAATTCCCCTCAAGTGGACTCGTAGACGGTTTCTTGGCATCTTTATCAGATTCATTATTCGACTGTTTAGATATTGCCGCCACCTGAACCGACCAAAATGAAAACATTACACATGTTTAGATAAAAATTTAGGTGTTTCGACTCTTGGGATTAAAGAAGTTACCAGGCGTTCTAGGCGGTTCCATCTTACGGAACCATCATTACGGATGAGAAGTTCTCTTAATATTTTCCGCATGTCGGGACTGGGGTCCACCAGAAGGCGTCCAATGACAAAAGGGTATGCACTTTCAACAACCTTAAATTTAGGGTCCAGTGTTTTTGCGGTCCCTTCGAGTGAGCCGAGTGCCCTAATTACCAGTGCGTAATCAGGAGGAAGCGCGAAGTTGAACTCGTACATAACGTCATAAAGTTGGTTCATTATCGCCTGCCAAAACAAAAAAGTAAACCTTTAGATCATTAGCTAAATTTCACAAACACAAACAAATACTATCAGAATATAATATAATATATAATTGGAACCTGGAAATCTTGGGACTGTCGGGTGCCATCACCAAACGATACTTTAAGTGCATCAGAAACCAACTGCATATCGACACCTTCCGGAAGAAACCCCAAAGATAGAAAATCATTGGCCAAACCAAGAGAGTCACGATTCACGAAGTGTACAAGCTGATCATAGATAATTAAATAAAAAAAAGTAACAGGAACTGAAACAGCGAAACTTGCCAAGAAGACAATAATAATAATAATAATAATAATAATAATAATAATAATGACAATAATAATTACCACTTGAATAAGACCAACACGGTAATGACGTGGAATATCCCCCATCATCCCAAAGTCAAAGTAAGCAAGAGCACCCTCTTTTGTAGCAACAAGGTTTCCCGGATGCGGGTCCGCATGAAAAAATCCCACCTCGAGTAATTGCATCAGCGAGCAGTACAAACCCTATAAGGCTAAATTCAGTGAACAAAATAAACATTCGGGTTCAACTGAACCTTCATGAAATAATGCACTTAACCAAACACAACATCAATTTGCACACAATAGAAACAAAACTTTGTACCTTTTCCCTGATGTTAGCAACAAAATTTGAATTGAGAATAAAACAAAAACTAAGCTACAACCGATCCCTAGTTGTTTTTACCATCTTATACTTGTGGATTGCTGACATGGCACTAGTTCGCAAAAATGCTTAGTGAAAAAATAAATTTGTTTACAAATTCTAAAATATGATCCTTTTCTAACTTATATTCAAAAAATATATATTAGATGCCATATCAATTGCCATGTCCATATATACACTAAAATAACAAATAAGATGCCATGTCAGCATGTTAAACAGGTCATCCATTGCTTCAATCTTAACGAACTAGAACCTGGTTTCTAAATTCGGTAATAGACTTTTAAGTTAGTATTTTATGCCTTATTTACAGCTGGTTGCTAAAAACAGGAAAATGTATTAAGTTTACCTTATCTATTAATTCTTTTCGGTTTAAAGAGGCCGCCTTCAACGCAGCATCATTATTAAGCTTGATACCATCCAACCATTCCATTGTAAGCACAGCTTTTCGTGTATAGTTCCAATATATCTTTGGAACTTTAACCCATTTTTCTTGAGGGTAGGTGTCTTCCTGTTGAGCTGCAATAATCATCACAAAACTAGCTTTTATTATAATGGCACATAAGATGCTGCAATATTATAATTAGAAATCACTTACAGTCACGAAAACCGTAGAGAGAAGCAAACCGCTCAGCATTTTGTCCCTCGAGTATGTAATCAATTTCTTCAAACATATGTCTGACCTATTTAATCAAAATCTTAAGTCACGAAAATTAACATGAATTTATTGAAGTAAACTTGTTGCATTTGCATACGACTCACTCACTCACCGTCTCATTAACTGCGACAATTATGTCCTTTCTTGCTTTCGCAAACCGCTTTAACTGACCCCCGATCATGTTAAATAACAAGGCGTCAAGGGTCAAAGAAAGCGACATACCGGGCCTTTGCACTTTCACAGCTACTAACTCCCCTGTATGCAAATGAGCTGCAAACTTGAAGTAATCACAAAAGCCTATTAGATCAACAAATACAACCGCAGAGTATCTAACTACTTCATTTCACAACCTCAAATTATCTAACCTTTATACACTTGCCCTAAAGATGCCGCAGCAACCGGCTCTGGGCTGATGTCAGCAAAGATTTCTGATATTGGAGCACCTAACTGAGTTTCAATAGATCGAATTGCAACCTTTGTTGAAAATGGAGGTATTTGATCCTGATAGACAATCAATTTATTTGGCAACTGTAATTTGTAAACCTAAAAGCAAGAAAATTAAAATTCTTAAAAATGTTACAGTTTTAAGGTACATACCTGTAGTTTAGCGAGCTCGTTACGGTATACGGATGGTAATATATCTGGTCTTGTGCTAAGAGCCTGTCCTAGCTGGCAGTCAAAACGCAAGTAAACAATTGATATAAGTACACGTAACTGCCAAACTGCATAATAACTAACATTACAGAGTACTTACTTTGATATAAAAAGGACCCAACCGAATAAGGGTATCACAAAACTGCATCAAACACCGCTCACACGCGTAAGGATACATGAAATGTTATGTTATCTAACTGCTAAATACAACATCTAGATCAACTATTCATACCTTTGCTGAACGTTTTTTAATATCATGAATGAAAAAATGGCCCAAAGTAAGCTTGAAGACCTCATATGAAATATACGCAGCCCTATACAATGCCAAAAATGGGCCAAAACTGTAGTACATCGAGAGACGTTTGGACCGAGACGTAAGTGCATTTCCAAATTCACTTTCAAGTGATTCCTTTCTTAACTTGGCATACTCTGCTGAGGGTTTTTCCCCATGTACACTAGAGAATCTTGTTGAATAACTGTAACAGAAGCTAAAATATAAATCAATATGAACTTAGCAGTTAACACAATCCATACTAGGGGTGTCCAAAGTCGGTTCAGTTCAGTTATGTGACCTTAACCATAACCAAATGGTCATTTAACCGTCGGTTTCGGTTAAGTTTGGTGAAATTTCCAATGCATTTTAAAAAAAAAATTATTTTATTCCGGTCAAAAATGGTTTAGTTATGGTGTTCCAAGGTCAATTATGAAGTTTGGAAGCAGATATATGCCGGTTCCAAGCTTGGTTATAGACAATTGCAGCATAATTTAACTATTCAAAGTTGGCAATGGAGGTATGAAAGATGGAAACAGAGGTATTTAAATTGGAAAAAAAAAACAAACATACAAGGTTCGGTTTCGGTTAATCAGATTCACTTAATGCATAACTGATCAGTTTGTCCGGTGATGGTTAATTTCGGTTAAGTTCTTTTTTTTATCACTTAACGGTTCCCTAAATAAAATTACAAAGACAAAAAGAATGAATCAACATCTGACCTTGTGTGGTGAGGATGAGTCCCAAATGAATGTGCATTATGTAAAGCTGCTGCAAATTCAATTAAGCATTCGACATAAAAAAAGTTTTCCCCAAATGAATTAACTAATTAGACGTATCTATCTATCTATGCACCGACTATATAATCCAGCACTGTCAAAAGGAATTGCCAATTATACATTGATGGATTAAAAAAGAAATGGAAGCCTAAGCATACCTGTTGTTCTTTTTGTAATTGCTGCAGCAATTTGACGGTTAAAGCGATTATTGTTTCTCATGAGTGGGAATTGGGTAGAAACTACAAAGGATCGATGATCTGCGGGCGGGCGGATAAAGGAGTTGGGTTGGGCGGTTAAGTTCTAATACATTATTTATAAGAATTGAAATTAAAATTGAAGTCAACTGATCGGTTAATCTTTGAAATCGATTCAATTAATCATCAATTTGAAACTTCAATCGATCAATTTTGAGTGATGGGTATTAACCTTGGATTTATCAGGATTTAAGCCTGAACGTTTTAAGGTTGGGAATCTGGCTTGACTTTTTTTAACCTTGATCATATTTCGCGTACCTAATGTATGTTAAGCAATTATTGCACATTAACGCACCCCAAGTTAGTCATACATATGGTAGGACTTTTAGCAATTAATGTCAGTTATTTTTTTGTCAAAAATCTATGGCATCCAGTCCATGTGATACATCAGTGATGTTTGTACAGCTTGTCATTGATGTTTGTTTTATTTTCTCTTGTTTAAAATGTGTTTTTTTATAGATGAGTCATTTACTTATTGAAGTATTTTAAAAGGAATTTATTGTTTTATGATATTATAGTTTTTTTTTTGTTATGAAAGAAACCAGATTAATACTTTATGTTTGTTAAAAAAATTTCTATGTTTAATAATTAACTAAAACAATTTTCAATCATGAGTTTATGTTTAATATAGTTAATTTTTTTGAGTTGTTGAATCATTTTGGTAATAGTTATATCATGTCCAAGAAAAACAAATAATAACTAAATAATGTATTAGAATGAACAAATGTATACACTTGCTTTATCATCATCATCGTCCGTCAACATGATCACATATGTAGTCGTTATCACCTTCGTTAGGCTCACCTATCAGTCGCGTCAGTGTCGCTCACCACCACCTCCCAATCGCTACAACCACTTCCACCCGACACCAACATAAAATAAATATATATAGATAGGGGTGCAAACGAGCCGAGCCGAGCCCGGGCTCGAGCTCGGCTCGTTTAACTTACACAGAGCTCGAGCTCGAGCTCGGCTCGTGAATGGATTTTGAAGCTCGAGCTCGGCTCGGGCTTTACTATTTATCAATTATTTTTTTATATAATTATAATTATTTTATATATTTTTTCTATTATAATTTTATGTATAAAAGAATATATATTATTTAGTTATTTTTATTTATTTTTTCATAACATTATATTTATTAATTAATAATTATTAAATATATATTTTAAAAAAAATTATATAAATGGCAGGCTCGTTTAGGCTCGCGAGCCGGCTCGAGCTCGATAAGTAAAGCTCGGGCTCGTTTATTAAACGAGCTTATTTTTAGGCTTGAGCTCGGGCTCGATAAAGCTCGGCTCAAACGAGCCGATCTCGAGTAGCTCACGAGCAGCTCGGCTCATTTGCACCCCTATATATAGACGGTGTCTTGGTGATTTTGTTATGACCAACCGGCCCTTTTGACATGTTTAAAAGCAGCTTATTTTGAGCCAAGGCTAATTTGTATTCTTTAAAATAGTTACTTGGATGGTAACTTCAACTAAAATTAACAACTTAAAGCATAACACGTGCATTAGTCATGATCAATAATAAGTACATCATCACATATGTGATTTTCAACTCCGCTCATCACAATAAAACTATACATAAATCATTGATCACTAATTGATGCAATAGTGTGGCAACACATTTTGGTTATCAAGCAGTTGGACTGCCGAATTTCTATCATAAAACCAATCACCAACCGCCTCCGCAATAGCCTGTGAAAAAGTGCATGCTACAAGATAATATATCGATTGAGATAGAAGCTAGCTAGAACAATGATGCATCAAAGATAGCCATCTTTACCTTATGATTCAGTTTTGAAGAAGGATTTCCTAACCACTTTGTTTGATATTCACATTGACCATGAGTAAAACAGTTGTTAACAAACCATCCTCTTCTTGATGTACCATTTTGAGCCACCAAAAACGCTTCTAAGAACTCAGATCTAAAATCTATACGACAAACAAAACAAGCTAGCTAGCATGTTCTATGAAGTAACCAAATAAGAAAAAAAAAGTGAAACAAATGAGAATGATATTGACCTTGTAGCTTTTGAATTTGGTCAGCTGAACACTCGTTTATATCTTGCTTGCACTTAGCGAATTGTCCACTAGGATCGGCTTGTGGCGTGGCAGAGATGTTTTGTACCTTCAAATCAAAGAGTCACAAGCGCATATAAGATGTAATCCGGTGATCTCAAATCGTGATATAACATTGAAGCTAATTACCTGGAATGTATCATAGGTTGAGTGCGATATAAATACAGGTGTTTGGACATATGGCATGGTAAACTGTGGGTAGAAGCACTGTGTGCACAATGACATTCGGATTTCAACATATATATTAGTAAACTATGATTAGTGTTCCTCTTTAAGAGTTATTATAGTACCAATGCTTACCAAACTGGGCTTCATTATTGAAGTACATTCGCGATACAAGTTCTTTGATGATCCCTATAATTAAACATAACTTTCTCTTAATTTGCATGATTGCCAGTTTTATTACAACAAACATCTTAATTATGCAAAATGGGGGGGGGGGGGGTACTAAGAAAGAGTTGAGGGTTGTACATGTAACGTAACCACTTGATCATAGTATCCCTCGAACTTATATTCTCCGTAGAGGTCTTTTCTGTTATCGATAATTACTATTTAGCATGAGAACAATTAACGTTTGATATGAGACTTATGTGTCTCGATCAATATGGACATTAGAGGGTCGACTTACACATGAGCAAAATAGCCGGCATCAGAAAAACATTTGACTCGGGTGCTAGACGGAAATAATGCTTTGAACTTATCACAATGGAGTATGGAAGCCAATCCACCTGCAAAAGACCCTGACAAAAGAGCCTTTTCGCAACGACTCTTTAAGTCTGGTAAACTAGAAACAAAGAGCTAATAAGTTAAAGGATTTTACTTACATTTGATGCAGATTTCATTCCTTTGCCAAGTAACTCTTCTATAATGACATTGAACACCCTTGCACCCCTAAAGTGAAGATTTGTAGCCTTCAAAACAAAGATAAAAGTCGTTCCTTCATTACATAATTTGACTAATACATGCTTGACTTACAGGATCAACTGCTTCTATATCTCCGGTAAAAGACGACCCATCACAATACCTCATAGCCACCCTATTCCAGTTGTAAAAGCCTATTCAAAACAAACAATAACCTTTTGTTATCAGGATATATCATCCATCTTACATACATGGACGAAAATTAATAATTAATCGTAAAAATAGTTCCTACTTGGATTTAGTTCTTGCTTATTGCTCAAAATCCCTGTGAAGTTATAGTCGGAACTCTTCATCCTCTTCGACGAACCATATAGACTATATGTCCGCGTACGACAGTCACTTACCGAATTGCACCATCCTCCACCCTAATATTATAATTTACGCATAATATTATTATATCATATACATTAGTCATATTAGCCCTGCTTGCGGTGCGCACATATGATGTATATATGTGTGAACCCTCGGGTGGGCAAAAGTGAAATTGCACTAATTTTGACGTTATTTAACTAATCTCGTGAAAATAACGTTAAAAGTGACGGACGGTTAATCAGGCATCATGTAGTGGCGTTGATAGCCGAAAGACAAGGGTACATGCACCGATCAGCCGGTGTCCCGATGATTGAGTGCTATGTGCCTTATGTCCAAGGCTTGATGCAAAACTACTATCGAACCGGGGGTCTCACTGGAAGCAGCCTCTCTATCCTTATGGGGTAGAGGTAAGGCTGTCTACATCTTACCCTCCTCAGACCCTACTATAGCTTTGCTATTGATGAGATATACTGAGTACGATGATGATGATGATACATTAGTCATATATATGTATATAGAATACATGTACTGATGACAACCTGTATGTGAACCAACCAATTGTTAACACCTTCACCAAAACCTGCATCAAACTGGTATGCAGGTGGACTTCCATCCAAACAAACTTCACAACACCATAACAAAGCAATCAAGAACAATACTTTCTATTAATATTAATATTAATATAATAAAACTCTTAAAAGAATCAATAATATTAATCAACCTGCTCCTTTGGCAACAGCTCCTTCAATGGTGGTTATAGCCACTTGATCACTTGCACCTTCTACTTTTAGATATATGATCAATACACAATATACTAATGTGTGTAGTAGCCATAGGTTTGATCTTACTTTTATGAACATCATGTATAAGTATTGAAATGAATTCTTGATCAAGGTTGGATGTATCAAACATCATGCATGTGTGCACTATATATATTATGTTCATTAGTATTATCCAACTAAAAGAAAAACATAAATTGTATTGTGGTCCACTGCCCATACCACATTACATCACACTCCACTGAACGTTGCACCAGCAGTGGTTTGGTAAAAAAACGGACGTGGCACGTGCGGTTTGGTTAATAATGGGTTAGTGTTGTAAGCACCTCAAAAATATGCACGATAGACTGCCCATAAATGTGAATGTGATAATATTATTTATTCTTTTAAGTGGTAACCAATGTATGGATATATAGGTATTAGGTGCATAAAATACAAATTTTGAAAGAGTTGGGAAGCTTTTTATAGATGTTGGACAATATATACCGTTTCAAGTCTTTCTCATATTAAACTAACTTTTGACAAAGTATAATTTAACAAATATATATGAAGTCAATTAATTAAGAATTTTCAAGTTGAAGCTTATATACGACAAGAAGTCTATGTTCTTTCACACACAATTTATTCTAAAACAACAATATTGTCTTTTGTTTTAGAAAAAAAATGATTGTTATTAATCCAACGTTTTTAAGATTGACCGATAATAATCTCACCTTAGAAAATTATTGTCATCAATCTCACTTTTCACACTATTTGTTTTCAATGGAGTACTGTTAATAAAATTAACCCCATTAAGTTTTTGTAAATTTCAAACTGATATTTAGGGCTTTTATCTGAATGAGAATACGAGTCAATTGATGTAAAACTTACCTCGAAACGCTGCTCCAGACGACGAAACAGTACTTCAATTCGGGTGTTTAATCTTTCAATTAACAAAATCAAGCCGTTTGAAGCAACGTTTTAATATAAGTCTTACATTAGTTGACTCGTAACCTCTTTTCAATCTTAGTTTAAAATTAGGAACAAACTTATCAGAGTTAAGTTTTTTTTTTAATGGAGTCAATGAAAACAAATCGCGTGGAAGGTGAGACCGAAATCAACAACTTTCCGGTGTGAGATTGTTATTGGTCAAAAACAAAAATATGAGATACTTAAAATTTAATTTTTCATTATTTTATTTTTTCTTGTAGTATTTCATGTATTATGCGTCTTGCATTTGCTTACTTTTTAAATAAATTATCCTTTACACAATAAATTAATGTTGCATAGGTATGAACCTAGCTAGGACCTTCCCTTTAACATACGTTATTATATATGCCTCTACTAAGTGAAGGATAGAGGTAGGATATCCATAAATTTTAATTAATATTAATAAGATGTTGTAAATTGTAAAGCAATCTTTAAACCCATATTTACTTATTTTACCATAATTTAATCGTATTTCTTAATTTAGTTTTATACCTGCTTCTCTCTTTTTCTCAATCAAACTAATCAAATCAAGCATTTTAAAAATAGTTTTTCATTTAAAAAATCATTATATTAAGAAGAATACGAACCCCATAATTGAGAGCAAAAACTGTCGTGAATGGTTATTTCACAATTCACAAGTAATACAAATATGTACTAAATCCGATACGTTTCTATTGAATTTTCGAATTACCACAATTGAGAACCGCATATAATACAAGATAACCGATAAAGAAGGGGATGATAAGCTTAGATTGGAGTTCATAGAGTAGGAGATGGGAAGAAGAAAACAACCATTCTGAAAAATAGTCATTTTCGGTTATGTTTGTTCGCTCTCACTCTGTTATATCTTCTGATCATTCTTTTATATGCCCTTCAGCTTGTTGGGCTGCTTGATTGGGCCAGGCTTTATGAATCTTATGTGAGCTAGGACCGGATTCATAACAAAAACATTAAAAAAACTTTTTTAAAACAATAAATAATTAACTACGTAAATTATAATTTAACCCGTGTTTCTTATACTCACTACAAAACATGTCTTCTCCATCATATTCATTTCAATACCTAAAGAGGAAAAAAACAATATTTGTGCTTTGAGGAATTGTGCCAAATATCATAAGAAATAGACTTCTTTAAGGTAAATTCGAAATTTTAAGAATGAGCCTAGCTATTGATATCAATTATATATGTAAATTTAAAGACACTTTGCATGTACATTGTTATAAATTTATATGTTCTTATTTTATAGTCAGTGTGTTCTCGCTTTTACACCCTTAATTCCCAGACTCTACCATTAACTTTTAATATTTGTGAGATTTACTCTGTTTTGTTGTTTATTCTTTTATAGCAACTAGTTATTATATATCATCATTATATTCTTAGTATTATTTTATTACAATGCAGTTATGATTGCAGTGACTATAAGTCCATAACGTAATGGTTCAGTAGAAGCCTTCATATATATTCTCCTTCTTCATCACCACAACTACTCTCTAAAATCCCTTATAAACAATGTGGAGATCATCCTATTTGTTACTGAAGCAGCTGAGCGTTTCATCAACGATTGTCAGGTCAAATCCGGTGCCATTCGGATGCAGAAAAACCGGTTTCATTGAACCTAATCACAGATTACGTGCCTGTCTGTTCTCTAGTCCGATCGGGGATAAGCGAGAGGACGATGACAACGGTATAACGTATGCGGAAGCCAAGAAGCTGATGAAACTGGTGAATGTGGAGGCGTTGAAGAGTGTAGATGGGAAGGAGACCATCCGTTATTCGGATCTTCTGGATGCGTGTTAGAGTATGGGCGTCACCAAATCCGTCGAGGAAGCGAAGCGGTTCGTTAAAGTTCTTGATGAGGCTGGTGTTGTTCTTATGTTTAGAGATAAAGTTTATCTTCATCCAGATAAGGTACATTCTTCTGTTCATGTTCATATGTGAATTATTTGATTAAACATTTGAGTTAGTATATTTGTTCAATAGAAGTAGAAGAGAATTGATGTCATGAGAATCATATAGGGTTTCAAATTTATAATAAATAAATTTGAAAACTTCAAATGCCTTAGTTTTTTTGTTTCTACGTACTCAACATTTGACAATTAGTAACAGTTAATGTTTAATTTTTCTTTGTGGACAAAACTCTAAAGAATATGCATTGCTAATACTTAATGTTTTGTTAATGAGAATACTACTTGTTCATCAATAGTTTTGCCATTAGGTAATTAATTGTTTCAGGAGTATAATGTGATTGCTTTAAACTGCTTAGAATATGAATTAAAGTACAAAAAGAACACAGATTTTCTCAAGTAATTCTTATACCCTCTTAGAAGTAAAGTTTGCTTTTTAATTTTCTCAAGTAATTCTTGTACCCTCTTAGAAGTAAAGCTTTGATTCTTTTATATGCAGACCACTTTGATTTGATGTTATATGGCATTTAAAAAATGTACTCCCTCCGTCCCATCAAAAGTGTCATATTTTGAATTTTCAAAGTCTTTATTTATAAACTTTGACCTTAATTATATACTTTTTGTGTTATATAAAACTTGATAAAAATTATACCGATAAAAACAATTTTTAAAACATACTCAAATCATATAACTTTCATCAAGTGTTATCTAACGCAAACAAAATTATTTAAGGTCAAAGTTTATAAATAAAGACTTTGAAATTCAAAACATGACACTTTTAATGGGACGGAGGGAGTAACTCTTAACAGTTTAATATCTGCATATTTGGGAATATCTCTAAAACGTTTTAAGTGGAATTTTGGAAACTAAGAACATTCACATCTCATCCTCTAAATTTATGTGAGGAGAGTATGTAAATTATAGGGTGAGGTTTTGAGTGTAAATTATAGGGTGGGGAGAAAATGTAGTGATTTTTTGTAAATTTAAGGAAACATTTGGAGAACATTGTTTGCCCCTACTGATTTTTAATATTTGTTGGATTGCTTGTGAGTAGAGGTGAGAGAAAACTGTAATGATAAAGGTATAAAAAATATTATTTAATTGAGCAGGAGAGAGAAATGTAGTGTTTTCTAGTGTAATTATAGAGATAAGGATCGGGAATGGGATAAGAATGCTCTAAATGCACTTTTAACCGGATGTGTTGTGAATGATGATTAGGCCATATGGTATACTATAACCCCTACATGGGTTAAAGTGACATGACACTTTAAAGATGGATTAAACCACTCCCCACTTGTGTTAAGTGTGTTAAAATAGCTCATGGGTTATGCTTTTAACGGGTTAAAAGAAACAATATGTATTAATTATGTATTAATTACTAACTGATTTCTTATATTAATTATGTGTTAAATGGGTTAAACCATTTTCTTTGAATGACATATAGTGAAAGAGAAAAAAATGAATGATGTGGAGGTTATATATAATTAAGATGGGTTAGAGTATATCACATGACCTTAGTAATCAAAAGTTATGTCATGTCATGTCATGTCATGATCATATAAGCAATGAGACATTAATTAACTAACTAATCAAACACACATAATAGTTTAATAAGTAAGACAAAATTATTATTTAATGTTTTTAAATATAAAAAAGGAAGTGTAAAGAATGTGATTAGTTGGATTTGTAACTGCACATTGGAGCTCCTTATCTCGTTAATTTGGTGGAGCCAAAGTTAATTTGGTGGAGCCAAAATGGGCAAAGATAACAAGTTTATGAATATATATTTTTAAATTCTAATGAACATTAATAAATTGATTATAACTCAGTTTAAAATTCTAGTTAACATTACTAAATTGATTATAAATACGGTAAATTATGTAGTTTTTATGCCATGTCATCATTGACCAGGTGGTTGACCTAGTTAGAAGGGCGGTCCCTCTAGCCTTGACCCGAGAAGGGAAGAACTGCAGGTCCTACAAGCAAAACAACAAGAAATCAACGCCCTTGCCAACAAACAGGTGCGTACATCCTGTGGACGGGACTCGGGTTCTCATTAGCTCAAATTAGCCTCTTTTTCCGTCTTACATTTTGGAATTCTCATGGGACGTTTTGGAGCCTATTGCGTTTTTCACCACCACATCGGGTTTGATAATTGGTTATGCTTACTTTTTATTTACTTCGCGGGAGCCCACATATCAAGATTTTATGAAACGGCTATTTCTTTCGCGTAGAAGGATCTTAGTTAAGAAACATAACTTTAATATCGAGCGGCTTAAGGAGCTACAAAATAAATGTAAATCGCCATTAGATGCACATCCTTCGGCTAAACATCACGTATCAGAGGATGAACTTGAAAATTGAAACAAGGGATCTCTAGCATTGACATGGAAGATTTGACTTTTAGAGTTGAGTGGTGGTGTTGATTTATTTTGGAAGGTTATAAATGTTATCCTTTTTAAGAGTTGGTAAAGAAAAGAAAAGTAAAAGGTGTGTTACTGAAAATTACAGGTTTGTAAAGTGGAGTTTTAACGTTGTGCAACTGGACTGATCAATAAACAAGTTTTTCTTTTCTTTTTTCTTTTAATTTATATAAACTAGTTTTGTATCTGTCACAAAGCAACGATGTATTAACATGCGCTTGATTACTACATGTTAACTCTGTTACGATATCGGCACTTTTATAGCTAATAATAAAAATTCATATACAAGTAAAACAAAATAAGAAAACCCGTATTGCTTATGATAAAAATGTAACATATTTAAAAGAAAAACAAATACTGTAATGCTAAATTAAAAATAACGTATTTAAAAAAAAGCGCGCACACTGTACCAAGTACAACATAAAAAATGAAATAAAGAAGTTGGTAAATGTTCAAAACAATATTGACAATCGTATGTCTTATTATATAAATAAATAACCGACGATGAGGTGTTGATTAGCTTGTTACGATGCTAACACTAAACCGACCTGGTGAAAATGTAGTCGACCAGTTCCAGGATACCCGCCAACCGAAAATATTAATCTTCCCCGGGAGCCATTTATAATATTCCAAGAAAAAATAAACTGACTTGTACGTGTGCAGTCCTGGCTGAAAACTCTGTTCATGTCAGTGACTGTCACCATTCAAACTCCGCGTGTCATTTCGTTTAGACAAGTTTACATCATGCACCAGCTCTAAGACTGAGGGGTGTGGGGGCTTTAGTGGGGGCTCCAGCAGAGCCAAGAACCAATAATATTATGACGTGTGGCAGAGAGAGAAACTGGATAAGGGGGGTGTTGGAGCCCCTGGTGGAGCCCCTGGCCCCTGGTGTGGAGGGGCTCCAGTGAAATTTTTTTTTAATTTTTTTATAAATATATTCAAACAGCGTATTATTAAAAAAACTCATAAATTATTAAAAAAAACACACATTAATAAAAAAACACATTAATATCTAAAAATAAAATAAAAATTAAAGTACTAAAAAGAAACATTCTTCTTATTCTTCGGCTTGGTCTTCTTCGATCAACCTCTTTCGGATACGTTCCTTTTGCTTTTCCATTAGCATTTGATCGATCGGATTTAGGTTACTGAAGTCTCTAGTAAGAAAGTCTAAATCTCTCATTCGAGTTTTTTCCTTTTTGTCATAAGAGACCACCTCCATGGTTTTGTTGAATTTATTGAGGGATTCAACAAGATTGGCGATGTTTACGGCTTCCCCCTCAGCCGGTTTTTCCCCTTGGTGTCCCTTTCCAATGGCCGCCTCCTCGGTGGTGAAGACATTTCCTCCTACGCAATGTTTAGGTCGAATCTAACGCGGCAATCCGACCCGGTTGAAATGCTATACGCTCCAGACGAACTAGTTTTAGTCCGTTTCGGCCCTACTTCCGCATCAAAGTCCGGCGCCACCAGCTCAACCCACTTGGAACACCTTTTCAACCTGTCCCACAACTTTAAATCGTCCCACGTCTTCACCATCCCATACCTCCGCAAACACTCCTGCTTCCACTTTTCGACCATGAAATTGTAAACCGCCAAATCATCACTGCCACTTGGTCTCATACAACCGCTGTTCCTGTTGAAAAGATTAGTAAACAAGCCGACAAATTTTCTGATTTCGGACCACCGACCCGAAATCATATCGGCGTTCCGCTCTGTACTCCCAACGAGCATGTAGAACGTCTCCCTAACCTTTGTCCAAAAAATCTTTCTCTTTGGTAGTCGGCTGCAAAATGAATAAATAAATTAGATTTCCATTTAACGTTTTTATTTAACTTTTTTATTAAAAATCTTTTTTAAAAACGTTAAAACAATTACCGCAACGCCGATCCTCAGAAATGACTATCCAAGCCCGACACAAGGCTTCCTTCTCATCTGATGACCACGGAGTGGTTTTCCGTTTCGTCCTCGGAGTCAAAGCCGGTTCCGACCCGTCCGTTGCAACTGGTTTTTTCCGGTTGACGCGTCTTTTTGGTCCCGTAGCTTCACCTTGTGATTCTTGTGTCTCCGGAACAACAAAGTTAGGAGACGATTGTGTGTTGGATGGTTGAAAGCCGGATGATTCTTGCGGCTCCGAATAAAACATCGGTTGGTGCGGTGACGACCATAAATCGTCGTCAAGATAATCTGAATCAAGGTTTGGGAACCAATTTCTAGCCATTTTTTTAAAAAAAAGTTGAGAAGATGAATTGATTTTGGGTGAAGGTTTGAAGTTTTGGTATAAAAATGGGTGAAATGGAGTATAATTATATAAAAAATATATTTTTTTTTGTTTTTTTCGGCTCCCCAACGGTCCCAAAAACATCAAAAGGTGTGCCTCCTCTCTCTCTTCTCCCGCTAACCAACTCACGCCTGCATTTATTTGGCCGCTAGCGCCCCTGGTGGTGTGGTGTTAGCGCCTGGGGGCGCGAGCGAAGGGCCTCTAACGCCCCCGTTGAAGCCCCCACACCCCTCAGTCTAAGCAATAATTTTCTTTCATTTTTTTTAATGATATTTTTCTTTGCACAAAAGCCAATTCTTCACTAATTATGTTCCATTAAAAGACCATGTAGGGGTGAACATTTTTAAACTAATATGAATTTAATTAACTTCTTAAACAAAAGTGAAAATATGAAGAAATATATTTGCATGCTTTGACTTTTGATTTCAAATTTAAACAGATAGTTTCCTCAAACTCTATGATCTAAAACATTTTTGATACAAATGTTGGGTTTAATGTGGAGGCTCGATTGTTTTGGGTCCAGTTCAAGAGAACTATGGAGCAGAAAATTAGAGATCAAATGAGTTGGCCCGCTTTATTTTAATTAAAGCCCATATTAGTTTTCATGGTGAACAAGTTGTAAACCCTAATAATGTATCTATATATTTAGACTTGTACTTGTAATTCCTCATCACGAGTGAGTCAGTAGCAATAATAAAATACCCTGGTTGCAGCCTGTGGACGTAGGTCAGTTTAGACCGAACCACGTTAAATCTCGCGTGTTCATCTTCGTTTCTATTTTCTCTTGCAGATTATTTGTGTTTGTGTATGTGTTGAAATACCCGAATCCCTAACAGTGGTATCAAGAGCCGAGGTTACGGTTACACACGAGCGAAACACAACGCGAGAGAAGTTGTTTGGATCAATCTAGGGTTTGAGGTTATCCTGTTTGGCGGATTATAGCTGAAAAAAAAAGACCTAGTGAGTCTTCTGTTTTCTTTGTTTGGCCTGATAATATTATAATATTATTATCGTTTCTTTTGTTTGCTCGTTGAGAACTGAGATCTGGCATCACATCATATAGTCCAAGAATTGCAAATATAGAATTGATTTTTTTGCAATATTATATTCAACCACAACAGCCAAGTAAATCAAAAGTTAACAAAAAAATTTTGTTGTGATCACTCCAAAGAAAAGTAGTTCTTTTTTATTGCGTAGATCCAGGAAAAAAAGGCAATTACTTTGCTTTGGTTTAAACCATCTCTGATCAGAAAGAAACGTCAGAACTGGTTCGTGTTTCTAGTTCGTTTCAGTTTCTGATTATCATTTAGGTTTGGGGTTGGTTCGTGAGCTTGAAGTGGGTTTTGATTATTGGGCGGCTGGCGTTTATCGGGCAGGTTAGCCGAGTGGTTTTGGTGTGGCTGTAGTTTAGTGGTTTCGTTTAGTCATTGTCATGGCAGAAGATGGAAAGGTTATGATACAGAAGTTTGATGGGCAAAAGTTTGGTTGGTGGAAGATGCAGGTTGAAGCGCTACTTTGTCAGAAAGACTTGGATGTAATGCTAAAAGATGAAAAGCCAGAAAAGATGTCAGAAGCAGATTGGAAGAAGTTAGACAAGAAGGCTCGGGCATGTACTACTTTGTCGTTGTCGGAAGATGTGGCATTTAACATCATGAAGGAAACCACAGCGCGTGGTATGATGGATGCACTATCCAACATGTATGAGAAGCCCTCTGCAACAAATAAGGTCTATCTTATCCGAGAGCTAGTGACTACAAGAATGAAAGAGGGTGGGTCTATTGCAACGCATATTAATAATCTTAATTCGATCATGTCCCGCTTAGTGTCAGTCGACATTAAGTTTGATGATGAAGTTCAAGGTATTTTGTTGTTATCATCTCTGCCCGACAGTTGGTAGCAAACAGTGACTACGGTTTGTAGTTCGTCTACAAAAATTACTTTTGATGGGATTCGGGATTTGATTCTTGGAGAAGATTCAACACGCAAAAGTTCAGGTGAATCACCGAGTAATATATTAGTCACAGAAGGTAGAGGTAGGGGAAAACAACGAGGCAGTGGGAGCAGGAAGAGGAGTCAGTCTAGGACTCGTAAAGATATTGAATGTTGGGGTTGTAAAGAGAATAGACACTTTAGGAATCAGTGTCCGAATGATAAGAATGAAAAGAAAGAAGTCAACACTGCAGAAGAACGTTCAGAGGATGAGTTTTTAGTTCTTAGTGTTGAGGATAATGTTGATTCCTGGATCATGGATTCTGGTGCTTCATTTCTTGCTACCCACAGAAGTGAAGCATTGCAGAATTTGAAGGAATGTGATTTTGGTAAGGTTAAACTAGCGAACAATGATGTTCTTGATGTTACGGGCATGGGTGACATGAATTTAGTTACTTCAGCCGGTTCATGGACCTTGAAGGATGTCAGAGTGATTAAGCTTAAAGAAAAAATTGATTTCTGTTGGGCAGTTGGATGAACAGGGATATGAGGTTAAATTTAGGAACGAACAGTGAAAAGTTGTTAAGGGAAATATTGTCATAGCTCGAGGAAGAAAGAGGGGTTCGTTGTATATGGTTAGTTTATCGTCTGAGGGAGTGACCGACCCAGTTCAGAAGAAGACCAAAGTCCGGTTCACAGAGTCTAGTGGGCAGAAGAATGTTTGTTTTGCAAGAGACAAATCCAGAGCCACGGGTCAAATTCAGATTGAACGTGCTAGAAGAGGTTCTAAAAACCAGTCAGAGGTTTTCGCGGCAGTGGGAGCACTAGCAGTCAGTCAGTCAAAGCTTTAGCCAGAGTTACCAGACAGTGGGTTAAGAGAACCAGTATTTCAGCGGTGAAAGTCTCTCCAGAAGATTACCTGCTTAATATGGAGAGTGTTGTTTGTTCTCAAGGTATTCCAAGATTCGACAGTTCGTGTAAGTGGGAGCCGGTAGGGACAGAGAATGAGTCAGTGGCAGTTGGAGCCGTGACTGATGTGTTGAAGCTTGGGGGAGCTTCAACGGGTGTTCAGGTTAACTGATGAGAAGGCAGATGCAACCAGGAAGACGAGGAAGATTACAAGAGGTACAAGCAATCATCAGTAGGCAGTTTGAAGATTATCAAGCCTTCAAGTGGGAGATTGTTGGGTTTAATGTGGAGGCTCGATTGTTTTGGGTCCGGTTCAAGAGAACTATGGAGCAGAAAATTAGAGATCAAATGGGTTGGCCCGCTTTGTTTTAATTAAAGCCCATATTAGTTTTCTTGGTGAACAAGTTGTAAACCCTAATCATGTATCTATATATTTAGACTTGTACTTGTAATTCCCCATCACGAGTGAGGCAGTAGCAATAATAAAATACTCTGGTTGCAGCCTGTGGACGTAGGTCAGTTTAGACCGAACCACGTTAAATCTCGCGTGTTTATCTTCGTTTCTATTTTCTCTTGCAGATTATTTGTGTTTGTGTATGTGTTGAAATACCCGAATCCCTAACAACAAAAACAAAATTTGAAAATCTAAAAAAGAAAAATATTTCACCTATTATTACTTATTGGCCAACGAAAGTGAAAGATGGTTAGATATTTTTTTTTCTTTTATGCGGTGAGTTAAAGCCTAATGGTCGAAGTCAACTTCCTAAAAACACCCTCTACGTCTTCCTTTGTTAGGTGCTCTCGATAGTAATGGGATGGGTAGACACGTGTGGTACCGATGGGGATCATACCGAATTCATATAGGCATGGATGGTGAAACCATGGTGTGCCATGTCAAAAGTGTTAGTATAACATGACTATGTTTGGAAGTCTTAATTTTGTGTGGTTGTATGCTTTATGCATGGCTTTTGACCATTCGTGCATGGAAATGAATATTATTGCAATAGCGTTTCAGTAATATTGTGCAATTGAATGGATCTGCTTGACCATGTTTGTGCATGTAATAGTGCTTTAGTGCATTGTGTGGTTGAACGGATCAGAATTTTAACCATGTTTTGTGTATATATTTTTGTGCATGACTGCCTTTTGATTATGTTTGTACCGGATGGTAATGGTTTTGACAATGTTTTATGGATTTCTATTAAATTATGGGTTGTGGATGATGGCTAGTTAATAATCAAAAGTGATGTTACGTCACTATGAAGGGCGTTCACTAATTAACTAAATCTTTAAGTAACAACACAATTATTATTTAATGGTTAGCTAATGTTATTTTGATAGTCTGATAAATTGTAAAGTGTAAACTATTTATAATGGCACCAAAGTTACCTAAGTATATTTGATTTAACGGACTTTATAGTGTTGTTTATAAAATAGTTTGCCAATTTTTTTTATTTGTTGAAAATTTCATAAAACCAAAAAATCACAACTTTTCATTTTTCAAAATTATACGTGATATGCAACTTCAGTGATAAGAATTATCTTGATTTTATGAATTATAACATTTTCATTATTCAATCCGTGTATAACATGAGATTTTAATCTAGTGGATATATATTGTATGATCAAGATACATTTTAATCAATTTAACGCTTTGCTAGAATTTTATAGCATCTGGTGTACATTTTTATAATTATGATATGTTTTACATAGTCACTCCCGAACTGCCGGATCGGACATACAAATGGCTTTGTTCTTGATAATCGGTCGAGACGGGTGCAGTGAAATCAAACAACCGTATAAATAATATAAAGATAGTATGGATAATAAACGATCTCGTTATCGGTTTAAAGATTGAAAATACTATAAACGAACCGACCCCACCCAAGGTGAGCTCCCCTTGGGTGGGTGATTTACACCATACAACACACACACATAAATAAATAAAACAATAAGGTCTTAATTATAGCTAAAACTAAACATTCTAGAAAATCTCCTTACCGTTGAAGCTAAACTTGTAACACCCCGACCAAAGGCGGCGGAACATGCCGGGGTGCAACGTGATTGGACAAATACACAAGACACTATTTAAAGTGACAATATTTATTCAACTGATTTTATTTCAACAAATCACTAATAACACATCTCGTTCATATAAACAAATAGCAATCATATTGTTCATTTCACTAATACCCTAATAGTCTTGATAACGATTTCCGTCAAGCACTCGAGTCAACAAAGGTCAAACCTGTAACATTTCATAAAATAAAGTTTGTCAACACAAAGGTTGGTGAGCAATTCATAAGTTTGAGCCTATAAGTATATAGTAATAAAAAGCCACAAACTTGTATACAAAACAATAAATAAAAGCTATAAACTTGGATAAACTGACAATCGCTAATAGTTTTACGTTAGCGCCACCTAGCTACAAGGGGTTGCCAAGTAGTCTAGGATTTTATAGTTATCGTTAATTGCATTACGTTAACGACACCTTGCCATGAGGGGTTGCCAAATGGTCTAGGATTTATAGTTCCACCATCCAAAAGCGATAAACACATAGACAAATAAGCATAGAACACCAAATCGAGCAATTATTCAAGTAAGGTATACAATCACGTTTGTGGGTTTAAGATGCAAGTAATTAAAGCATTTAGTTTGATAAGTATGAAATGTCACCCCAAAACGAAAGATGGAAAAAGGGGTATGAAAGTACTCACCTCGATTGATGAACCGAGAAATAAATAGATAAATAAATGAAGCTCGAATGGTAAACGAACAGATCCAACTTGAAACGATAAACACCGTAGCTAAAATAAATAATGTAATATATGTTAATGAACTGAAACCATAATCAAACTATATTGGAAACATTGGACGAGAAGGTTCGGTTGTAAATCGGATTACCGGTTAATTTGTTAATGATTAAGGACTCGTACTTAATTGATAATTTAAAATAAAATATTATTATTTTATTGGACTTTTAAATAACTAAAACAATATTAAAATAGAAACAAGACGTGCTTAATTTAAGAGTTCGGGTTTTATAAAAATGAATTAGCAATAAAGATTATAAAAGTATTATTAATGATGATGATAGTAATGATAGTAATAATTCAAAAAAAAGATAGGTTGTATATATATATATATAGATATAAGATAAAGATAATAGTAATAATAACAATAATAATTATTATTAATAATACTAATATAGTATAATACTAATAATAATAGTTATAAAATAAAGATCTTAGTATTAATTAAAATGTTGTTGATAAAAAAATGATAATGATAATAATAATAATAAATTATATTGATAGTAAATTATGATACCATACGCGATGTTAGTTCGATTTCTAAACGAGTTCGCAAAATAACTATACTAATATTATTGATAGTAAGTAATGATAAAATATGATTTTAATAGATAATAATAATTGTTTTGTTAAATGATAATAATAACAATAATAATAGTAAATATTATCTTGTTAATAATAAAAATAATAATATTAATAATAATAAATATTATCTTGTTAATAATAATAATAATAATCTTTATGTATTTATGTTAATACTAAATAGAAATAATAAATTTATTAAGTATAAAAAAAACCAAAACCGATCTAGGATGAGACCCGAACCCGAGACCTCTCGTTCAACAACTTATGTACTAACCAACCGAAACAAAATATCAATTGTTAACTTAAACCCATAAGAAAATAACATATCCATTTCTCGGGTGTTCTTCTTTACCCAAAATCAAACCAACTCGTTTCCAAAAATTATAACCGATAAATAAAACCGATTACGAACAATTTAAATCTAAAATTCGATATATGAAATTTAATAATACCAACACCCAAATTTTATACCTTTTTCGTGTTCAAAGAGTCGTGGCTCGATACCGGGGAATGAACCCGAGCTAAACCTGCCGGAGACGAGGGCAACGGCAAGGGAGAGAGAGAGAAACGGAGGGAGAGAAACAGAGAGAAAGAGAAACGACGCGAGAGAGAGAGAGAGAGATAGAGAGACAGTGAGAGAGAGAGAGACACGGCGGGCCGAAGGTCGTCGGAAAAACGGGAAAAAGGGAAATGACGGTGTCGGGTTGAAGGTGCGAGAAGGGAGGAGGGTGGTGCTGCGTCGGAGGTGGTGGCCGGAGGCGGCGGCTCATCGCCAGAAACCCGAGCTCGTCGGATCGGAGAAAGAGAGGGAAAGTGGCTGAGGTTGATGGTGTTACGGACCAGAGGGAGAAGTGGGGAGTGGTGATGTCTGGAATGGTGGTGACGGCAGTGGCGGAGGTCGCCGGTCGCCGGTCGCCGGAAATCATCGCCGGAAAATCGGCAGAGAAGAGAGGGCGGCTGGTAGTGTTTGGGTGTTAGGTTTAGGGTTTTGTGAGTTTATATATGTATTGCATATTTACAGAAACACCCCCTTAAGTTTAAACCAAGTTAAAATGTGAGTCTAAAGGTTTGTAAAACTCATAACGAGTTTTCGATAATCATTTTGAATTCCTTATGTTTTTTTTTCTTAGCGCCACTATAATAAGGTAAACATCGGTTTATTGGTGATAGAGATATATAATAATATTATATAATAAATAGATAAGGAAAACAAAAATGTTGAGTCGGTTTTATAAAATAAAAGTTTACATAACGAATACATACTCGAGACTCAAATTTGACAAATGTCACAAAACTCGTGCACCGAAGCTTTCGTATCCGGATTTCTCGCCCACTACAATTATTTTCTTGACCATAATATATTTAAGTACGGGTTTCGTATTTTGATATCGCAAGACATTAATTATTGGCCTTATAGTCACAATATTTGTGCTGCTGTAGTATAATTGGTACATTATTATTGATAAAAGATGTCTAATTATAGTCGTGTATTACTATGTTAATTAAAATTAGTGCATATCTAACTATACTATTAAAGCAATAGGTTTTAAGTCCATTTCTCCCCTTCCTATTGGTTGATTCTCATAGTTTCCATGTATATCAATGGCTTCTCTAATTTTCATCTTAATAAAATAAATCAATAATATATTAAAATAAGATTCATCAATGCTATTAAAATATTATCTTTAATCTTTCATTTAATGTTTAATTTTTCATTTTGAATATTCTAATTAATGTAATATTTTAAAATCGTAGTTATAGTTTTGAAAACCAAATATTCAAAATTTCATTTTGAATATTTTATTATTTTTGGTTGATTTCATTCACCACCTTTGTTAATTTTTTAGATAATATGTAATTTATAATTTAGATAATTATTTGATATTTCACCAATAGAAGATATTACGGATTTAATATAGAGCTTACGGATAATATATATATATATATATAATATAGTGAGATTACCGATTTAAAATATTAAAATTTTGTTAAAATATTATATTTATTTAAATTTATCAAATTCATAAAGTTGTAAAGGTTTGTACCAATCATGTTAAATTTATGAAAGGATGACCCATTTGATTAAGGAAATGGTTTAATTACAGAATTTGTAAATTTGAATTAATTATTATATATTCTTTGAATGTAATTAATTTGTAATTTTGAATTAATTATTGTATAAATTATGGTGTAAATTTGAATGTAAATTTGAATTAATTAACAATTATTAAGTTATACTATAATTATGGATGTTGACCCATTGACCCATTGACTAATTACGGTCATTAAGTTTTAACAATCATAATACAAATCCATTGTTGACCCATTGACTTATTATTGTAAACATTGACTTATAGTTATGATTTACTAATTAACAATTGAGTTACATATATAAAACAAAATTAGTAACTTTTATTTTCACACCTTATATGAATTACATTACATAATATATGGTGTTATAATTGATGATTAATTATATTATTGTAAGTAATATAATTAGAAACTTATATTTTTATATTAATAAATTTATTTCCGTATGTTTAAATATAGTCAACATTTAAATTAAATAATATTACATTTATACTAATCTAATTATGTAACATTGCATTTTAGAAAATTCAAAATTTGAAAACCCATTAATTACGATTTCCCTTCTATTCGTTCTTACTATAACTTTTTTGAAAATTTTTGAAATTTCCTAAATTTATGTTTCTAATCAATTACATGTATACCTTCCTTCTATAATTTAGTCTAGCCTAATTCATTTCGTATAAATACGTACATTTGATATGCTAATTCTTACACCATCAAAGCCTCTTTAGTAAAAACGATTAGCTTTGTGTCAAGGTTTTTACTTTTTGTTGTTTTTATATATTCCATTTTCTTATTATTTTTTTTGCTTAAAAGTGTTATTGTTCCTAAATGATTTTTTTTTTTGTTTTTTAAAATTTTTCACCACTAGCAAGATGGAGCCAACAAATATCATCATGTTGAACCAATTGGATGTTTTTAATAGCGAGTGTATCCTAAATGTGCGTATTTTGAAACTTTGGCGGCTGAAGGACAACTCAAAGCCCGGGCAAGATTTGTCCATCGAAATGATTGTTCAAGACGAAATGGTATTGTTAACACATTCATTAATTTACTATATTATTAATACAACTTTTTACTAATCTTAATAATAATTTGCAGGGCAATAGAATGCAAGCCTATGTAAGGAAGCCTTGCATTCCTAAACTGATTTAGGTGCTATTTACAATTATTCTCTTAGATATGGTTGATTTAGGTGGTCATTATAATTATTATCTTACATATTCCGGTTAAATCCATTGTTAGTTCTTGCTAAACCAAAATATGTGTTTTTAATTTTTAATTTAGTATATATAAATTATAAAATTATTATGTAACATTAATTTAATTTTATTCATTTCAGCTTCTGGTGGTCCAATATTGTGAATTAGCAAATTGTCTCAAATGAGTGTGGATGTTATTTAAAATTTCTACTAATTGTAACCATGTTTTGATTGTTAATATGCGTGGATGTTATAGAAAATTTGTATCAATTTTAAACATGTTTGTTATTATTTTTATAATATGCATTTTACATAAAAAATTTTCCAGCTTTATTACAGAATTACCTTTTAAAATACAAATTAATGACTTCAATTGATATTTAAATTTCAAATGAAGATAGTCATTTGACTTTTGTTTAAAATCTTACTTAAAATACAAGTCTTTGTTTCTTAAATTTTGTTTAATATTCATGACATAATTAATCAAGATTAAATATGTATAAAATTAAAGCATTTTTTATGCCTAAAATATGTTCCAGCATTATTACCGAATTCCAGCATTAATGATTTTAAATACATAGCTCGACCAAAATATAAGTATTCTCTTTGTTGCTTAATTTATTCTTAACTAATAAATAATTAATATTCATTAAATATTTATTTCCAATTGAATACTAAATTTTACTAATTACTGGCAAACTTTTAAAGCTTTTCATATTCTTCAATGTCAACAAACTTTCCATTTGTTTATATTTGACCATTTTTAATTACGCATAAATGTTAAAATTAATGTCTAAAAATAAACCCCCAAATTAATAATTCCAATTTTCTATTCGAAATTCAAATTAGAATCATTATTATAACTTACTTTTAATTTTAATGTTACTGAAAAATATAGTAAGCGTTGCTTAAATACGGAATTTGAGATAAATCATTTCGAATTTATATTTTAAATTTTAAATGGTCACTATAATTGCTTAATTTATGGTTAATAGTCATAACATATTTAAACCCGATTAAATACGGAATTTTACAAATTAAATACAAGCTTTTAAAGTTTTCAATAGTCTTCAATCTCAACAAACTTTCCATTCTTTTTTATTTGACAATTTTTATTATGCCTAAATGTAAAAAATAATGTCTAAAATAAACCCCCGATTATAATGCTTCAAAAATCAAAAACCTTTCCATAATTTTTTGAAGTTGACTAATTAACCATTTTTTTATATTTTGTAATTATTTTGAAACAGGTTGTTTTAATTTTAAAAGAATATCAAATTTGTTCGGTATGAATTCGTGTCATCACAAGTTATTTTTAAGTTATACTATTATTTTTAACTAAAAAGACATATTCAATTTTCATATATAAATCATTTCGTAACCAAATTTGACAAAATATGAATATTCAAATTAAACCGAAACTGATACATGTTAATATTCAAATTTAATATTCATATTTAGACAAAAACTGACATCATAATTAATTATATCACATCCTTACAAAATTTATCTAAATCATCTATAAATAAAAACCGTATAATAATTTTGTCAAACAACTTCTATTAAAGCGTATGATAATATGATGACTATCTCACTACAACAAAAATGACTTTTTAGGACCTTTTGTGTGGGACGCATGTAAAATAGGGTCCTAAAATCTATTTATTAGGACAAATGAACATTTGGGGTCCTTTTACAATGTACGCCCCAGAACCGATGTCCTAAAAAGTTATTTAATAGGATGGATGATTCTTTAGGGTCGTATTATCATATAACTTAATAAGACACTTAAAATATAAATCTTAATAAAGTAACCTATAAGACATGTAGTTGTTGGTGTCTCATTATGTAGTAATGTAATAGGACACTTGATGATTGAAGGTCTTATTATAACATAAGTTAATAGGACATTTGTAGTTAAGTCATAAATGTTTGGTGTTATAGGACCATTTCTAGTCGATGTCATATAAAAACATAACTTAATATGGCATTTCTAGTCGATGTTATAAGACGCTTAATTATTATAAGGACATTTGATATTTCTCCTCAAATATTTTTAAAAACTTCCCCCTAAAAGATTTTCATCACCTTTCCCTCCTTAGAACCTAATTTCCTCTCCCTTCCCATCAGCATCTCAAAACAGCCGTCATAAAAACGATTTGTGACTGCGGTAGTGGGTACCCTGATATTTGACGAAACTCTCTCTGACGATTACTAATTTGATTTAGGGTTCTACAGTTCCGTATTGGGTGTAGTGGCTCCATATTTACTTATGAATGGTGGGCTTACGGTTTGAAAATCTGGTAAGATTTTAAATCAATTTACTTATTTTTATTTACAACGGTCATTGTAATTGACTAGGATGCAAGTTTTCAAATTACAATTTGGGCGTGGCTCTTGTCATCGACCACTAATGATTCTATTTTTGTGGATGGTATGTTTTGTTGTATTAAGTGTATAGCTAATAATCACTTAATCATTAGAATTCAAACTCATTGAGGTTGAATGCCATCTATTTAACTCATTAATTCATATTTTTTTTAGATATTGATAATTTAGACATGGAACTTGTTCCTTTTCAATCTGCACATGTATGAGCTAAACAGACAATGTGAATTTTACAGATCTTATTAGGGGTGTGAAACCGCCCGAAACGGTCATCGGTTCGGTTTCATGGTTGGTTTTCTTACTTAATTTTTGGTTGGTCGGTTTCAATATTTTCAAACCGTAGCGAAAGTTTGGTTTACGATTTACACCGAAAACCAACCGTATAAAACCAAACCGGACCGTAAAGCTTATTATTAAAGTTTTTAAGTATTTCATGTTGTATATACATGATATATCATTAGATATAATTAAAATTAAATCTATTTTAAGTCAAAATAAACTAGAGTAAATGAAAAGTGGCTAAGCCCATTTTCACATTTTGGTTCTGGATAGCATTGTTATGTTTTTCAGAGTTGGTCATAACTTGTTGAACTTTGCAAATTCTAAGCAACTTTACTTATATATGACATACCTTATTTTGGACCATTTTGTACAACGGTCCAATGAACCA
Source organism: Bidens hawaiensis (assembly GCF_021521415.1). NCBI lineage: Eukaryota > Viridiplantae > Streptophyta > Magnoliopsida > Asterales > Asteraceae > Bidens > Bidens hawaiensis. The sequence goes on along the minus strand of NW_027492308.1, from coordinate 53,909 downwards.
AACCGCGAAACCAAACCGAAACCAAACCATTACTAAAGGTTTAGTTTGGTTCGGGTTAAGAGTTCTACGGTTCGGTTTTGGTTCACAAAAATAAAAATCCGTTACTAACGGTTTGGTTCACGGTTTGACGTAAAAACCGCGAAAACCGGACCATGAACACCCCTAGATCTTATAAGTCTTTTTTCTCTTAAAGTTGAAGAATTTTATTGCAAATGGTGATATTTTTCTGGTGTAGTTTTTACTTTAGTTTCTAAAGAGTGGAGAATGTGGACTTGATGGGTTTATAACTAAAATGAGGGATGGAAGCATTAAATTTATTTAAAAAAATAACTCTTAAAGTGAGATTTGCATATGCTCCGCATCCTACAATATTACTGACGATAGAAGACAGGACAAACCTTCTACTATTCATAATCATTAGTATATATCTGTAAGCATATCTAATTACCTTTTTTAATGCTCAATAATACTTACGCATATATAGTCACACACAATGTTGATATGATTTTACAGTGGATATTCCTAGTATATTGCTTATGGCTGCAATGTGCAGCATCTAAATTGTATGTTCAACAATTTAGAGTCTACAGTTCCTTTTTTTTAATGTATTTGAGTGTGTCATGTAAAAGTTGAAAAGTGTGTGCGTTATAGGCCATGCCAAATATGGTAGTGTACTAGTGTAGTGATGGTGGTTACGGATAAATTGAGATGCAAGGTAAGTTGAGTGTTGATTTCTTGCACTTTTCACAACTGTTGGATATGTTTAACTTGCGTTATAAATCATTAGTGTGTGAAAATATAAACCAAATCAAATAGGCTGACAACTTTAACTATAGTGACATGCATTGAAATATATATTCATTCATGTCAGAAAAACGAGCATTTTAAATTGGCATATGGTGAGTACATAAAGCTTATGAGAAAATTGAGAATATATACCATGTACAAATTTGTGGCACAATCCTTTATTTATGGCTGGAAACAAACATACTCCTTCCTATTATTAAAGTACTTTAACTTGGTTGTTTTTGTTGATGGTTTCATCTTTCTTATTTATATAATTTTTGGTTAAAATTACTTAGAGCATTCCTATCTCATCCCCTAAACTCATCCCCATCCTTATAATTTAAGAAAATTAGTTAAAAAGCTACTCCATCCTATTCTCTATCCCTTTACCCCATTTCTAAAATTTAAGAAAATACCAAACTTGACCCCATATTTAGGAACAAGAAAGCTTTCCCCTATTTCCAACTCCCGCTCGTCTTTCCCGCCTATTTCCTCTCTTTTATCTTCTCCACCTCAATCTTTTTACATTACCTCACCAAATTGTCTTCTGATAGGACTTCACCAAATGGGATAGTGTTAATCGAATTCACACCTTCGTTCTTTGGCCAGTGATCGATCAAACAGTCCACTCTCTCAAAAAAATGTCTTCATTCACGGGTAATTCATCTTGAGTTTCATATATCCTTTGTAATTAATTCGTATTCTTGGTTTATATATTCCCAATTCGATGCAAGCCCTATAGTACAATTTCTAGGGTTTTGTATAGGGCAATGTTGTCCACTGAAAATTATATATAGCATAATACTTTGATGCCCACCAGGTGTTTGATATATTAATCGTGAATCAAACCGTTAGTAATGGTTTTTGATAATTATAAACCAAAACTGAACCGTTGATATGTAAAACCGAACCAAACCAAACCAAATCGCTACCAACCGAAATGACTGTTCAGTTATGGTTACGCTTAATGTGATTTCGTTACTCGACTTTAACCGAAACTGAACCGAATCTTATATGTTTGTATTTTACCAAATTTGAATTCATGCTGCAACTGCATATGCCTGAGCTTTAAAGTAACCAAGAGTTAACTGAACCAAACATTGTTGACTATCATGCCATGAAGTATGATTCTGTTTGTTGTATTATTGCATTATGAAGAATGAGTATGTTTGTTGAATTATTTCATTATGCTTGTGACTTGAGTGTAAATATATGTGAATTCAGTTATGGTTAATGTGTCTTCGTTGCTCGACTTTAACTGAAACTGAACCGAACCTTGTATGATTATGTGTAAATATACTGTCACTAAAGTTTTCTTAACTTACCAGTATATGAAGTTCGTGGACTTGTAAGTTGTAAGTAGATATACCACTTTTAGCTTGCACTCTTCCACTTTATTCCCTGAATCCTTGGTAAATTGAAAGACAAGTAAGCACCTTTCAACTAATCCAAAACTTACTACAGGAAAATATCAATAAATAGCAACTAACTTCATATAGTTTCCACATTTATACACCGGACATCAAAAGATAGTTTTTAAAACCACTTTACATTAAACAAATGGGCCAAAATTACAAATTTATAAACATATTATATGAAAATGAAAATGATATAGGTCCTTATTATACTTATATAGTTATATGTCACCTGTTGGAGTAACATGAAAATGATAAAATGGCTGTCTGCTGTTCATGTTATAAACTATAAACTAATTTAAACATGTCAATTAGGTAGCCTGCTAAACAATATAGTCTTATCTTTTCATTTCATATATATTGTGTGTGAATCTTTTAGATATGGAAAGTCAAGATATGGACTCACAAAGCCAATACTACACCAACCTTCTTACTGGAAACTCTCATATGACCCTAGATGACTCTCCTCCCTTGCCTCTTACTTATCCAACCAACGTCAAGAGATCAGTGAGGGGTACTAACTTCGTCTCTGAAGAAGACAAGTTGCTTGTCTCTGCATGGCTAAATTGTAGCATTGATGCCATTCAAGGTACTGATCAAAAGCAATCTCAATTTTGGGAAAAAGTCTTGGAATACTTTGACCAATATAAAAAAACCACAACCGAGCGGTCATTGAAGTCTTTAACACATCGATGGTCATGTATTCAAAAGGCCACAAATTACTTTTGTTCGTACCTAGATCAAGTTGAACGGTTAAATCAAAGTGGCTTGACTGACCATGATAAGGTAGAAATTTCGTTCTTACTTGTGTTGAGAGTATTTTAATTTATATTTTGTTTTTTCTGACATGAATTTTATTGGTTTAAATGAAAGTTTGACAGGGCAAAGATTATGTACCAATCAATACGTAAAAAAATCTATCCGTTCGAGCATTGTTGGCACCTATTAAAGGACCAACCTAAGTGGATTTCATATACCACAAAAGATGACACAATTAAAAAGAAGACGACGGTACCATCCCCGACCCCGACCACAACCTCATCCCCCACAGAGAATGTTATTGAGTTGGACCGACCAATGGGTAGGAAAACTGAAAAAGCAAAACGAAAGGCCCAAAGCATTCAATCGGAGGAAATAATCCAACTTAGAAAGATGAAGTATACCCTTTTAGAGGAGTCGAGTGCTCAAGAGAATGAGTATTATCGTCTTAAGGCTGAGAAGATGGAGCATGACAACGCAAATGAGCAAAAAAAGTTACATCTTGAAGATGAAAGGTTGAAGTTAAAGAAAGAAAAGTTGAGGATTGAAGCTGAGAAAGCGGAGCTTGCAAAGAAGGATTCAGATCAAAGAATTATGATGATGGATGTGAGTGTCATGTCTAAAATTCAACGACTATATTTTGAGGGACTTCAAAGGGAAATCATAATGAGGCGTCACCATGATTTAGATAATCAACTTTGAAGACCGAAGACTATTTTTTGAATGTTTAGTAATTACTTGATACTAACTATTTTTTGGTGGTTTTTTAAGCGTCATCAAGTGAAGCGTTAATCGATGTTGACGAATTTAGATAACCGTAAGTTAAAAAGGCAGTCTTTCTTTTGGTGAAGTTATAATATGTTGTCGAATTTAAGTTTTTGAGTATTAATGCTTTGTTATGATCTAATTGTTTGCGTTATGTGATATAGTTTTACTTTAATTGTATGGTTTTGAATGATTAGCCTTTCAATGATCCGTTTTCCTATTTATATAGAAATTTTAATAGCAAGTATAATATCTTTTTTTTATGAGTAGCGCAAGTCGGTTTCATGGGTTTGATTGTTTGACAAAATAGACAATAAGACAAAATAGATAGTGGTTAAGGTTGTGAATGAAAAAAGAAGAAACAAATAATAAAAAAATAATATAGAGATAGGAAATGGGGGATTGGATGTGGAAGGTTTTTTAAAAGTGAGAAATAAATTTAAGGAATATGAGTTTTTAGCTAAATTATAGGGATGGGGAAAGAGATGGGATGAGAATGCTCTTAGGTGAACACTTCAAATTTTGTCACGGAGATGTAAATATGCCAAATTGTATTGCAAAGCTCATTATTTCTATTCGTGAGGGTTGGTATGATACAACTTATATACACGTTTTATATGTGATTACCTTATAATTTTTCATGGTGCAGGACCTGTAGGTTCACAAGAGCTCATCATTTGGTACTGGTACATGTTTTCATATTGCAGAACGTCTATTGTGCTTTTTTTCATATTATTTTTTATATAAAATGTTAGTCTGCTAGTGTAAAACCTTTTTTTTTGTGAAATGATTTTTGCACTATAATGACTCAAGTTTAATATATAATTGTTTGTTGAAAACTAAAATCTAGGTCGAAGATGAAGTTTTCCTCAAAAGTATTCTAAACCCTACAGAGCCTGTAGCAAGAGGATGGGTGAAGAGCTTGGACCCAAATGAGATAGTTGGTATGGTAGTACAGAGATTGGACCAAAATGGTGTGAGGTAAATGTTCAAGTACCAATAAAAATAGATGAAAAGTTGGTGAGATCTTATGGGTTATTTTTCACAATTCAAAATTGTATTCTTGCATCCATCGCATGGCCTTGTCCATTCATCTCGGTATGTATTTGTTAAACTTGTGATACGATTAATTTTAATAACATGGAACTTAATACTTATACCACTACAACAAAAAGGGCTTTTTAAGACCTTTTGTGTGGGATACTTGTAAAATAAGGTCCTAAAATCTATTTAATAGGACAAATGAACATTTGGGGCCCTTTTACAATATAAGCTACAGAACCGGTGTCCTAAAAAGTTATATAATAGGATGGATGATTCTTTGGGGTCGTATTATTATATAACTTGATAAGACACTTAAAATGTAAATCCTAATAAAGTAATTTATAAGACATGTAATTGTTGGTGTCCCATTATGTGGTAATGTAATATGACACTTTATCACTGGAGGTCTTATTATAACATAACTTAATATGAAACTTTGTAGTTAAGTCATAAATGTTCAGTGTTATAGGACCCTTTCTAGTCGAAGTCATATAAAAACATAACTTAATAGGACATTTACACTATGGTCATATAACTTTAACCTTTATAAGATACATAACCATTGTGGTGTTATTATAATACACCGTAATAGGACATTTGATATTTTAGTCATAAAACATATGGTTTATAGGACGCTTATTCGCTAGAATTTTATTATAACATAACTTAACAGGACACTTGACACTTGAGTCTTATAACTTTAACCTTTATAGGACGCTTAATCATTGTGGTGTTATTATAATACACCGAAATAGGACACTTGATATTGTAATCATAAAACATATGTTTTATAGAACGCTTATTCGCTAGAGTTTATTATAACATAACTTAATATGACACTTGACACTTGGGTCTTATAATTTTAACCTTTACATGACGTTTAACAATTTTGGTGTTATTGTAATACACCATAATATGAAACTTGATATATGAGTTATAAAACATCAGTTTTATAGTATGCTTATTCGCTAGAATTTCATTATAGCATAACTTATTGTTATACTTGACACTTGAGTTTTATAGCACTACAAAAAAAAAATGCCATTTAGTGGCACACGTTTTTAACGACATTTTGCTTTTGTGCCACTATTTTATGTTTTAGTGACACTTTGCGTATGCCACATTTGCTTGGCATACACTTTTAGTGTCATTAGCATTAGTGCACTAAATTTAGGCTTAAGTGGCACTTTATGTATGCAACTACTAGAAAATGAGGCTAATATAACTTTTTTTTTAATTTTGTTGTATTTTTACTTTAATATAACTTCATCAACATAAAAAACTACATTATAAGATCTAATATACCCTCAAGAAGTTCTAAACAACTTTTATATTCTCATTGGTGCTACTGATTTTACCAGTAGTAGGCGGTCTTGTATATCGACTAGGCGGTGTCTTGTATGTCGACTGTGTATAGTATGCCTATTATTATCTTTGCTACAAGTTTGTTGTGCATTTTGTCACTAGCAATTTTTCTTTGTGTTAAATTCAATACATTGCCCTGTTTACAAAGTATTTTCTGCAATAATATTTTTATAGTCTTGTTTTATTTTAATTTTGAGCTTTGCCTTCTAAAAATATAGTATTTGAAAAATGTATAAAAGTTTAAACAAATATAACGTCTGTGAGTCCATAATTTAATTATACACATTTTCTTACACCAAAATATGTAATTGATTGTATAAGCAGAAGGTCATCTTAATTTATCAAAATGCTTAAAACCACTTAAATTTTTAACATTTCATAAAGACAATAGACTGATAGAGTGTCAATGTAGGTTGTGAATTGAACTTGCAGAATTGCAAACTTTCCCATCAAACTGTAATTAAAAGATTGATTTCAAGAGCCATCTTAATATGAATTGTTGTAGAATTCAGATTAGCCACATTTATTTTTGGCGCAAGCGTATTTTTGGAAATTACAAAGAATAAAAGTGACTTGCAGATTACAACTATTGTTGTTGGTAGAATATTGAACTACAAATTCGCAACTCAGTTGGAACTAATATGGTTCTTGTTCTAAAGTCTAAATCTAACACAATGACCTTTGTTTCATGGTATTTTTTTAATAAGTATAACCTGGCTGGGATTTTTTCCAAGTGTAAATTAATTCATCAAAAGTTGAATTTGACCACAAGGTGTCACCATGAACTGCAAGTAAAACTCTCCATAGTGTCCATACATGAATTTTCACCAACGATCTATGCCACTCGCAAGCTACCGGAGCTCAAATCAATAAAAAGCTTAGAACAGACTCAAGCCTTTTCAAGTTGGAACTCAAATAAAGCTAATTTAGTTATCGAGCCCGAGCTTTAGCCTTGTATTAGAAGCTCGTTTGAGCTCGCCAAACCTTGTGTATTTATAACTTTGACCTCTTTTGGAATTTCTTTGTATTTATTTCACACTTCAAAAACGAGCTCGAGCATAGATATGGCTCGTAACACGATTTTGAGCCGAGCTTAGACTCGTTTAATGGTTTTCTCAAAATATATAAAAATAATTAAAAACATATAAATTATATAATAAATGATATACATGTCGACACCAATCTTGAAAAAACAACTCACAAACAGAGCTCAAACTTGAGTCCAACTAGTTTACAACCCTACATTGGTAATTAATTTTCATCATTAGGATCTCTAAACTCAATAACAATATAAAATCTTTGGCATACATATGATGACAAAATCCCTATCGTTTTACCCTTAACTAAATCATGATTATTTTATATCTTGAAAATCCCTATACGAAGTTACATAGCAAACCTTTCTAGTTGATTGCCCATAGCCAGATTAATTGGATCTGCACATATGTAAAAGAATAGTGTAGACACCAGTTTATATTAGATATTAGAGAAACTTTATCATAACCTCAGTTCTAGAAGTTCAATAGGGAATAAAAAAAATATACAATACGTAACTAAACTTCATATGAGATACTTCCTTTGATTAATTACCAGTACAATTGTAATTCCATAACAAGCTTAAAGATCAGTACGGAGAGTCACGAGAAAAGCAAAACAAGGAGGCTGGCTACATACCAATTAGAAAAAAAAAAAGAAAAGTGGGAGTATGATCATATTTGAAGGAGGTGTGGGATATGGCAGAGGTTTAGAATTAGGTTTGGGAGAGATTCAATTTTGGAGGGTATTTTAGGTAGGAGTTCTATCTTTGATATGGAGGGAAAACTGAAAAAGAGATTTTATAGCGGGAAAATTAAAATAAATAAAAAACTAAAAGTATTTGTAGAATAATAAGTAACAAAACTTTTATTAATAAATCTTTAAAAAAAGACATTTGTATAAGACAAATTTATTTTCTTTTACTAATTAAAACACATTGATAGTATGGGCAATTAATGTGGGGTTTAGAAGTTAAATGAGTTTTCCTCACCTATCATACTAGCATGGGCGGGTCTAGGTATTCGAGTGCGGGTTCACGGGAACCCACTGAGTTTCGGATTTTATATATAATACATATATAAACTATGAAAGTGAACCCACATATAAATTGTGAGTGAATCCATATACAAACATAAATCATGGTCTAGTGGTAAACACATTCCCCTATTATCATTTGAACCAAGGTTCGATTCCTCTTGCAATTTTATTTTTACCTTTTTTTAGCTGGTATCCATTAGAAGAGTGACAGTAAATTTTATAATACATTGTAAATCGGTTTAGTTATTAATTTATTATGAAGGAATTTTGGTTGAGATTTGATCACTGGAGATGGAAAATTTAGTTATGTGATACATGGGATGTTAAATTGAAGACTATAATATTCCCATTGAAATAATAGGAGTTGTAGTTTATTTTGCAAATAATATGTGTTTATTTTCTGTGCTTATTGTTTATTTGTAACTTGGGTGTCTAGTCTCTAACACTATGGCTAAACATGTTTCGTTCACTTAACCAGTTTTATTTGGTCGTTTAAAAAAAATAGTGATGTTAAAATTTTAATTTGTTGAACCTTACTTAGCTCGTATCGTCGAACCGGCCCGAATATTAGTGAACGTTACCCGACCTTAAAATTAGTGAAGCTTTCCCGACCCGAACCGTCTAGCCGACCCGAATTTTTATTTTTATTTTTTATGTTCGACTTTATTAAACTGGAGCGTTTAAAAAAAGTGAACCCATTGGAAAAATATCCTGGGTCTGTCACTGCATACTAGTCTTTTGGGTTGAGTTCTCCTGTTTGACTTGTAACACAGTTGAATCTAATTTCATTCATTTTTCAAATATACAATAATGGGTCATACGTAGAGGTGCACAAATCGGTTTTTTTTGAAAAAACCGGTTCGGTTATTAACCGGACCGGTTTTTTTTTATCCAGAAAAAAACCGGTTCGGTTAATAACCGGACCGGTTATTAACCGGTTTTTATTGCTGAAAACTCAAACCGGCCAAACCGGTTTGGACCGGTTTAAAAACCGGTTAGAACCGGTTATTAAACCGGTTTTTTATAACCGGTTTTTAATAACCGGTCTAACCGGTTAACCGGTTTTTTTTTTTTTTTTTTTTTTTTTTTTTTTTTTTTTTTTTTTTTTTTTCTTTAGGGTTTAGGGTTTAGGGTTTCGTTGTTAGCATTCTTTGCTTGGAAGATTAAAAACACATAACTTTCATTTATAGCTTTTACATTAAAAATACAAACATTAAATCGTTATCGCATATTCGTAACTCAAAAATACAAACATTAAAGAATGCTTAGACACGATTACATTAACAAGTTGATGTTTGTTACTCATTTTCTTCGCTACCCGATCCCGAGCTATTCCTTAGGTAATCGTCGTACGCGGCTTCTTCATCGGTCATTGGTTGAATGTGTCCTTGATTGACCTCGTCTTCATACAAGGCCGCCTCATAGTCCATTTCCCCCTCGAGTGAGCGTTGATGTTGTGCCCTGTCTAAAGAGTCCAAGTAATCCTTGTAGCAAATCGACATCTCTACAGCTGCTGGAGTGAGTCGAGTCCTCCTAATCGATATAACCCTGCCAGAAACAGAAAAAGCAGACTCCGAAGCTACCGTGGAAGCTTGGACCGTTAGTAAATCTTTGGCCATGGCGGCGAGGATCGGAAACTCATCCTCCTTACCTCTCCACCAAGCCAGCAAATCAAGACTTCTAAATTCATCCGGAGTCATGTGTTTCACAAAGTTGGTACCACCATACCTTCCAAGTTCACTGCTTGGGGTGTTTACCCTTTGACGTTTACCGGCGTCTTCCCAAATCATGTAGTACATCCCCATTTCAAGGTCGGTTTGGGATTGGGATTGGGCAACAGCTCTTAACGAGTCATGAATTTGGGAAGACGACCCGTGTTTTGTAAGGTAAACATCATACATGTTTGCCAATGTGGTGTTGAAATCATTCTTTAAAGTTTGGCTATAATAGGGGTTTTGATCGTCGTTTAACCCTAGCTCATCACAAATTTTTTCTATTAAAGCTTCAACACCACCAACATTGATGCAAGGGTTTAACGCAGCCGCACAGGTCAAAACAGCGGGTAGTTGTTGAAAATATTTTATAAATTTTTCTTTCATTTTTGCACCCATATCAAAATAAGGTGCACCCCTACAATGAATTTCAGTCAACTTTGTGCACATGACAGCAATTTTTGGTAAAGCAATGGGGCTTGTTGGATAGTAAACCCCGGATAAACTAGTTGTGCAAGATTTAAAAATTTGAAGAACCTCCGTAACGATCTCAATCAATAACCAGTTTCTAGGATCGTACGGTGCACATTTACCCCTACTTGACATTATTTGATGAAACGCAACTAGTGATTCTTTTTGTTGGATGGCTTTCTCAAACATATCACAAGTCGAGTTCCATCTTGTTGGACAATCCCAATTGGGCCCCAACCATTGACAATTAGCTTCATCACAAAATTTTTTGTATCTTGAAAATGTTTTATTGTTGCTAAAAACATCTCGTAACATTCTTTTAAAATTGTTTCTTTGCGTTTCGATCACGTTTAACCCATCTTGCACGGCCAAGTTGATAATATGTGCAATGCATCGGCTATGAAAAAACGCTCCATCACAAATAGGTTTATACTTTAATTTTAAATGGCCAACCGCGGCCGTATTGTTGGACGCGTTATCAAACGATATTGAAAAGATTTTATCTTCAATCTTGTATTGTCGAATGACTTTATCCAAGAGTTTAAAAATATTTCTACCCGTGTGCGGGTAATCAAACAATTGAAACGCAACGGTTCGTTTCATCATTTGCCACGACCGGGGGTCAACCCAATGAGCCGTCACACAAATGTATGAGTCGGGCGAACCATTAGGTACCGACCACACATCCGTTGTTAAGTTCACACCAGTTTGTAAGTTTGAAAAGTATGAAATTAGTTCGGATTTAGCGTTTTTCCATGCTTTAAGCATATCTCTTCTAAGGGTCGAACGACTTACGTGTTGGTAGCGTGGTTGAACATACTTTTGCATCATCTCCGTGAATTGAGGGTTGTCGAAGTGGTTGAAAGGAAGTGATTGTTGAATCACAAAGTTGCCAAACTGTTGACGTACCGCTTCAAGGTCGTACGTAAACACCGTTCCTTGATTCGTCATCTCCGGCTGCGAACTACTTCCGGATTCGTCCTTCAAGACCTTGCAAGAGGGCCTTTCTACATGAGCTCTTAAACTGGAGTTTGCTTCTTTGTTATAAAACTTCAAACAATGTTTGCATCTAGCTTTTTGGGTTCCGTTAGACATTTCGCATAGGTCGAAATGTTGCCAAATATCTTGGTTTCGTTTCGTGGGGATGACCCGAACGACGGTTTCTCCCGTGTTCGAGGCACCCATGTTGACCGATGAAGCAGCACTTTGGGAGGCCATGATAATCGACTACGAATTAAGAGTGGTATACTCGAGTATGAAATAAACGACTACGAAAGAAGAGCGTTTGGAGTTATAATCGCGTATGAAATAAACGTTTAGAGCTTTTGGAGTTGTATAATCAAGTGTGATCTAACCAATACCCAACCTAAACTATATATAGATGTTTGTGGGGGTAAAAAAACCAAAAAAACGGCTAAAAAAACGGGCAAAAAAAAAAAAAACGGCTATAAAGCCGTTTGGTAACGTTCGAAAACCGGTTTAACCGGTTAACCGGTTATTAAAAAACCGGTTAACCGGTTTTTTTATAACGGCTATAAACCGGTTATTTTAAAAACCGGTTAACCGGTTTTTTAATAACCGGTTATTAAAAAAAACCGGTTTTTTTTATAACCGGTTATAAAACCGGTTTTGGCTCCAAAAAGTATAACCGATACGTAAACCGGTTACGTAAACCGGTCAAACCGGTTTTTAAAAAAACCGGTTTTTAAAAAACCGGTTTTCCGGTTAACCGCCCAAACCGGTTCCGTAACCGGTTTTTTTGAACACCTCTAGTCATACGTATCATATCGAGTTTTAATATATAATCTTTTCTTGTAATTGATTTGAAGAAGGTTGTATCAAGTTATAATTAGTAATAATAATATCATCATGACTTTAACGAGTCATGCATGGTTGGTAAACGAGTACACTTGAGGGTCATTGACCCTAGGCGACCATTATTAACCTTAATTTATGTATTTTTTTAATAGTGTTTGGAACCACCCTTAATGTCTGAGTGAGTCTTTACACGAGTCCATACTGATTTTGACGCTTCAAGTCTGACTCACTTAAGAACACCATCAAAAAGGAAACTCACCATTGTGAGAAAGACCAATTGATTCAAGTTTCGAACTTAAGACCTTAACACCCCAAACCTTAGGCATCACCCCAGGGCCGTCTCCAAAAATTTATATGCCTCGGTTGACCCGAAATAAAAAGGCACGTAAACTCTAACGAATAACGAAATAAGCTTACTTAGTTATGATTTAAATTGTGTAAAAAACTTTTTGTATAAAAATAAGCTTAGAAATGTCTAAAGTACGACTAGACCTACAACCTTTTGATTGAAAATCAAACTCATTTGTAACTAAACCAAGCTAGTTATTGTACAATTAGAGTAAAACCTTAAATATACATATTTTTTTTTCTAAATATATATATATATATATTTGTGCCCCCGAAAATTATGTGTCCTGGCCGGTCGCCCACATTGCCCTATGCCCGAGGCGCCCCTGCATCACCCCATACACCATGCCATTGAACTAGAATACCAACTTCAAGTTAATTTATTATAAGCCTCAAAACATGGTTTGTAATAAGATTTATGATTTTGAGTTTATAATATTTTTTTAGCAACAAATTATTTTCATCATAAAATCTTCTAAACCTTACATTTGCAAGAATTTGAATACACCACTTTATATCAGGACCGAATCTTAAGGAGGACATGTTGGTCGATGGATCATGGCCCAACACCCTGGTAGGCTTGAATTTTTTTAATATATATATATATATATATAAATAAATAATATGCATATTTAATGTTTAAACTCAATTACACAACCATTATCTAGGTTTAGTGGCAAAAGAGAATGACTAAGGTTGTGGGTTCGAGCCTTATCGTAACATGTTTAAGGTTTCTTTTATACAAAACAGTTGTTTACACAACCCAAATTATCACTAAATAAACTCATTCAAAAGTGAAACTGTTTAAACCCAACAAAAATTCCTTTTTACTGAAGGCCTTATTAATTTATTATTATTATTATTATTTTTGCCTTAGGCCCAAAAAAATAACAATCTGCAGAGACGCTCATGCCTTATATTTGTAAAAGACAACAACATATCACTAAATCAATAGCTCATTAGTGTTTTTGACTTTTGACATGAAAATAATTTTTTTTCACTAATAAGCGAATTTTAATTTTAACGTGAAAATATTTTTTTCCCACAAATAAGCGATTTTTAATTTTGTGGATTTTCTAAAAGTAAATCTTATAAGTTTATTAAAATTTTCCTATTAGTATAATTTAATCTCCCTCATAGTATTTCAGTATCCCCTTTCCAATTGTTAATCGTCTACCAACATAACCAATATCCTCCCCCTATCAATATCATAGACCAGTCAGATAAGAACGATGCTTACGGACTAGGACGGAACCTCTTGTCGTTGTAATTGCTTTCGATTAGGGTTCAAAAGGTAAATATCACACACCTCCAACCGTTTTTCTTTTTGGATTTTTGAATTTAGAGATGCAAACGGATGTGATTTTTGCTTCTAAATGCATTGGTTGATTAGTTAGGGTTTGGGAAAAAAACCAAAGCACATATGCTTACGACGTTCGATATAAAGAAAATTGAGTGAGCGATTAACCTTTTTCTTTATCAGGTTTGTTGGATCGCATCATGTACGTTCTTTTAATTTCAGAACTACTTGGTTTCATTTGATTCCAATTTTATGGTTTTTTTTTAATGTAGTCGATTCAAAACTCTACTCTGATATTGGAATCAAAACAACATAATTGAACCAATTTTAAATCTTCAAATGAATAGCTTGAGACCCAACTCAATTTTCCTTGCAAACTTCTTCATTATCATTGCCAAATCTTTATCCATTTGTTAAAAAAAATAACATGGGTTTCAATTAAATCACAATAAAAACACAAACTTAAGATTTAAAATAAAAGTCAATTTTCTTTTCATACAACAACTCAGATTATTAATGGAGCAGTAACAATGATATGAAGCATGGAATTTGCAAAACATTTTAACTAGATCACAAATATTTTTTTTTTATTATTTGCTGTTTTTCGTATATTACGTTTCTTACAACTCATCAAGATTAGTTTCTAATTATTAATTACCAGCTTAATATTGTTTGTTCATTATTTGTTAATGGGTCAGATGAGCAGGTTGGATCACCAGGTCAAGTGGGTACGGGTGAAAAGGATCGGGTTAGTTTAACCACTATATTTTTATATTTTGTGTATCTTTAGTTATGTAAAGTAGAATTTTTAATAAACGATTGTGGCATTTTAGGTATGTAACGAAGAATGATGGAAAATCATTAAATAGCCGTAGATGTCATATGTAGTTTGTTTTCTACCAAAATCGTTTTTTCATGGTTTTACCCCTCTGCAATGTGAGGGGTTAATATACTAGTTACATTATAAATTGAAGTGAATTCCTTACACAGTGAATAAAAATGTGTAAAATAAAAGATATAGCGTTGCAGTGGCACTCACAGTAGTTATAACAAAGATTGTTAATGTTGGTTTCTATATTGATCCAATGTAATATATTTGTGTATATTAAAATGATTAATTTTTTTTATTAATAAATAGAATAATTATTTATAAACCATGAAATAAGGTTAAAGATGCTAAAAAAACAAGTGTTGCTTAAACTCCTAAAGGTACTAATTAAAAATCTATATGTTAATGACTAAAGTATTTGTTTTCTCATGTGACTTGTTCCATTTGTAGACAAACTTTGATATTGCAGAAGATGTTGAAGGCTAGATATTAAAATCATTTGGGCAGAAGGTGAAGAACTGGAGGGCAAGAGTTAAAGAACTATACCATGATCCGTCTTTGTCACTTCAGGAACAAATAAGTTCTAGGCCAAAACAAGTGCAAAAAAAACAATGGAGGAGACTAGTGAAGTATTGGAATAAAGAAATGTCAAGGTATGAAATAGCCTTCCACTTCAAATAACATTAGTTTATTTTCCATTATAATATTTCACTTTCCTACTGAAGATGGTAAGTGAAAAAAACAAGGTGAATCGGGCAAAGAAGAATATGGTGCAAGTAGCGAGTAAAATAAGTTATGCTCGAGTCCGTGAAGAGCCAAAGGTGATTGTATAAGATGGTTCAATTGTTAATGTAGCATGTCGATATCCGTTGTTAATACTCATTTTATTTTTGTTCAAAAAGACATCTATGGGACAAGATCCAAGTCGATTGGAAATGTTTCGTGCATGCTTCTCCAAACATGGAACTACAAAAAATGAGGAAGCTGTAAATGCAATTGTAAGTAATATGCTTATATATTCATATACATATATTTTCTATGCGTTCTTGATGGTGTTAAAAACAATAGGCACGTCACTATAATTTGCACAAAGTACATGGTCAAAAAGAGGATTAGTATGTAATTTGGATACTTTGTTAGACTTAGGTTATGTAGAAGCTGCGAAATAGAGGTAAATCTTTAGCTTGTAGACTCATCCAAAAATTGATTGTAAGTTGGTGATTAAATAACGGTTACATTGGGCTACACTAGAAAACAACGTCTATTGATGTTTTTTTTCAAATTATTTTTTCAATAAATTGTTAACCTGCTAGTGTAAAACCTTCTTTTTTGTAAAATGATTTTTTCACTATAATGACTCGAGTTTAATATATAACTGTTTTTTGAAAACTAAAATCTAGGTCGGAGATGAAGTTTTCCTCAAAAGCATTCTAAAACCTAATGAGCCTGTAGCAAGAGGATGGGTGAAGAGCCTGGACCCAAATGAGCTAGTTGGTGGTACAGAGATTAGACCAAAATGGTGTGAGGTAAATGTTTAAGTACCAATAAAAGATGAAAAGTTGGTGAGACCATATGGGTTATTTTCCACAATTCAAGATTGTATTGGTGCATCTATCGCATGGCCTTGTCCATTCATCTCGGTATGTATTTGTTAAACTTGTGATACGAATAATTTTAATAACATGGAACTTAATGCTTATACTTAGATGATTTATTTGTAGGTAGTCCGTGAGGATTGAGGACGCATGATGACTCGGGATTTTATGGTGCTTGTTTTTTATTGCTTTTAATTTTTTTTGTTGAATGTTACAAGAGTTTATGTTAGATAATGTTATAACTTATTTATGTTTAGTTTTTTCGTTATGAACAAGCTTATTTAATATAATAAAGTTTTATTTCTTTCAATATTTAGATGTCCATAAACGTATCGTAAAACTGTGTGTGTGGACGTTTAAAAAAGGGTTGCATAATATGATTTGTTAGGACTTCGAATTTTTGTCCTATTAAACGTTAGAACATTGTAAAAGTGTTATAATATGTTTTTTTAGGACGTTGTTTAAGTTGTTCTTAGACATATTATGCGACCATAAAATATAGTTTCATCATCTTTTTTGAGATATTAGGATCCTTTTCTTGGTACTATAATGTTCCATTATAAGGGTCCTATAAATAAATTTTTAAGGACACACATTAGGTAAACACATGTCAAAACATTGTAAACGTGTCATAATATGTTTTTATTGGGACGCTTTTTGGTTTGTTAATGAATATATTATGTGACCATAAAATTGGTTTCATAATCTTATTTGACATATTAAGACTTTGTTTCTTGGTACTAAAGTACCTATAATGTTACATCATAAGGGTCTTATAAATTAATTTTTAAGGACGTTTGTATGCATATCAAAATATTAAAGGTGGGCAAGCACATGTTAAAACATTGTAAAAGTGTCATAATATGTTTTTATTGTGACGCTTTTTGTGTTGTTAATGGATATTTTATGCGACCATAAAATTGGTTTCATAATCTTATTTGGGATATCAAGACGCTTTTTGAGTTCCAAGACTTATTACGACCCCTTTACATGAAACGCTTTTCTCGTTGGTCCTATTAAATGAAATGTCCTATAAAATAGATTTTTAGGACGCTTTTGTGCGTACTAAAAAGCCTTTTTTGTTGTAGTGTACTTGGATGGTTTATTTGTAGGTAGTCTGTGAGGATTGAGGACGTACGCATGATGAGTCGGGATTTTATGGTGTTGGTTTCTTTTATTGATTTTACTTTTTTTTTTGTTGAATGTTACAAGAGTTTATGTTGGATAATGCTATAACTTATCTATGTTTTGCTTTTTTGTTAATTATAATGAAGTTTTATTTCTTTCAATATTTAGATGTCTATAACCGTATAGTAAAATTGTGTGTCTGGACGTTTAAAAAATGGTTGTATAATATGATTTGTTAGGACTTCTATTTTTTTTTTCTTAAACGTTAGAACATTGTAAAAGTGTCATAATATGTTTTTTAAGACATTTAAGTTGTTCATAAATATATTATGCAACCATAAAATTTAGTTTCATAAAATTCCATCATCAAGGTCCTATAAATTAATTTTTAAGGACGCTTGTATGTGTATCAAAAGTTTACAATTAGGTAAGCTCATGTCAAAACATAGTAAAAATGTCCTAATATGTTAATATTGGGACGTTTTTTTGGTTGTTAATGGATATATTATGCGACCATAAAATTGGTTTCATAATTTTATGTGAGATATCAGGACGCTTTTTGAGTTCCGAGACTTATTACGACCCCTTTACATGAAACGCTTTTCTCGTTGGTCCTATTAAATGAATGGTCCTATAAAATAGCATTTTAGGACGCTTTTGTGCGTACTAAAAAGCCCTTTTTGTTGTAGTGTCTCTATATAATTATTATCATAAAATTCATTCTTTCCCAAGGATATATATAAAGATTTATGATTTGTTTATAAGCTTGTGAATTGTATTTGTACCTTTATTTCTCTTATTAATAATACACTAAATTTGATTTTGTGGTGATTTTAGTTTTCTTCTTTGCAAGTATAAAAATTACAACATATATCTTTCTATTTCGATGATTGTTTAATAAACCTCATGGTTTAAGTTAGAAAAATGTTTTAAGTTGGCAATTTACTTTATATGTTATTTTGTTTTACTAAAAACAACATTGTAATACCTCCTAATGAATGTAAAATTATTTGTTCTTATAAATATTACACTATCAATTTATTATTATTATTATTATCATCATCATCATCATCATCGTCATCATCATCAATGTCGTTATATATATTTATATACAATTTTCACGCGTATAACACACATGTTACTAGCCATTGAAAGATATTGAAATTGTTTATTATTGTTTGAGTCTTCGTCTCCAATTCTTCCAACGTTATAGAAAGACATTTTTTTAATATGTGACAACATTTTTTTTTCTAAAAATTATTTTTATACACATAAAATGTATAATAATATCGATATGAATGTTTTGTTTTAAAATAAATCAAACACTAAGGTTGCAAATTAAAATTATAATTAATAGTATATAAATATATCAAAAACTTATTATACAAGTCATAAATAAAACTAATTATATAATATAACTCAATTTACATATTATATGTAATATTTTTTTACTTTTATTATAACTTTCATCCGTGTGTAACACGAGATTTCATTATTAAACATGTTATTTGTGACATCCCAAAATTTTGATCTAAATTTGACAACTTAGGAAAGTTAAGAGATTAAAAATAATATCAAGACAAGTTATGAGAAAATATTAAATAAGGAATTATGAGAAAAATAAGGAAATAAAAATATTTCCTAAGTTAAAGTTTACTTACATGAAAGAAATTCCATCCCACATTAGAAGATGTAAGAAAGTGGAAGCATTCCACTAAGATATAAATAAGGAAGATGGAATCCATCCCACATGGAAAGTGGTAAAGAAATGGAAGCTCTTTATAAGGAAGTGATTTTCCAAAGTAATTTCTATGAATATCATGCACCAAGTGGTCCTAGAGGAGGGTGCGCAGCACCCGACGCGCTCGCGCTCAGGCTCGGGAGAGGACGATGGCGATGGCGATGGCGATGGCGAAGGGCGTTGGGCGCAATGTGGCGCTTTGATGGCGCACTTCGCACGCTCGCATCTCCGCGAGCCGCTTTAAGAGCCGCCTTAGTATTTTTGGACAACGAGAATTAGAGTAGAAATGACAAGCTATCAAAGATGAGGGACTAAAACTGAAAAATAATATCCAGGGACCCATCGCGCTACGCGATGAGTCCAAGAGGACGGCCATCGCGTACCGCGATGGGCCGTGATGACTCACGGACACGTGGCAGATGTGTCAGACCACCTGGCAAGACGTGTCAGGCCACGTGGCACGATCTCAGAAGTGTACCCGTCGCGCTACGCGACGGTGTTGGAGAAGGGGCCCATCGCGTACCGCGATGGGACCCGAAATCAGCTATCAAAGGGGAGGCCATTGGCTCATTCCATCACTCCTCCCACACACTCTCTCTAGAATCTCACTCTCTCTACCTCGGTTTGCGAGCCGAACACCGTTTTGCATGCCACCGACCCGACAATCATAACCTCGTAATCCGTGCCAAATACCGGCGTTGCCTCGAAGTGTGTGCCACCCAAATAACCCGACATTTTGTCTCGAAGTTCGTGCACGACCCGACGATATCTAAACATCGTCTCGATTTGCGTGCCAAGAAAGGTAGATCAAGAACGCCTCGATAAACGTGCATATAGAGTAGAAGTGCTGTCCGCATAAATTTAGGAATATCTAACTCTGAATACCGTGCGAGGTAAGGGTTTCTACCTAAGTTATTATATTATTATTATTAATGACTTAGACCATAAGTCGGAAGTATAGCCAAATCTTGATTATGATTAAGAGTTATATATATTTTCTTAAGCAAAGATTATAGTTAAAAATATAGTTTCTTCTTGACTAAAAAACATAAGTAATTATATACCAAGGGTATAATAAATAGTATTCCTTTATTATCAAGAAATATGATATTCAAATAATAATGTGTAGACGTTTGTTTTATAAACAAATGCTTTTTTATCAAGGTTAAAGCTATACGAAACGGACTAAAGGTCTGAAGCTAGATCGTTGATCTAGTTATTTATATAAATGTTATTCTCGTACTATAGGTCCGAGGTAACAAAACAAGAAGAAGGAAACAGAAAACAGGAATTAGTAACAGAAACTGATTATAAATAGAAAAGGTGAATACGCCCCAAACCTTTTTTATACTGAGTCTGACTGTTTAAAACTTTGTGTACAATAATAAGAAATGGACACTCTGATTAAGAGTATACATGTGTCTGGATCCAAACATGCATGGTGACTCGGCATTTCCCCGAGGCCATGCATATCATCAACATGCCTCTGAAGGTCTACGGGACTGTTTAGAGAAATGATATTGTGTATATAATTAATTGTACATGGTACTTAGGGTATTTTGATTCCAAAAATATAGTTGGGTGCCTAATGAGTAGTCACAAAGGTATTATTGTTGGTTTCACAAAGGTATTGAAAAGAAATTTTTGAGTCAGCGTTATTCACCAGCTTTGTGCTGACGTATTTTCCCCCATGTTACAGGGAAACAAGAAAGGTTAGACAAGCCAGACGAAATAGAAGATTGGAGTTATAGTCATTAGATGCTATCTGATGGCTCAGATATTTTATTTGAAAATATCATAAAAGAGTTATGTTTTATAAAGAAATGTATTTGAAATATCAAATGGGTATCTGAACCCGAGAGTTTAATAAGTTTTAAATATAATAATATTTTATTAAAGATTTCCGCTGAAATAAAACCCGCAACTCTGATGTATTTACAAAACCGAAACCAACTATTGGTCACACGCCTAGGCCCTAAGTCGGGGTGTGACATTATTATATTAATGGTATATTTAATTTGGATGATATTGGTTTTTTAAAGTTTCAGATGGTGAAGCAAAATGAGTTTCTTTTGTTAGAATATTTATAGAAGTTGATGGTGGTTTAATATGAAAGAACATGTTTAGGTCTTTTGTTGATTTTTTTGGGTGTTTTGGTGCACACTAACTTATTGTAATTTTAAACTTTTAATATCTAGACATTGTAAATGGTTAACGTTTTGGTCTGAAAGTTGAAGAAATTTTGTGTTGCTTAATTTGTTGTTTAAATTTATTATGTTTGTTGACATGTTTTTCCACCTGTGTGTAACACGGGTCTACACCCAAACTGGCCCGAAATCAAACGATTTTTACAAAAGAAAAATCGCAAGTCCGAAGACAGGCCAGATATATTGTGTAGGTTGTTCAAGATGAAGCTTGATTCGTTAATGAAAGACTTAAAGGATAGAGCTTTGCTTGGAAAGCTTCAAGCAGGTAATTGTGTGGTTTTAGTTCGTTATCATAATTTTTAAAATGTTAATATTCATTACCATTGTCAAAATTATGTTAGTATACCATATATCGTTAACATATATTATATTGGTATTCAATAACTTATATAATCTACTACTACTTGTCATGTGCAGTTGTTTACACAATTGAATTTTAGAAACGCGGATTGCCCCATGCACATATATGCCTGTTTTTGCATTCCGATCACAAAATTTATAATCCGGAGAATGTAGAAAAATTTATCTCAGCCAAAATTCCAGATAAGAATGAAGACCTGTAGTTTTATTCGCTTGTAAGCGACCACATGATGCATGGTCCTTGTGGTATTGCTAACCCTAAATGCTCTTGCATGGTCGATAACTCATGTTCTAAATAATTTCCAAAAAATTTCAGAATGAGACGTCAATTGATTATAATGGGTTTCCTGTTTATCGAAGAAGAGATTTGGGTAATGTTGTTGTGAAGTCTGCGGTCAATTTAGACAACAGACATGTTGTTCCATATAACAAGAAATTGTTAAAAAAAATATCAGGCCCATATCAATGTTGAATGGTGTAATCAAGAGGGTTCGATAAAGTATTTGTTTAAGTACATTAATAAAGGCCCGGATCGTGCTACTATATTACTTGTACAAGAAAAGGCTGACAATCAAGATGAAGTGGTAGACGAAGCTAAGGCGTTTTATAATTGCAGATATGCATGAAGAATTTTTTTCTTTTGACGTCCGTTATAGAGTTCCTTCTGTTACCCGGCTTCCGTTTCATTTACCTGGACAACAAACAGTTGTGTTCGTAGATGATGATGATGATGTGGAAGATGTTTTAAACAAGCCGACTGTTGGTTCTTCAAGATTCACTTTTTGGATGGAGTGTAATGAGAAATAAGGTCTTGCTCGAACTCTAACTTGCATTGAGTTTCCAAAAAAAAATGTTTGGAAACAAGATGAACGACATTGGGAACTACATAAACGAGGTTTCTCTATTGGTCGTGTTCATCATGTTCCTCCAGCTTTCAATGAAGCATACTATCTAAGAATTTTGTTAAACAAGGTTAGAGACCCTACGTGCTTTAAAGATATTCGTACTGTTGATGGTGAAGTGTGTGCTACTTATAGAGATGCTTGTTATAAAAGAGATCTTTTAGACGATGACAATGAGTATATAGAAGCTATTGAAGAAGCAAGTCATACTGCAAGTGGTTATTATTTACGAAGTTTATTTGCTACAATGTTAATCACCAATAGTTTATCTAGACCGGATGATGTATGGGAAAAGACTTGGCCGTATTTAATTGATGGCATTCTTTATAAACAACAAAATGAGCAAAATAATCCAGGTATCAAATAATTAGAATTTCTTATCTTTTTAAATACTTTAAGACATTACCAAATATGTTTAGTTAAAAACTCAGTTTTATTCTGTTGTGATTCGTTATAGATTTTGGTGCTTTTAGAGGCACAACTAAAGAAATTCGCGTTACTTCCTACTCCGAAATAATTATACTCTGCGTTATTTTCCTACAATGCCTTTCCCTGATGAGGATTCTATTGTTGCATCAACAAATCGTTTTATGAACGAGGAGCTAGCTTATGATACACAAGTCATGACTGATGAGTTTCAACGACTTTTTATTTCATTAACGGCTGAGCAACGAGATGTGTATAATGAAATGATGAAAGCAAATGATCCAAAGAAGGGGGTATTTTCTTTGTGTACAATTATGGAGGGACGGGGAAAACTTTTTATTTGGAAGACATTATCGGTTTCCATAAGATCTAAAGCTAAAATAGTTTTAAACGCTGCCTCCAACGGTATATCTTTGTTACTTGAGGGAGGTAGAACCGCTCACTTTAGATTTTTAATTCCTATAAATCTAACTGAGGATTCTACCTGTTCAATAACAAGGAATCCAGATATTTGCAACATAATGAGTAAAACGGATCTGATTATTTGGGACGAGGCTCATATGATACATAAACATGCTTTTGAAGCCTTGGATAGGACTTTAAAAGATGTTTTAAAAAGTGGTAACCGTAACACTTATGAACATCCATTTATGGGGAAAGTTATTGTTTTTGGAGGTGATTTTAGACAAATCCTACCAGTAGTACAAAACGGATCACGTAGTGACATTGTTAATGCTTCACTTAGTTCATCCCACATTTGGTCCAAATGCAAGGTTCTTAGGTTAACAAAAAACATGAGGTTAATGGTCGGATGTCAGGCATCAGATTGGGAAGAGACCAGTAGATTTTGCCGAATGGTTGTTGGAGCTTGGTGAAGGAAAACTTGGCGGTGACAATGACGGTAACGCCATTATAGATATACCAGATGATCTTTTGATTAGTGATTCATCCGATTATTATTGGAAAATTTTAATGATATTTCATCTTTTCAAGAGAGGGCCATACTTGCACCTTTAAATGAGGTTGTCCAAGACATTAATGACATATTTTTGTCTTTGTTTCCTGATAGTATAGAAAAGTCTGATGGTGTTGGTCCTGGTTTCTATCCAGCATTACACTAACCGAATTTTCTAAATGGTTTAAAGATGTCTGGTATGCCTAATCATATGGTTCTAAAAGTTGGTGTGCCAATAATATTACTAAGGAATATAGATCAGAAGAACGGTTTATGCAACGAAACTAGATTACAAGTAATTAACTTAGGGAGGCGTTTTATCGAAGTAAAGGTTATTTCAGGTACAAACATTGGGTTTCGCACTTATATAACTCGTAGTGGTCTAAATCCTTCAGATAAGAAACTGCCATTCAAATTGAAACGAAGACAGTTTCCTGTTGCGGTTTGTTTTGCAATGACCATTAATAAAAGTCAAGGCCAATCACTAGCAAGAGTTGGCATATACCTGCGAGAACCGGTTTTTACACATGGTCAACTATATATGACTTTATCACGAGTGAAGAGTAGAGACGGTGTTAAAATGCTTATATTAGACAAGGAAGATAAGTTACAAATAAAACTACAAATGTGGTTTATAAGGAACTATTTACTAATTTGTAATTGTAAAATGGATGTTATTTTAGTTGAATGTTATGTTTTTACATTATTTATATTTCACTTGATGCAAGAAAAAGTGTGGATATTATATTATTTATATTTTTCCACCCGTGGGCGCCACGGGTCAATAACCTAGTATGCTATATAGTTGTTAAAGATGTGTGGTGTCTTAATGAGTTAATGGTATGCATACTGTAAGTATATGTCAAATTAATGTGTGCATCAATAGTAAACTGTGTGTATCAACGTTGACTTTGACTATGTTTCTGTAATCTATAATCGTGATGCAAAAATTCGCAAACCTATGATGCATAATTATATGTCTACTTATACACATTGCAACTTTCTAGTAAAACACAAGCAATAACTTGACATGAGACTTACAATAATTATTTAGCAAAAGTAATATAACACACCAACAATAGGATCACGGGAAACATATCCTTATTCAGTTCTTGTCTTGCACCACAAATCTAGCAATACAAGTTAAAACAAAATCATAAGTCATACGAATTTTGCAGACCACTGCTCTCTTGCTCACTTTGTGATGTGCTATATATGATAACCGGTGCTTCAAAAGACGGTTTTTGTGGAACTTCCAACGCATCCGTGCTTCCCTCTAACATTTCAATAACTTCATTGATTGATGGTCTTTGTGTTGGATCGGTTTGTATGCACCACAAACCGACTATCGTCATTTTTCTACCGTATTCGTTTTCTTCAGCACTCGATATACCATCGAACACATATTCCTCCCTTCTCAAGACATTTGTAAATCCAGTAAGGAAAGTACGAATCACTTGTACTTTTAGAACCTACCCCAACATCCATATCTTTATTGGCTCCAATCATTTCTAGAATAAGCATCCCGTAACTATCAACATCCGATTTGTGGGACACACCTCCAATGCTTCTGTCGAATACTTCAGGGGCAATCTATCCAATGGTGCCCCTAGCCTCCAACATCGAAACAGTACTCTCGTCCTAGAGTACAACTTTGCAAGCCCGAAATCAGCTATCTTGGGACAAAATTTTTTATCAAGGAGAATGTTAGGTGGCTTTATGTCCAAGTGGAGGACACGAGGGTTGCATTCGCGATGCAAGTAGTCGAGACCGCGTGCTATTCCAAGTGCCACCTCATAGAGTTTCATTACTCCTAATTCTATGCTTGATTTTTGAGGATCGTGATCGTTGTGTATAAACTTCTCTAATGATCCATTAGGCATGAGCTCGTATATGAGAGTTCGTTTATGATTGTCGGAACAAAACCCTAATAGAGAAACAATGTTGATGTGAGAAACCTTGCCAATGCTCGCGACTTCGTTAATGAACTCTTTTCCAGTTGCTTTAGACGAGTTCAAAACTTTAACAGCCACAAGACGACCATTTGATAGTTTCCCTTGATATACAGTTCCAAACCCGCCTCCACCTAATCTAACTTGGAATGAGTTTGTCATTTTCTTGACATCGGCATAAGTGTACCTCTTGGTAGTTAGGGAGCCGTATTGCTTGATAAAGGCCTCAACACTCATATCATCCTCACATTTCAATTTTATTGCGGCTAGGTAGCCGATCATTGAGAACTTCGTGATGTAACATGTAATACATGTTAGGACAATTGAGAATAGAGGTGCTCCAACTCCAATAACTGTTATGATAATATATTTGAAGCTCGTATTACAATACTTAACATGCATTATATATTTTTAAGCTAAAGTTGATCAACCATTTAAAGATACAAAACTTACCGACTTTCAATATCTGGTTATTAATTATGCCACCTGCAATACCATTTACATAAGTATCATTTAAATATAAAGTCAAAGAAAAAAAAAAGTAAAAGATTAAAACGAAACTTGAAAAATCATCAAAACCTGAAAGTTAGGGTATGTTTGGGACCGAGTTTGAAAAATGCTTATTGGTTTTTTAAAAAAATCATTTTGAAAAGCTTTGATTTGGACTTTTAGAAAACTGTTTTTTAACCATTTCAAAAAAATAAAAAAAAGGATTTTTGTGATTGCAAAACACATTTTAACTTATTGGCTTTTTGAAAATATAAAAAACAATAAGCATTTTTCAAAATCAATCCCAAACATGTCAAGAAAATAATAAAAAAATAAAAAAAAAGCTAGTTAAGAAATAGATAACTAGCCATTTTATATTTTCAATAAGAATATTAGTAAAAAAGTCATTTTATAAGTTATCTTTCATAAAGTATATTGAAATGATTAAATGTGTACTATTTATAATCGTCGTTGAGTTTTAATCACATGGTTACTTTTATCAAAATAGGTAAACAAATGGATATGACGTTGACTTAACGTTAACGTATACACAAAGTAAAATGGAAGAAAATGACAATATTCAAAAACCTTAAAAGAACTAATGTAAAAAATAATAAAATAAAATATTACAGTTGCGTAAGTGACCAAATCCTAGTAACGAAAATAACAATTTACTTCTGGTACAATTTGCAAACTTTTTTGTTTTTACCTTATATGTATTTTTATAATATTTTTACCGATACATATATTATCCTGTATATAAAGGGAAATCGAATGCTACACAGTTTTGTGTGTGTATATTCAACCCGACTTAATTCGAAAGCTTGCAAAGTCAATCCCTGTAGTTGTTTATCTTCCGTATCCCCATTTTCTTTAACTTATTTGGGTATGAATAGGATTTAGACTAGAAACTAACAATAATCATAGTTATTGTGTTGGTAAGTCGTGCATTTCTGTCTTAGAGTTTTTAGTTATCATTATAATAATACACATTAAATTAAACTGGTTAAGTTAAAATATAAATGATGATAAAATTGAGAAGTGTGAAAAAGATTTGTGACAAAAAAAAACTCCGTAAAAATAAATTCAAAAAAAAATATCAAAAAATAATAACTTAAAATATAAATAAAAAACGAAAAAATCTAAAAAACTAAAATGTTTCCCCTATCATTTCCGTTCAAAAAAAGTAAAAAAAATACAAAATTTGACAAAGACACAATTCCGAAATGAAAGACACAATGACAAAAATAAACAAAAAAACACAATTATAACTAAAAAAAGACACAATAAATCAAAAAAATATAACACAATGTCGAACAAAATATAACACAAAGTTAAGTAATATAAAATAATAAAAAGAAAAAAAACAAAATATCATGAAAAAAAAGATCCTATCAATAACGAAAATAAACACAAAAAGCAATGATAAAAAAAAGACATAATGGTCTGTTTCACTCACCAATGTGTCTTTTTGGATAGAACAAGAAAGACGGTTGAAATATTTTTGTGTTTTAACTTTTTTCGTTTTTTATTAAATTTTGAATTATAAATTTTTTACTTGTTTGTGAATGGTGTTTTTGTGTGGATATAAATTCTTCTCATTCTTCTTATTTTTGTTTCCTTTTATAGAATAACTTGACCTTAAGTTAAATGGTATTAGTTTAAAATAATAATTAAACAAAAAACTCTGATAATTAATTGTTATATATTGAGTGTCTCTGTCTGACGAACCAAATCAAACAATATTGATACCGGTGTTAGTATTAATGGAACCAGTACCGTCATGTAAAACATGTTTCGAATATCTACCAGGCATATCACGATTTTATTTTTTTGGCTTTTCTTTAATTAATTAGTTGTTATACAGAATGTCGATGTCATACATACAACGTAACGAATCCAACTAATATCCACCCAGTCCCACGACATAGAATCGTCTAGTTATGTTGTGAACGGAGTCAAGACAAGATAACAATTAGAGACAAATCACTAAAGTTTGACCAAGTCATTATTAATTTCTTCAACTATTAATCAAGAAACATCTACGAGTAAACATCTACGAGTTTCTGACTATTAAGACTTATCAATCGATCATTTCTAAAGGAAAAATAATATGCATTTCACAAAAGTCTATCGATTTAAAAATCTAAGAAAGAGGTTTCGACATTTGTGTCATTAGTTTTAATTTTTTCTCCAAAACAATTACATGTTATATAGTTTTTCAAACATATCCTTAATCCTTTCATATTCACATTAATTATTTCCTTTTTAATTTACTCTTTAGAGTCAAATTATTTTACAATACCCTATTTTTTAAATGTCATATTATCTAAAACTATAAAATACAGTCTAAATTTAAATATACACGTTAATGCACAGTATTAATGTACAAAACATCGTTAAATTTTTTTTAAACGTAACAATAAAATATCAATCTAAGTCTAGAAGTCGTGATGAAACGTACCTTTGTTACACTGATTTGTCCCGTAGGAACAAAAACAAACCAACTCACTATAGTTTCGACCGCACCGCCCTTTCGACTCTTCACACTTCTGGAAATCTTCCGCAACCCACCATTTTAGCTCAAATCCCCTCCTCAAACCTCTCACATAATCTATCACCTTATTATTATGATCATAGACATACACCGCCTCAGGCAACACAGGCGTGACCACTTCCTCATCCCACGAATACACACTCCAATCAAACTTCTCCGTTTCCGAATCCATGATATTAACCGACGCCTTTCTTCCGTTACTAGAAACCAAACACGGTATTGCATTTTCAAAACTAGGGTATCCAGTACAGTTATAATGAAAACTTAGATTAACGTTAGACGTCGAGAAATTAAAAGGTAACGTTCCAAGATCAATCGCATGGCGCACTCTAGGACAATCATTTGGGACATGAATAATATTTGAAACATCATAGTCCACGAGAGAAACAATAGAAGTGTCGTAGTTTATGCCCCGGACATGATAAAGAGCGCCACCTAGATTAATGTTTGGAATATTCGTTCCGTTGATGGTGGAGCAGGTGATTCCGAAGCCTTTATAGCCGCAAAACTGGGAAGTTGATTCACTGTCAAGCCTCCAAAACGGGTAGCTAATGTTTATGTTACCGCAGTTGTATGAAGGGCAATTTGGGTAACACCATGGAAAAGATGATGGGAGAGAGAATAAGACATGGGGAAATTTGTTGTAGAATATTTGACATGGTACGTAATGTCGAAGATTGGAGATGTTGGAGGAGGAGAACCGGTGTAACAATAGAAGCAAAATTGATTTTGCATTTTTTGTTAATCATTAGATTTGACTATTTTCCTTTGAATGCTTAATTGCTTGAAACTATTGGATTAATAACGGTTGATTAAAAGTTGAAGGTTTCACTTACATAATTTTTATTTTCTCTCAAGAAGTTAGGTTTTTGGATTGTTTGCACAACTATATTCCTATTCCTGATCTTGATCTTGGCGGGTTCGCTAATAAGGACCCGCCTCCCCTAAAGCCCAAAATGCTTTATAGTAAAACCGTCCAAAGTTTGGGAGAAAAGTTTGGCCTGTCCTCTCGGCAAAGAGCGGTATTAGAATGTCTTCAGGCTCCTCATGCTCAAGACTTTTTTACTGTCACCCCCATCGAAGGGTTAGGCCAGCACATGTCAGCAGTGAAGTACCGAGTCATTCTTAAGTATCGTTTAATGATCCCCATGTTCCCAGTTGATGAGCCATGCCCGGTCTGCCATAAAGTTTGTTTAGATAATTTTGGTGAACATGCGGTACATTGCAAAGAACTCCCGGGGTTTAAATATAGATATGATTTGGTCAGGGATGTCCTTTGTGATGTGTTAAAACGTGCGGGAATCTCGGCAAAAAAAGAGACTCCTGTGAATTTCTTGTCGGATCCGCGTGAAGGAAGGTCCACTCTCCGACCAGTGGACATTATTGTGTTTGGATGGGTGGGGGAAGCATGCTTGTGTGGACCTTACTGGGTGTCCCCTCTCGTCGGGCTTAGGGACACCAGGTTTGTTGCTAGGCAAGCGGTGCTAAAGGCTGAAGCAGGAAAAATTACTAAGCACGATAAGGCGTGTGCTGAGAATCAACATGCCTTCATCTCTTTTGCTTTTGATACATTTGGGTCTCTCGCCCCCGATGCTGCTTCGTTTTTAAAAAGAGTTCAGCGGGTCGTGCACAGTAACTCAGCGACGCTGAAGAACGATAACTATGTCTTCAGTAGGATCGGGTTTGCCATTTAAAAGAGGTGGCGGCGTAGATTGTTACCCGCTTACCTGCCTCTCTGTTCTAACTGGATCCTTTTTTTATTATTAAAGATATATATATGTTTGATTCAATAATCAATTAAAAAGAGGGAAAATAATATCTGACTTGTCAAAATCACTATTTCGTTCATCACGGTCGGTTCTCTCCATAATTATCCACCCTAAATTTCATAGGCATATCAAATTAATAAACATTATCCCACTAGATTTCAACCATTTAGGTCACGTCATGTGTTAATAATACCGTTGAAACTGTTAGAACTAATTCCTCCCATGTAAAGTTTAAGGTTAGATTTGTCAAAGTGTTAAAGTATGTTTAGTTAGTAGTTGTCAATTATGTATTTTAGAAGGGTTAAAGTTGTAAAGTCATTTAGGGTTAAACCATCAATCGGTGTGATGAACCGAAGCGTCGTTTCCATCGTACCCCATCAACATGTATAAATACTTGACAATATCAATGGGAATTAATAACCTTTTGCAAATTCAATTGTTGTTATTCTCAATCTTCATCTCGATTTCTTATATTCATGGCAATAGAGTCACCCGGATGATTTTGATTATGTAAGTATAAGCATAAATAAAACATTATCTGATGCTGATTATTTAAGTTGAGAATCCACAACCGACGCCAATGGGACACTAAATGAATAGTCATTGAAGTTTAAGAGCCAAAATTACGACTTAGAAGTATAAAAAAGTGTTAACACTATAGCTTTTACATAATCCTGTCCAAAAATCTAACTAGAAAACTTCTAATGTGTTGGTTCAGGCCCACTTCACACACACAAACACACACTCAAACTCACGAATTTGTTTTAAGTGAATATGCAGAAGTAAAATGAAAGACTTCTCTATTAATAAAGTGGGGGTACATGAACAAATAATTCTACTACTATTTATAATAAACAAAGCAACAATTTACATGCTAAATATGACCACGTATTCCACTATTTCGGCAACAAACTTCAATGTTCACTTGTTCCCCAAGCTCACACGTTTACCTCCATGAGACCATTTCTACCGCTCACATCCCATAAAACTCGGTAAGTTATTTATTGACCCATTTAACTACCGAAACGTAACCCGCTGACCCATGAACAAACCCGATTAACACAACACAATGAAGCACTAAAATTAAAAATTTTAATGGCCGTGTTCAGGTCAACCATTTATTAAACGGTTTGGGTTTGATTGACTCGTTTAATAAACGAGTAATATTACCAAAACATGATTATTTTCGTATGTTGTTTAAAGATATCACAACATGCTATCTATGCAGTGATTGAGCACCGTAAGTAGGTTATTTATAAAACTGAATTACAACTTTTTGGACATTAGTTATTTGAAAACTTTGGATTATTTTGACCATGATATTGATAAGAGTCGATAGAGTCAAGATGGCGATAGAGACACTGATTTATTGGTTGACCAAGCTCATGGGTGGTAGCTGTGAAATTTCCACACTGTGTTATTCAAGAAACTTAAGCAAATTTATGGCAGTCTATGACAAAATCAACTAAATCTAGGAGTTGTAATAAACAAACCTTTGTCAGTGTTAAACTGATTTGTTCTGCCAGAACAAAAACACGTCAACACCCAAAATTAGGCCCCCCAAAATGTTATATATTCACTTTTATTAGAATTTAAACATATAGTTTTCATCAAACTTAATAATCTCAAATAACATAAATATACAAACTACTCCGTATAATATAAATTGTAACAAAACAAAGTTTCACAATTTGATTACAATATTACATACAATAAGAGCGTAGAGGTTAAGGGGTCACCTCTAGAACTAAACAGTAGTTGACGTATTGATTTGTAACAATGTATCAAAACTCATTATAATCCATCAAACTTATAAATTTTGATTGTACGTAGATTATAATGAGTTTTAATGCATATGTTTTTTATAAAAGATGGTAACGCGATTAACTCAATGCGTCAGCCATCGCAAGCTTGAAACATCATTGTAAAGCAAAAGAGCTAAATCATAATTCATAATCTCATATTAATTTTTAAGGCCACTACTCTCTTGCTCACTTTGTGAGGTGCTATATGTGTCAACCTCCGGTGCTTTATAAGAAGGAAAGGATGGTTTTTGTGGAACTTCCAATTCTCCTGTGTTCCCCTCTAACATTTCAATAACTTCATCAATCGACGGTCTTTGAGATGGAACTGTTTGTATGCACCACAAACCGACTATCGTCATTTTTCTAACATATTCGTTTTCTTCCACACTCGATACACCCTCAAATACAAATTCCTCATCCTCAAGACGATTGTAAATCCAGTAAGGAAAATATGAATCACTTGTACTCTTAGAACCAACCCCCTTTTTATTCCCGCCAACCATTTCCAGAATCAACATCCCATAACTATAAACATCAGATTTATGGGACACTCCTCCAATGTTTCTGTTGAAAACTTCAGGCGCAATATACCCGATGGTGCCTCTAGTCTCCAACATAGAAACGATACTCTCGTTCCTAGGGTACAACTTTGCAAGCCCGAAATCTGCTATCTTGGGACAAAACTGGTCATCAAGGAGAATGTTAGGAGGCTTTATGTCCAGATGGAGTATACGAGGATTGCACCCGCGATGCAAGTAGTCAAGACCCCGTGCTATTCCAAGTGCCACCTCATACAACTTCATCACTTCTAACCGTAAGTTTGAGCTATGTGTATCATGACTGGATATAAACTTCTCTAATGATCCATTCGGCATGAATTCGTATATGAGTGCCCTTTTATTCTTGTCTGAACAAAATCCTAGTAGAGAAACAATGTTAACATGAGAAATCCTACCAATGCTCGCAACTTCGTTAATGAACTCTTTTCCACTTGCTTTAGACGAGTTTAGAACTTTAACTGCCACAAGACGACCATCTGATAATTCCCCTTGATATACAGTTCCAAACCCGCCACCGCCTAATTTAACTTGGAATGAGTTGGTCATTTTCTTGACATTAGCATAACTGTACCTCTTGGTAATTAAGGATCCGTATTGCTTGATAAAGGCCTCAACACTTATATCATCCTCACTTTTATATTTGAATGTGGCTATGTAGTTGACGAGTGAGAACTTCATGATGTAGCATATTATCCATATCAACAAAAATGATAATAGAGGAGCTCCAACTCCAGCAACTGTTAAGATTAAAAGGTTTTAAGCTCAAATTGGAACACCTAAAAACATTCTATGTAGTTATTTAGATTATAATTGATCAACCAGACTTACCTAGTTTTAATATCCAATTACTTCCACGTCCTGCATTACAATTTAAACAACAGAGTTTATTAATCAAGAATATTACAAACGGTTTAATATAGACAACACGCGTTGCAATAACATGTGGTACACGAAGTTATATTGTGATATATAAATCATATCCTATTTGAAGTAACTGATCACTGATAGTAGAAAATATATACGCTATCAAGCTTAATTTACAGCATAGCTTTAATCATGTATTGAAACTCAAAAAATCATAGTTCCTAGATGATGTACAGACATAAATGGCTTGTGAGTGAGACAGTAAAAACAAGTTAGGGTTTTAGACCCATACTTAATTAAGGCATTCAAATAAAAAAAACATTATATATAGATATATTATAATGGGTAAAGTAAACTCGAAGTAATGTATTGGTGTGGTGGCATGCTTGGCTGTTACTAAAGTATATGCTATGAGTTCAAAACTCTGTAATAAGCAAAAAAAAATTTCTTAACAATTGTCATGAAAAGACCACAAAATTTTGTTTCGATTTAGGCCTCCACATTCGTTGTTGAGTCGGCCTTGTGTACAAATTCACTTCATTTCAGCTCAAATTTGGTTTAGCAACTTTAAACCATAAAACTTGAAAACAAAAATTAAAAAATTCTATGTAATTGAACTATTTCTCTATGGTTTGATGAAAGTATTACAATCATTTCTAATATATAAAATATATTTTAAAGTAGATACTCTGAAGTAACATATAAGTGCAAAATGCAACTATACATTAAAATGAATATTTATAACTTGTTTTAGATTTTGATGGACCCTCCCTCTTTTCGATAGTACAAAAGTAGGTACATAGATAAAATTGAAGGTTGACCAAGCTCCTGGGAGGTGGCTTTGAAACTTCTAACACTCAAGAAAAAGTTGCAACTCATCTGGAAGCCTGAATAGTTTATAAGGCAAGATGATACTTAAAGAACACAAATCTTGCAAGTCTATCAAATCATATGAGTCGTATAAACCAAACTTTTGCATCGGCATCTGACACAACACCATAGTGTCGCGTCAATCAATTTTAGTAAAGTCATACGAGCTGCATAGCAGCTCATATGACATGTATAAGTTATAAAGCCTGTATATACAATTTCACCATTCATTATTGTTTGTATGAGGTTATTTATACAACTCTTGTAAAATGTCAAGTAAATCTAGGACTCGTGTTGAACGTACCTTTGTTACACTGATTTGTCCCGTCCGAACAAAAACAAAACAACTTCATCGTATTGGAATTCCGACCACACCGCCCTTTAGACTCTTCACACTTCCGGCAATCTTCCACAGCCCACCAGTTTAGCTCAAATCCCCTCCTCAGCCCTCTCACGTAATCTATCCCCCCATTAGAATCAGAAACAGATATCGCCTCACGCAACACTGTCGTTACCACTTCCTCGTCGCACAAGTACACACTCCAATCGAAATTCTCCGTTTCTGAATTCAAGACATTAACCGACGCCTTACTTTCATTGTAATCCAAACACGGTATTGCTGCGTTCACAAAACTAGGATATCCGGTGCAATTATAATGAAAACTTAGATTAACGTTAGACGTCGAGAAATTAAAAGGTAAAGTTCCTAGATCAATCGCGTGGCGCACTCTAGGACAATCATTTGGGACATGAATAATATTTGAAACATCGTAGTCCACGAGAGAAACAATAGACGTGTTGTAGTTTATGTCCTGGACATGGTAAAGAGCGCCGCCAAGATTAATGTTTGGAATATTGGTTTCGTTGATGGCGGAGCAGTTGATTCCGAAGCCTTGGTAACCGCAAAACTGGGAAGTTGATTCACTGTCTAGCCTCCAAAACGGGTAGGTAATGTTTATGTTACCGCAGTTGTATGAAGGGCAATTTGGGTAACTTGAATCATTGAACTGGGCCGACACAGTCGAGATGACGATGAAGAGAAAGAGGAGAAGACATGGAATAATTTGTCGTAGAATTTTGGACATGGTAATGGAGATGTTGGAGAAGATGAACCAGTTCTTGCAACTTGTATATATATTGGTTACAAGTGCATTTATTGGCACTTGTTACATATAAAGAAATATTAACTTGGTCTTACTTGTGAAATTAATACTTAGACTATTTTTTCGTTGAATGCACAATTGCGTAAACATGTTCAATTATACTTCCAAATTATAAAATGAATCACACTTTATAGCATTCACAATCGTCCATAAATTTAGTGAGGGTTTTTTTATAATATAAAAAGTGATTTAGGGTGTTAGCTATGCATAGTGGAGGGGCTATAAATGGGGGCGAATTGTGACACGTGACGTCCAGTCAGCAAAGGGTTGAAATATGTTTTTTGGGTGTAATGGTGTATGGGCTACAATTTGTACCCACAGTATATTTTTTATTATTTTCTTTTATAATTAAACTAATTAAATAAAAACCAATTTATTTAAATAATTAAATAAAAATGTATTAAAATTAAAAAAATAAATACAAAAAAATACATAAAACTAAAAAAACACTCCAATAATAAAAATAAATTATAATAAAAAAACACACCACAACAAAATACATATAAAAATACAAATAAAAAAACTAATCTATTCGTCTTTATCCGTCTTCGTCCCCGTCCTCCTCGTCTTCGTCCTCCTTAACGGTACGATTATCCCACACATGTTGAACCAAATCCGCCTTCAGTTGGTTATGTATATCACTTGATGTGAGCTGGTGAATGTTATACGTTCGTTGGTCTTGGGTTGGTTCAGGGAACTGTTCTGGAACGCTTCCTGGTATATAGTGTTGACATATTGCATTTCCATCATCTTCTAAAATCATATGCAATATGATACACGTATACATGGCATCGCTAATTTTTGCCAACGTCCATACACGACATGGATTTTTCACATAATGCCAACGTTTTTTTAGAACCCCGAAACACCTCTCGATATCCTTTCTCGCGGACTCTTGCTTCTTCTTAAAATAATATCTTTTTTCTTCGATCGGGTCTTGAAACGTCTTGACAATGATCGAGTACTCAGGATATATCCCATCTCCCAAATAGTATCCGTGACGATAGAAGGTATCGTTGGCATAAAACGGTAAGACCGGTATGCTACGGCTGATGTAATACTCTAACACGGGTGACGCGTTGAGAACGTTTATGTCGTTGTTGGACCCGACTGAGCCAAAGTAGGCTGACCAAATCCAGAGGTCGTGTGAACAAATGGCTTGAAGACTAACCGTTGACACTCCATGGTCACCACGAGTGTATTGACCTCGCCATGAGGTTGGACAGTTGGCCCACTCCCAATGTATGCAATCTATACTCCCGATCATACCTGGAAAAGAATGTTTGCTTTCGTGTACATCGTATATGCGAGTCAGGTCGTTTGAAGTAGGAATCCTCAGATAACGACGAGAGTATAATTGTATTATTCCTATACAAATGAATTATTAAAAAATATTTATATTAAAAACAATAGTTAATACAAACAATTTAAATTTTACCGATGCAAAAATTCTCCAACGCATCTCTCGTTGTTTTCTCAGCCATCTTTAAATACTCGTCATTGATATCGGTCGTGTTGCCGTATGCGAGGATGAGTAGAGACGAAGTACACTTTTGGATGGCGGAGAATCCTAAATATCCTCTTGCGTCGGGTTTCTGTTGAAAATACTCATACTCCCGCTCCATATCTCCAACGATGCGCTAAAATAAACGCTTGGACATCCGAAAACGACGACGAAACATAGCGTCGTTATATGTAGGTGTGTCGTTGAAGTAGTCCTTCATCAAACGCTTGTTCGCTTGCTTACGATCCCGAAGGATATATGACCGTCTACGTGGTGCCGTAGACGGAGCAGAGCCGGACACCATGTTATTGGCGACGGCCCGAATCGCGTTCGTGACCTCTAAATGATCTTCCGCCACTAGTCGATGAATCTGATGAATTCTTCGACTTTCGTTGATTAATTGATCCCAAATCTCGGCAGAATTCGTGGAATCCGGGGAACTCATTGAGTTTGAAGAAGTATGAAATGATGAAAATGATTGGTATTTTTATGTTTAAGTTTGTATATGATATGGTGAAAATGGTTTAATTGGTTTGATATTTATATTAAGTTTTTAATTTAATTCTTTTTTTTATTTATCCGTTACCTAAAGGTAACATTATTATTATATTATTATTTTCATATTTAATCGGAGACAATAATACCCCGCCCCTGCCCCTTTTCGCCCACTTATCGCCGGGGGGGGGGGGGTGTTTGCGCACTATATCGCCCCAATTCGCCCAAGCCCAAGCCCCACTACATATTGCCTAAGTAAAAGAGAGACAAAATACATTGATTTTTCTTTATATTAGAAAAATTCATGTAGCACATTATAATTTTTTTAATATATTTTGAAAATGGTTGTGAATGAACGAGAGAGAAAAAGTAATAATAAATATATAAAAAATATTATTTTATTGAGAATGAGAGAAAATATATTATGTTTTAGTGTAATTTTAAATTTTAATATAGAGAAAGGGATGAGAATGCTCTTAGGACATGAACAAGATACAAGCCGTTTTACCCGCCATCGGTTGAGATTGGTTTCAAAAATCATCACAATTTAATTAGTTAAAATGTTTTAAAGTATCAAACTCAAACAAAATAAAAATATATAGTATTTTATCTTCTTAATATATACTTATAAAGTTTAATTACACGTATGTTTTGTGGTTTGTACTAATTTCATGTTTTGTCTCTAACTTTAATAAATTACAATCATGATCCCTGAAACTTTGATATGGGTAACACTCATGGTCCTTTGGACTCAAAAGGATTAAGATGAAGATGTTGGAGATGATGGGTGGGGTCTTGTGCATTTGATTTTACATTTTACTTATCTATATCTGTTCTATTATTAAGGGTAAGAAAAAGTAATCTCATATGCACTTAACTAAAAAATATATGATGTCATTGATTCAAAGGACCACAAGTGTTATCCGCATCAAAGTTTTAGGGATCATGATTGTAATTTATCAAAGTTAGGGATCAAACATGAAAACGGTGCAAACCACAGGGAACATTCGTGTAATTAACTCAATACATATATTAGCAAAGTTAGTAAGAAATAAATAAAATCTGAAAACAAAAATAGTAAATAAATATGTAAATAATAAGATTGTGAAAGAAACCATATATACTTGTTCGGTTGGCTAATCTGACTGGTAGCCTGCCAAATGAAGACAGTTCAAAAGCGCTCATTCGAACTGGAACCGGTTGTGTGAGCGTCAACAGTCAGATCCAATCAAGTTTATTAGAATAAACCATATGTATAATTTAGAAGATGCATTTGTGAGTTGGAGGAGATAAATTGTGGAAAAATCCTTCCCCAAGGGTATCCATTTGTTGTTACACTTGAAATGAGAGTGAATGAGTGGAAGGAAAGAAAAACAACAATGTTGATGATGTGACATACATTTAGGTATCTTGTATGAGAGATGGACTTATTAAACTGCAATGTATACATAAATATTTACAGGTTGCATCAATAGGACCAAACCCAATATAATACATTTAGTTGTACATGGATGATAAGTTTGAGAAGAAAGATGGAAAAAAAAAACTTTGATCAAGGGAAAACATTTGTATGTTGTGAGAGAGAAAAAGAAGAAACATGATGATTATACCCCTCTTCAATTCTTTGCCTCTCTATCCTTTTAGTACACCCCTACATGTCTCTTTTTGTTAGGGACATGCGTTTTTGGTACTGTTGGTATTGAATCGGTATCAAATTTTAGTTTTTGGTATCGGTACGTACCGGTATTTCTCGAATTTTGCACGAAATATCGGTATTGAACCGAACATTTTGGTATCGGTACCAAATATTTCGAATTTTCGCGATCAGTACCGGTACCATCCCGAGCTCATCCTTACTTTATGTTCCAATAGCATTCACTACAAAAGGTGCATACCGTCACGACCCGCCTAAAACTGGTTCGGGACAGCTCGTTTTTCCGGAGATTTCCAGCAAGTTCAAGGCCTTCAAGACTTAGAAAATATCTTGAATATTTTCTAAGAAAAAGCCTAGTGATTACTTAGAAAATTCTGGACCAAAGTTACTAGAAAGGTCCTTGTAAATATCATAGATATTTACTTGTAAAATATCTTAGATATTTGTAATATTTTAATAATAGAAGGACCAAGAATGGAAGGTCCTAGAAGTATGGGGAGCAAGTATAAATAGATGTAGGGCTGCTCATTTGTAATCACCAATCAAGTTTGAAATACAAAGTTTCCATTACAAAGCTCTCTTGTTCAATCTAAGTTCCCTTAAGCATTCTCAAACAATCTTGTGTTCCCTTTCAAGTCTAAGAATCGTTGCTGCGTTTTGGTGATCAAGGCTGAACTTAGAAGGAGTCTAAGTGCCGCACGAGAGTCTAAGGGTAACTCCATGACAAGTGGTATCAGAGTACGTCGATTCGATTGGGAAATGGCTGATTCAGGAAAGGATGTAGGCTTGAGAATTGCTGCTGGGGAAGGAGATCGTGGGCGAGACGAGACTTCGCACCATGGAGGCAAGAAGAGTCGTGGTTCGTCTAAGGATAAGTCCTTAGACAAACGGGTGGCTGAATTGGAGAATTCAACATTCGGGCTGGAGGCTAAGTTCGATGACGCTGTCCAACGAGTGGAAGCGTTGGAGACCGATCTAAGTAACCTTCGTGTGGACATGAAGGCTACTTTCGATGCCATGAGGGAAGAGATGCAGCTGATGATAAAGGATGCTATCATTCAGATGCGCCAAGACATGGATAGACAATCGGTGGACGTTCGTCGAACTATTCTTGGGCTGGAAACCAAGATAAACAATTGCACCAATGCTATGGTGAACGCTGCTACTGGAGGAAACGTCTTAGCTTTGGGGCCAAAGATAGACGTTCCTAAACCATCTCCCTTTATGGGCAAACGAGAAGCAAAGGCTGTGGAGAACTTCTTATGGGAGATGGCGCAATACTTTAAAGGGATCAGAATCATTGATGATCAAGTAAAGATCAACACGGCTTCGGCCTACTTGAAGGATACCGCGGCATTATGGTGGAGACGTAAGACGGTAGAAATCGAAGAAGGTACGTGTCTTATGAATACGTGGGCTGATTTTTGAATACACTTCAATAATCCTTGAGATACCGGACCTGACGGAGAAAGACCGTCTCTTCAACTTTCTCGCTGGCCTACAAGCTTGGGCTAGAGTGGAACTTAAACGAAGGGGTGTCCAAGATCTTTCTTCAGCCATTGCTATAGCTGAAGGGCTCAACGACTACCCTCGAAAAGATATGGAGAATAAGAAGCCCAAGGATCGGAAGCCTAGCCACGAGAAAGGTGGGGGAGCAAAGCCACATCAGCCCAACGACCATAAGGCTACGCCGCAATGGAAAGCTCGCGATAAGAAGCCCATGAAGACGGATGATCATTGCTTTATTTGTGACGGGCTTGGACATCGAGCTACGGAATGTCCAAAGAAGGCCAGCCTACATGCCATGATCGCCCGAGAAGAATGTTGTAAGGAGGACAATGATACTTGCATGGGGTTGATGCAAGTGTTTAATGCGATCAAGTCACAAGTCGATGCCGATCCACGCCGAACAAAGGGCTACAATTTGTTCGTGCGAAGATAAGGGGAAGTGAGGTCCGTGCCATGGTTGACACGGGTGCCACTCACAATTTCATGGCCGTTGAAGAGGCTAAGCGGCTAGGTGTTAACATAGTTCAAGGGAATGATGCCATCAAGATTGTCAACACCACCGCTAAGCCAATACGTGGGGAAGCCAAGAACATCCACGTTCATATTGGAGATTGGGCTGGGCAGATTAACTTCACCATTGTTGAAATGAACGATTTCAAGGTGGTGCTAGGCATGGAGTTCTTTGATCAAGTAAGGGCCATTCTATTGCCATCCGCCAACTCTATTTGCATTCCTTGTGAAGGGAAGACTTGTATGGTGAATACGGAACGTGGGTCGAAGGAAGGTCCGAATACCATTTCAGCCATACAATTCAGAAAGGGATGCAACAAAAAGGAGTTATGCTACTTGGCTGTAGCAAAGGTGGAGGCTCAAGTAGATAAGCCGGTTGCCGTGCCAACCAAGATCAAAGAAGTTTTGGAGGACTTTAAGGATGTTATGCCCGTAGAGCTGCCCAAGAGACTTCCTCCACGTCGAGAGGTCGATCATGAGATCGAATTGGAACAAGGTGCAAAGCCCCCGTCCAAGGCACCTTACCGAATGCCACCACTCGAGTTGGAGGAGTTACGTAGACAACTAAAGGAGTTGCTGGATGCCGGGTACATACGTCCCTCCAAAGCCCCATATGGTGCTCCGGTTCTATTTCAAAGGAAGAAGGATGGAACGTTGCGCATGTGTATTGACTACCGGGCGCTTAACAAAATAACGGTGAAAAACAAGTACCCGATACCGCTAATTGCTGACTTGTTCGATCAACTTGGCAATGCTAAGTACTTTTCGAAGCTGGATTTGCGGTCGGGCTACTATCAAGTAAGAATCACCGAGGGGGACGAGGCCAAGACACCTTGCATCACAAGGTATGGATCGTATGAATTTCTCATGATGCCGTTTGGCC
The DNA here is from genome assembly GCF_021521415.1 of Bidens hawaiensis. Lineage (NCBI taxonomy): Eukaryota > Viridiplantae > Streptophyta > Magnoliopsida > Asterales > Asteraceae > Bidens > Bidens hawaiensis. Next base: position 11,326 of record NW_027492308.1, on the reverse strand, counting down.
TTAAAAATTCTCCAGCAACGTTTTGTACCTTGATGAACAAGCTCTTCCATCCATTATTGGATAAGTTTGTGGTGGTGTACTTGGACGACATTGTAGTATATAGCCGCACCATGGAGGATCATGTGGCGCACTTGCGGCAAGTATTCCAAGTACTACGAGAGAACGAGCTTTATGTCAAGTTGGAGAAATGCTCGTTCGCCCAAGATGAGGTGGAGTTCTTGGGCCACCCGATCAAAGAAGGTAAACTCATGATGGATGAAGCGAAGATTAAAGCTATTCAAGAATGGGAGGCACCAACCAAGGTTCCGGAGTTACGCTCATTCCTTGGGTTGGTTAACTATTATCGTCGCTTAATCATGGGGTATTCCACGAAGGCTGCTCCGTTGACGGATCTACTCAAGAAAAACAGGCCGTGGGTATGGGACGAGCGATGCCAAGAAACTTTCAAGGAGTTAAAGGAGGCGGTCATGTCGGAGCCTGTCTTGGCCCTCCCCGACATAACAAAGCCTTTTGAGGTACACACCGACGCATCGGATTTTGTTGTTGGAGGGGTCCTTATGCAAGAAGGACATCTGATTGCGTACGAGAGGCGGAAGCTTAATGACACCGAGAGGAAGTACACGGTTCAAGAAAAGGAGATGACGGCCGTAGTACACTGCTTGGTACTTGGAGGCATTATCTTCTCGGGTCCAGGTTCGTTATCATAACTGATAACGTTGCCACTAGCTACTTCCAAACGCAAAAGAAGTTAAGTCCTAAACAAGCTAGATGGCAAGACTTCCTTGCGGAGTTTGACTATGTCTTGGAGTATAAGCCGGGAAAAGCAAATGTGGTAGCCGATGCACTAAGGTCGAAAAGCCGAACTTGCTGCCATCACTAGACCCACATTTGAACTCCAAGACCAAATCAAAGAAGGGCTAAAGGAAGATTCTTTTGCAAAGCATCTCTTCACCTTAGCCCAAGAAGGCAAGACAACTCGTTTTTGGGTGAAAGGCGAGTTGTTATTCACCAAAGGAAACCGACGGTTTATACCAAGATGGGGTGATCTTAGGCGCAAAGTCATGAAGGAGTGTCATGATTCATTATGGGCTGGTCATCCTGGAGTAAAGAGAACGGTGGCACTCATCGAAGGTACATTCTATTGGCCACGTTTAAAGGATGATGTCGAGACGTATGTTCGAACTTGCCTAGTGTGCCAACAAGACAAGATCAAACAACGTCAACCAGGAGGTTTGTTGGAGCCTTTACCCATTCCAAAGGGGCCATGGGAAAGCATTTCCATGGACTTCATTACTTGCCTGCCGAAGTCTGAAGGCTCCGGGAGTATTATTGTGGTGGTTGATAGATTCTCAAAATATGGAACCTTTATCCCCGCACCTGCCGATCTAACTGTTGCTGAAACGGCAAGGCTGTTTTTCAAGCATGTAGTCAAGTATTGGGGGATTCCGCACGTCATCGTTAGTGATCGAGACCCACGATTCACTAGGAAGTTCTGGTGTGAGCTGTTCAAGATTATGGGGACTTACTTAAACTTCTCAACCAGCTCCACCCCCAAACGGATGGGCAAACCGAAAGGGTTAATGCCTTGCTGGAGTGATATCTCCGACACTATGTAAGTGCAAATCAAAAGGATTGGGCAAAGCTCCTTGATGTTGCATAATTTTCTTACAATATGCAGAGGAGTGAAGCTACGGGGAAAAGTCCTTTTGAGCTGGTCACGAGACGCCAGCCACTTACCCCAAATGCCTTAGCGGCATCATACAAAGGAAATAGTCCAGCTTCTTACAAGAGCATGAAGGAATGGCATGAGCAAGCTGATCTTGCACGAACTTCTCTTGACAAAGTAGCCAAGAAGATGAAGAAATGGGCCGACAATAAACGAAGGCACGTAGAGTTTCAAGTTGGAGACCAAGTTATGGTGAAACTCGTACCAAATCAGTTCAAGTCTCTAAGGAAGGTTCACAAAGGACTTGTTCGTAGGTACGAAGGTCCATTTCCGGTGGTTGCCCGAGTTGGTAAAGATTCCTATAAACTTCAACTACCATCAAAGTTGAAGATTCATCCTGTATTCCAAGTAAGTTTCCTCAAGCCTTATCATGAATACTTGGAAGACCCATATCGTGGTGTGTCTAAGCGGGCGCCAACCGCTTAGGTAACATCATTCGATCGGGAGGTTTCTGAGATTCTGTCCGATCGAACTGTTAGTCGAAGGGGTGTGCCAAAGCACAAAGAATACTTGGTCAAGTGGAAGAACTTGCCGGGCACCGAAGCAAGTTGGGAAGCCGAGGATACGCTGTGGCAGTTCCGAGACAAGATCAAGGAATACCATGAAGCCGGCACGATGAGGACGTCGCGAGTTTAGGTGGGGGAGAATGTCACGACCCGCCTAAAACGGGTTCGGGGCAGCTCGTTTTTCCGGAGATTTCCAGCAAGTTCAAGGCCTTCAAGACTTAGAAAATATCTTGGATATTGGATATTTTCTAAGGAAAATCCTTGAGATTACTTAGAAAAATCTGAACCAAAGTTACTAGAAAGGTCCTTGTAAATATCACAAATATTTACTTGTAAAATATCTTAGATATTTGTAATATTTTAATAATAGAAGGACCTAGAGTGGAAGGTCCTAGAAGTAGGGAGAGCAAGTATAAATAGATGTAGGGCTGCTCATTTGTAATCACCAATCAAGTTTGCAATACAAAGTTTCCTTTACAAAGCTCTCTTGTACAATCTAAGTTCCCTTAAGCATTCTCAAACAATCTTGTGTTCCCTTTCAAGTCTAAGAATCGTTGCTGCGTTTTGGTGATCAAGGCTGAACTTAGAAGGAGTCTAAGTGCCGCACGAGAGTCTAAGGGTTAACTCCGTAACAATACGCTAACATCCATAATCAAAACTGAAACATCATGCTCATTTTCACATTATTAATATTTCATCATTATTTGGTAAAAAGATATGCCTTAAACTTGAGTTTATCATCAAATAGTTGAATATATGACTAAATCAAAATGAAATAAATGATATCACCTCCTAACTAGAACTGGGTCAAAATAACTATAACCGATATATTAAATGTGCCTTTCATGTCTATTATTTATTAATGAAAATTATAATGGATGGTAACATCAAAAGTACTCAACACGTACGCTATAATAATCATGTACCAAGTCAAAAGTATTAAATGTTTGCGTCCTAAATTGTTTTAAGTTCACAAGAAATGCATTTAGTTTGTAACTTGTAAGTTTATAAAACTCAAAGCAAAATGATGAAAAAGAACCGTTATTCATAATTTAAAAATAAAAATAATTACTATTCAACTCAAAGCACTTTGACGTAAATATCATTTAAAGGTTTAGAATAGGGCTTTTCTAACCACACCGGAGGTGTGGTTAGAAAACCTCCCAAACCGCCGCGTATAGCTCTCTATCCATGGCATATACATGTTTTTAAAAAAAACGTGTTTTTTGTCTTTTGTCTAATTACCGCGTATAGCTCGATCAAGCATATAGATGTTTTTTAAAAAACGTGTTTTTTTGTTTTTTTATGTTTAATGTATATTTTTAGTTTTAATTTAATTTTATTTGTTTTGATTATTGTTTTTTATTTTGTTGTCTTATTAAAAATATTTTTATTGATTTTCTTTATCAAGAATTACAAAAATTATAACGAAGCAACGTAAATAAATGATATATATATACACACACACAACCATTACAACAAATTTGTACAAATAATAACCAAATGTAGAAATCTATCTAAATGGCAGCGACACTAGCGTGGTAACAGGCGACGCTTAAATCGTAGGATTATGTGATGATAATAAAACACAAAACCACCACCACGTTCTGACCATGAAGCGATCACATCGAGCATTAGGCTTGGTCGCGAGGACAACGACGACGTTGTACAATAAAAAACACAAAAACCACTACCAATACAATGAGTTTGTGCAAATAATAGCATCGTTTCGTTATAATTTTTATAATTGTTGATAAAGAAAATAAAAAAATCTATTTTTATTAAAACAACAAAATAAAAAAACAATAATTAAAAGAAAAATAAAATTAACACAAAAGGACAAAAAAAACATCTTTTTAGAAAAGTATCCTTATATGCCACAGATAACACTATCCCTGGCATATAAGGCGGTGTGGAGTGTGGTTAGCAAGACCCAACAGAATATCGGAAGGGCTATTGAAGTGTTTTTAGATGAATTTATGAAATTCACTATGAAAGTATGAATAATTAATGGATTCATTAAAAATTATGTAACTTTTATGTATTCAAGCTTTACTTGAGATTGGCTAGTTAAAAGTTTTATCGAGCTGAGCTTAAACAAGTTCAGACCTAAAAATTAGTTCATTTAATAAATGAGTTGAATCACAAGTTTTATTTATCAAACTCGAGTAGCTCGCAAGTCTAAACGAGTCAATTAGATGTATAGTTTTTATTAGCATATCAAACGTATTCATAAAATAAATATTAGTTTATATAAAGTTATGATAAAATAACTAAATAAACATATTATGTTATATTAAACAATAAAATAATTATATGTCAAAAAATGATACATGCATTATTTTTTATCTAAGACTCGGGTCATGCCTTCTATTCAATAAAAAATAGTGCAATATAATAAAACCATTTATGTGTTATGTAACGGCTCTCGTGTTGATTCAATAAGAAATATAAAAGCCAACTACTCCTGACTCGTGTTTTTGGTGAAATAAAAATAGTAAAGGCTAAGTAAGTTTTTTTTTTATCTGTTATGAGACGGTTCCCAAATGAGCTCGCAAGGTGAACTTAGACGTGATTCAAAGAAACAAAACAAATTTTGCAATGAGACATTTCGTTACCATCGGACACAAGACATAAATCAAATTTTGTGAAGACTTCGAAATTTCTCGACTTACATGTATGAAAACAGTGCTTTTTTTTTTTCATTTGATATGTGAGCTTCTTAAGTTGAGACTTGAGAGGGTTGAGCGGCTTTGCGTTTTAGAGAGTTTCTAAGTAGGGATGAGCAAACCGGTTTCAAAAATGTATAATCAGTTCCTAACTATCAGTTACAGTGGCCTACTAACCGGTTTCATCAATACTAGTTATTAACCTGTTTGGAGTCTGTTTCGGTTTCGGTCTGGTTAGGACTTGCACCCCGAGCCTCAGACTCTTAGGTTGTACATGTAGCTTCTAATGCCATACAATATGTTAGGAAACGAAAAACAAAGCTGTGAACTTGTGGGGGGAAAGGCGGACAATATTAGTTCGGCAAGAGCATCTAAGATAGATGTGCGTTTGTGACACCTTAGGTAAACCCCACATTAAATTTCATGTTAATATGTTTATTGTTCATACGGTTAGTATGCAAAACATCAAAGTAATGAGCATTATGATAACCATTACACCAATACAACTAGCACACAAAACCTCACTGACTTGTTCAAAGATAAAAAAAAGCAATCACATAACATGTAACAAAATAAACAAAATAGTAATTGCTTTTTTTCACATGGCTCCTCCTTATTCTTTTTCCTCTTACTCTTTCATTTGGTCGTTATGGTGATTCCAATTCCCGAGCAAACCCCGCCGGTAACCTCACATGCACCAACGACCGTGCAGCGACGGCAAGTATCATCCCCACATACGTGCAAGCAATGGAAAGTCTCTATAATAACCTTAACGCTTCTAACAGCAACTTTACCGTCATAAACATCACGGATACTTCACCTCCTTTTTACGCATTAACTCAATGCTACAGGGATCTTTCCCACGCGAGTGTCTTCCATCAGCCGTACCGCCATTCCAGGATGCCTTCCCAGAATTTCCGGTCGAGTTTTCTTTGATGGGTGCTTTGTTCGTTATAATAGTTCCATGAAGCTGTTGATCCTGCAACCGATGCTACAGACTGTAATCCGAGCGGGATAAGTCAATACTTGGGACCGAGAGAAGGTGAGAAGGTTGTTGAATTTAGTCGAAGTGTTGTGGAGTTGGTTGGAAACATTACCCAGTTAGCAGTGAGTAATGGTGGATTTGCTACTATATATGGAGTTAAAAGGGAGTTTATTATGGATTAGCACAGTGTTGGGAAAGTTTGATCAGTGAAGAGTGTATAGTTTGTTTGGATAAAGCAAGAACGGAAGCAATAGGTTGTTTGCCAAGTCAGGAAGGCAGGCTGTTTCTTGAGGTATTCTGCATACAAATTTTTCAACGGTGTTTCACAAACAGATAAGGATGATATGGATGGAGAAGTAGGATTCTCCGCCCAACTCTCTGGATAGGTCGTTAAGATGCATTATGGGAAAACCGTTAGTACGTATTTGTAAATTAATTGATAACTATGGTCCGGAACATAATTGTGAATGTCTTTACAAAGGTGTGTTATGGATTTCCTATTATGCATATTAGTGTCCATCTGAATGTTTTGATTCGTTAGTTCGCTAAGGTTTTGTGGGAGGACCATTAGGGCATGCTTGTATAGTAATCGACAATTATGGTCTAGAACGTAATTGTAAATTACTGTACGTATATGTCCCTTTTGGAATCTTATGTGTAAATTAGTTCTAATTGAGTCATTGAATCTCTAGTCCAAATTTTTAATGAAAAAGTCACTATGACATGGGAGAAGCTGAAATTTGAAGAAGCTCGGGATGACAAAAGAGTTATGCGTATCAACATAGACGAAAACTCGAATTCAAAGTTGGTGACCATGTATTTTAAAAGTCTCACTTTGGTGTGGCATCCGCAGATTTGGAACTAAAGAAAAATTTTGCTTCATTGATCCCTTTGAAATTCTCAAAAGAATCGGAGAAGTTTCATACCAACTAGCGTTACCACCACCAACTCTCTCACGTTTTATAACGTTTTTCATTTGCAATTCACGAAGACATGACTTACGAAGAAGAACCAGAAGCAATTCACGAAGACATGACTTAAGAGGATACAACAACTATTATCCTCTTCACGTCATTAGTTATCCGTCATTTGCAATTCACGAAGACATGACTTACGAAGAAGAACCAGAAGCCATCTTAGAACAAGAAGAACAAATTATGCGTAAGAAAGTGATACCCTTTGTTAAATTTCTCTAGAAAAAAACCACTCTTAACGTGAAGCCACGTGGAAAAATTGTAGAGTCTACTCATTAACTCTATTAGCGCAATAGAATTTAGTCCATGTAACTCTAAAGCATTATTTTATCTACATTATGTCACTTCCGTTTATATTAGTTTTGATCAATAAATTTTGAGGACGAAATTTTTTTTAAGATGGTAAGATTTGTAATAATCAGAAAAAATAAATAAATAAATAAATCATGAACTTAAAGTCAGTGAACTCTAAATATGTATATAAATAACGAAAGAAAACTTTTGTATAATAATAATAATAATAATAATAATATATTGAGCAGATAAGATTGTGAGTCATATTAGAATAAAATTAGTCACTATAGAATCATTCAGTGAAGGTAAAGTTGAGCTGGAAGTTTCACGTAACACCTCATCCATATCTCTTACCTTTTTTTTTTTTTTTAAAATAATCGAAGTTTTATATAATTTACTATAAAACGATTACAATAAAGTGGCAGGCAAACGGGCAACAAGCTGCGCCGCAACCCCCTTTTGAACAGCAAAGCCAATCCTGCTAAAAACGAAGCTTTGAGACCTAGAAGCTGAAGAGGTTCCGTGTACGACGCGCTGAACCCTACTCAAAAATTTCACAGCCTCTGGAGCCAGAAAACCAAATGTATTAAAGGCAAAATGGTAGAACAGACATGTTCGATTATCTAAACAAGCTTTCTCGTGTTTAACAACTTTGCCCGATTCAGCCTTCAACGCAGCCTGACCCACAACAAACCCCACGGTCCCTGAGCCCCAATAAGAGGAGACACTCCTGTAAGATCCACACAAGCGTGTTTCCCCCCCTGCCCACACCGAACACAAGAATATCAGCTGGTCGTAAAGTAGACCTCCCCTTCAATAGGATCCGTGAGAAAGTTAACAGGGCCTCATTTTTAGCAGAAATCCCTACCCGTTTAAGAACATCACACAGAACTGCTAACAACCATATTATAAATAGATGTTTGAAAACTGCTAACAACCATACTTTCTGATACTAAATTCCGGTGAAGTTAACGTTTCCGGCAAAACCAAAACAAACCCACCCACATAACGAATAGATATCTTAGTACTTATCTCCATGGAGATGTGACAAACTCGTAAAGGTTAAATATTCAAAAAAAAGCATCGTTCCAAACTCAAACCAACTTTCCGGCCAAACCGTACTTTTCGGCAAACCGATATGAACCTGAACAACAAAACAATAACCCCTGAACAACAAAAACATCTTCACTCCATAACCAGCCCCTACCATCTTTGAACCACCGCGATCGACCGTAACCGGCAATTCTTATTATAACCACCTATAGTTCATCTCTATTGTAAGGTAGTCTAGAACACTTAATTTTCACTTAATTAGATGTGTTATGTTAATATAAGAACCTAATACATGGATCAAAATATGAGAATTTGTGTTTTTTTTTATCTTCATCCTTGATGTGATGAAGAAGATGAACTAGTTTATTATTATTTAAAATAACACACTATCTTTATGAATATATGAATTTTCTTTTTATTACTTATACTTAATATATTAAATATATATACACGTCAAGTTTAGTTTACTTGTAAATTTGTGATGATTAATTTAATAATAAAGCCATTTTACTATTAATTTAGTGAGTAATTTTCATAACAATGTTATCTATTATGATTATTATTTTATTTTATATAAAACAAGTAAGACGATCACTCGATCAGTTTATTTCTAATGGTTTAAAAATTTAAAAAGTGTCAAACATATATAATACAATAAGTATTAGTTATGAACTAAAACTTAATTGGTGAATGAACATATGTGTGCGTGTGTATATATATATTCAAAACCAATACAAAAATTCCAAATATAACTCTAATTAAAATATAGCTCGTATATGTAGATAATCTTGAACACTCATAATCAAGTTAGTGTGACTTCGGAACATTAAAGGTACGGATCATTACCTCCACTCTTCATTGCTTTCATATTTAATTGATATAAACCATTGAGTTAATATATATTTTATAACTCCTCACGTCATTTAATGATCAATTCGCTTGGATGCCCGTTGGATTCCAATTCTGATTAAACATTGGATTTAAGCTTCAGGCCATGCGATATTATTATTTTTGATTATACCAATTATCGCATTTTCCGATATATGTTACGAATATATATTTGTTATGAGTTATATGAATAAGATCATTTGTATTCTGATACCCTGAGTGCCGCTTCACGTGGAGTGTTCCACGAGCATGTTGTTGCGGCATCGACAACATGTGCACCACCCGTGACGGTGAGATCAGTTCACAGCGTCTCTTAAGTACAAGTGTGGTACATATGGCTATTTGGAGGTGTATGGATTGATCCTATGATTAATATTAAGGAGATGGATAGCGGGTATGCCAACTCGCCATCTCGTCTAATAAATATGCAGGTGTAGCTACCTGTATATTGTCATGTTTTATGTTCGCTTCATGGGTACATCCTTATGATATGTTTTAATTTATTTTAATAAGGTTACTTTGCATCGTATAATCAATAGTAAGTTCAATCTATATTATGTTTTGTTAAATCATTAATTGTTTGAGCTTATTATTTCGTACTGAGCATTCGGCTCATTCCGTTATTTTTATTTCTATATATACAGGTCCCACAGGTTACTTTGGGCGGGATTAAGAGTGAGAAATAAAACATCAGGATCCTAATAAAATATCTTTTCAACCGTGCTACTAGTGTGTAAATTAACCTTAAATTTGCCTTGTCTAATGTGTTATACCTTTAACAAGTAAATATATAAAATTATGTCTTATGTTCAGGAACCATATTATTGTGACACGTCCAGCCCTTACGGGCCAGGGTGTTACACACCGACTTGTGACCCAGAATAGAAATTAATCCAACAAACACATGTTTTGTGTGGAGTACTTAGAAAATATTCAAACCACATTCCTTTTTATAGAATACCCTTTTGTTGAATTCTTGATTAACATCTTTAATATAAATGTTTTTAAATTGTAATGCAGGCGATGAAAAAAGCTGGATACTCAAAGTAGGTAAGTTTCACTAAAAGATCACTTTTAATGTAAACATCTGTAAAAAAATGTTTTTAGGTGTTCTAACTCTAGCTTCATGTTTTTTATCCATAATAGTTGTCGGAGTTGGAGCTTGTCTATTTTTTAGGTGTGCTGATATGCATACTATGTTACTTCATGAAGTTTTCACCAACTAGTTATATAGCCGCATTCATATATAAAAGTGAGGATGATACAAGTGTTGAGGACTTTATCAAACAATATGGATCCTTAACTACCAAGAGGTACAAGTATTCTGATGTCAAAAAAATGACAAATTCATTCCAAGTTGAGTTAGGCGGTGGAGGTTTTGGAACTGTGTTTCGAGGGAAACTATCAGATGGCCGTCTTGTAGCGGTCAAAGTTTTGAACTCATCTAGAGCAAGTGGAAAAGACTTCATTAATGAAGTAGCGAGCATCGGTAGGATTTCCCACATTACATTGTTTCTCTATTAGGGTTTTGTTCAGACAATAATAAGAGAGCTCTTATATATGAGTTCATGCCAAATGGATCATTAGAGAAGTTTATACATAAAAATCATGATTCTCAAAAACCAAGCATACGATTAAAAGTGCTAAAGTTGTACGATGTGGCACTTGGAATAGCACGAGGTCTCGACTACTTGCATCGTGGATGTAACCCTCGTATCCTCCACCTCGACATAAAGCCGCATAACATTCTCCTTAATGACAAGTTTTGTCCCAAAATAGCAGATTTTGGGCTTGCAAAGTTGTACTCTAGGGACAAGAGTATTGTTTCTATGTTAGAGGCTAGAGGCACCATTGGCCCAACTGATGTTTATAGCACCTGAAGTTTTCAGCAGAAATATTGGAGGAGTCTCCCATAAATCTGATGTTTATAGTTACGGGATGTTAATTCTAGAAATGGTTGAAGGAAATAAATATTTGGATGTTGAGGTAGGTTCAAAGAGTACAAGTGATTCATATTTTCCTTATTGGATTTACAAACGCCTTGAGGATGAGGAATATGTATTCGATGGTGTATCGAGTGTGGAAGAAAAACATATATGTTAGAAAGATGACGATAGTCGGTTTGCAGTGCATACAAACAGTTCCAACACAAAGACCGTCGATTGGTGAAGTTATTGAAATGCTAGAAGGTAACACTTGAGCGTTGGAAATTCCACAAAAACCATCCTTTT